>NC_136366.1:11815000-12175000 GCF_037039965.1 Doryrhamphus excisus | reverse complement strand
TATGTGAATATGCCCTGACTTAGAAACACATACAACACATTGTATCGCCCATTTGTTGCTCTCCAATCTATCCACTGTTGTTTACAATCCACGCATACTTTTTAATCAGATCTCCTGTTTGTCTTTCAGGACAGGAGGATTACGACAGGCTGCGGCCACTCTCCTACCAGGAAGCCCATCTGATTTTGGTCTGCTTCGACGTGACCAACCCTACCAGTTTTGACAATGTCACCATAAAGGTACAAAATAGATAGCAATCGCAAAACGTGCTCTCTTAGGCATGCCTCTACCAAGAAGTAGCGCCTCACGTTCTTTCAGTTATGATTAACTCATGGTTCTTTGCTTTTTGCGTGGACTTTGACCTCGTGCAGCGAGAACAATATTGGTCATCACTTCCTTCTTTCAGACCTGCTTAGCGTGAGAAATGTCATTTTATGTTGTTGAGAGATATTATCTCCATATATCCATATTATGTTTATCAAGGTACATTCTGTACCAGGACTATTCTATTAAAATGTTCTGGAGGAGGTGTCAGATTTTCAGGGAGCTAAAGACCAGGGACACAGCGCCCATCACTCCTGTCACATCCTCAAACACCTTTTTATCCAAGCAAATGGCTTATATAGTCATAAATTAAAACAGTATGTTTATGCTAGTCAAAGCTCTTTTATATGACAGGAGTGCTTTGTTCTCAAAGACCTAGCGCAAAAACAGCAATTAAAAACGGCCTCTCAAGTCCCACAAAACTGTCATTTCAATAGATATATATTCACCAGAATAGACCGCCGCCAAAGTACTCATTGTCCATAAATGCTTAAGTGTTTTTACGATCTATAGGTGATTACCCTATGAGTGCACGTACTGCGTATTTGTGCCGCAGTTTGCCTTGTCATGGGTTGTTAAAGTTAAGACCAGGTGTATTTCTCGATATGAACTTACTTTTACACTTGTATGATAGCTGAAATATCAAAGACCTGTCCCAAGTTCAATTTGCACAATTAAACTTCATTCATTTTTTACTTTACATTTCAATTGGTGTCAGACAGCCAAAAATGTTAAAGCTATTTAACCCTCTAATTTGTCCTAAATGTCAATAATGTGGTAGAATACAATAGACAACGATTATGACTTTATTCCAGTGCTCAATCCGTTAAGATTCTGTGTGTTTTTTTTTTTTAACCCAGTGGAACCCAGAGGTGAAGCATTTCTGTCCCAACATTCCAGTCATCCTAATCGGCTGCAAGACTGACCTCAGGAAGGATAAAGAGTCCATCAGGAGGCTGAAGGCCATCAATCAATCTCCCATCACTTACACACAGGTAAGCTATCATTATTTTGATATGCAGGAAGCGGAGGAAGAAGCAGGCTGACCCACTAAGACATTCAAGCTGCTTTCACTCCAACAAGCTTATCTCCACCTCTCCTTGATTAATCTCATCACGGCGTCTTTGGGATGCAGGGACTGGCCACCCAGCAGGGGATGAAAGCCGAGCTCTACCTCGAGTGCTCGGCCAAGTATCAGGAGAACGTGGAAGACGTCTTCAGGGAGGCTGCCAAAAAGGCTTTGGCGTTCCAGCGCAAACACATGAACTATAAGAGGAAGAGGAAATGTGTCATTTTATGACGATAAGAGGACGTCGCTGCCTGTCAGTCAAAGTGGCAGCACATCTCCTGTTGACTCAAGATACATGAAGGGTTTTCATATGCACTTTGGGAAAAAACATAAAATATTTAGTCATTTTTCTTTCATTGCCTTTTGTATTTTTTTATTAAAGATTTATTAAGAGATTTTACTTGTTAAAAACAACTTTATATGATACAAACAAGGCCAAATATTATTTTTTTATTTTGTGAGTGGCTATTTTTTTAGTTTGTAAAGTAGCCAAATACTTTTTTAAAGTCATTTGAGAGGAAAAAAAAGTTATCCCTAATACAGTAATGAATATTTTCTATTTGAATTTAAGACATGATAAATATCCCTTAATTTATCACACAATCTTGAGGGGAAAAGAAGTACAATTAATCATACATGTTTATGCCTGTATTGAGAAATGGCAGATTTCTTTCATCAAAAATAATGAAAATAGACTTTTTAAAGGTAGAATATAATTCAACAACTACAAATTCACTGGCTCAAAATATTTTTTTGGTTTAACTGTGTGTGCCATTTCCTGTATTTTTCCAGCCAAACGAGTGCAGTACTGTAGTAATAATCTTGGACAACAGCGCCCACTAGTGTTAAAAAAGTGAATTAGATCTATGCCGTGCAGAGGCGGCAATTACAATTCTATTTACAGCCATTGGGAATTCTGTTGCATTTAGTATCTAATTTGTATTTTTTTAAAAAAATCATAAATATTTGCATTCCCTCATAAACATGACAGTTCAATTTCAAAAATCAAACATTTTCCTCTTAAGTTAATACAAATATTTAATTTGTGGCTTGGAATCGTCCCATTTCCCCCCTTCCCTCATTCTACATGACAGTGTTGAAGTACAGTACTGATGCCAACAAGTAGCATTTTAACCCTAAAACATGTGTGCAACATGACATAATATAGGACACATCCCTTTCAACAAATTCAAGTGTTTCTGCCTTTTAGGACTATAAAACACACAACTAGACATGATGCTCATCCCTTACCATGATAAAACTACATGTGCATCTTACTGATGGTGAACAACACAAAGGTGGACATTTGAGGACGGTCCCTGCGTGAGCCCTGTGCGTGTTCTTGGAAGGCTACAGAGTGCAGCATTCTATACTTATTCTCATTACTTCTAAAAAGGAGTCCGACCTAGACACTTGTGAAACAGACACATGACACGGGGGGGAACTACTTCACAGAAGTATGAAGCTGCAAGACTTTCAGATGGTCAAAGGCAAAAGATCTGCTGATGTACAGTTGACTGACACCCTCTTTCGTTGCATATGATCCTAACAACACATCGATGCACTGAAAGTCTGTCCATTTTGTTTTCATATAGGATCCAGCAGCAAAGTGGACATCAGTGAGGGACGACAGCAACAGCATGGACAAAAACCCATCGCACAGTCGGCCGGATGCTGCTACCAACACCTGAGAGAAGAGAACTGCACTTTCTCCACAGTCAGATGGATGTGCAAGATTGGTCCTTGTCCTCCAAAAACCAAAGAAAAATCTGATCGAGATTCTCAGTCACTTTTTGTCACATTTTCCTGGTTCTTCTGCACTTTTTGGTGGACCACCTTTAATGTAGTGAGAAAGTTACCGAGGAACAGGACGAGAAAGGTCAGTGCCAGCATAAATACCTGCCAAGATAAGAACAGCAAAGCATTTGTGTCATGTAGAGCTGTGGTTCCAAAACTTCGCCAGTGGCAATGCCAAATTTACAAAACATTTTTATCATTAACAAAAAAAATATCGAAATATCAACCAGTCCAGGTTGTACACCGCCTCTCGCCCGAAGACAACTGGTATAGGCTCCAGCATACCCGCGACTCTAGTGAGGATACGCATCGTAGAAAAATTATGGGATGGTTACATTGAAATATTAGGCATGACTAATAACTAGTAAGTCATTCTGTATGTCTGTATGGAGTTTGCATGTTCTCCCGGTGCATGCGTGGGTTTCCTCACACATTCCAAAAAACATGCTAGGCTAATTCATTCATTCATTAATTTCCTACATGCGAGAGGCGGGGTACACCTTAGACTGGTGGCCAGCCAATCACAGGGCACATAAAGACAAACAACCATTCACACTCACATTCATACCTATGGACAATTTGGAGTCGCTAATTAACCTAGCATGTTTTTGGAATGTGGGAAGGAAACAGAGTATCCGGAGAAAACCCACACATGCACGGGGGAGAACATGCAAACTCCACACAGAGATGGCCGAGTGTGGAATTGAACTCGGGTCTCCTAGCTGTGTGGCCTGCGCGCTATGCTAGGTTAATTGGTGACTCCAAATTGTCCATAGGTATGAATGTGAGTGTGAATGGTCGTTTGTCTATATATGCCCTGTGATTGGCTGGCGACCGGTCCGGGGTGTACCCCGCCTCTCGCCTAAAGTCCACTGGGATAGTCTCCAGCATCCCTGCACTTGTAATTGTTTTTCATTGTCATTCACGTACCCCCCAATGACAATTGTTGGACTCCACTTTGAGAACCTAGACTATAGTGGATCTTTGACTAGGAATTATGCAGTAGGTACTGAAAATGTAAGTCCTCCTGTCATTTATAGAACCTTTGATTAGTGTTTTTGCAGCAGGTCCTTAAAAAGCAGCCATGCGCTGCTACTGTTTTTTTTTTGCAGTACAGTAAAGTACAGTTACAGTAAGTAGCGATAGCATCGCACTCCTGTCATATAAAAGCGCTTGACCTAGTATTTTTTGCAATAGGACCTTCAAAACAGCAGAGATCTTTTGTGATACTGTATAAAGGATCTTTGACAAGCATTGGATGTAAATGGATACCTACCTGCCACTCCTTGCAGTCCTCATGTCCCGCCAAGCGAAACAGGGTCACAGAATTATACAGCTGCCAAAACTGAAAGAGAAGGAGGTGTCTCTTTGAATGAGGTTGGTGGTTTACATCCCACAAGTAGACATCGTGCTCACTTACATGGCCGAAAAAGAGAAATGGCAAAAGAAACGTAAGGCCTCTCCACATCCAGGACTGGAATCCCTCTGCAAGGAATCATGAGTGGCGTTGATGTCGTGTCTGGAACCTTTTACCCCCCTTTTTATCCCCCTCTACTTGGACCACTCACCCACTGTGAGGTCCAGCTGATTTCTCTCCCCTAAAGCCCGCAGCCTGTACAGGCAGCCGCTTTGATAGTAGTACTGGAGGAACTGGACAAAACCTGGAGACATTAGAAAGTCCACATCTGAACATCCCCCCCACTTAAACGACACTCTGTGATGTACGCCTCCATGCATGAGATATGAGCAAGGCAGTTTGTGTGCCGGCATGCTTGATTTTCAAGGCAAAATTTTGCCGTTATGTAAGCAAATTGTTGCCTCGGGTGATGGAGGACATGGCGTGCTCTAACCCCCGCTTGCTGTGTTAACTTGTCACACAGCTGATTGAAGTACAGTATCGCCATTTTAGAACAGAATACAGTAAACCTGCATCTACTTTAGAGTAGTCAGTTACAGCTTGTTATAATACCTGGCAACATGAGTTCCAGCACAAAGTGAGTACCAACATAATTGTGTCTCTACGAGTTAATTCCTACCTGGCAACAAGCAATGGTGCTGACACCAACTACAGGTGTAAAGTGAGGTGCGCTATCTTGTGTTGTCAGCTATTTAGACACACAATGGCTCTCTGGTGATGTATATCGCTACTCTAAAGTACGGCATATTCAAGTTTAATTTGGATAGTATTTTCCCTTGAGAGGTTATAACAACAAAAACCAAGTCGGGACTTACTCTGATAGATGGAGAAGGCAAGGAACTGACTTCTAAACATCTGATACATGGGTCCCTCTGGCCTGCAAGGAGCATAAAAGACAGCTTAAAACTTGAAATTGGTTCATAATACCGCAGGACACACATTTGGATTTATTTTCCCCACAGGAAATAAGGGATGGGCACAATATATTTTATAGAAAAAGTAAATACATTTTTATTATTATAATGGCATGGGAGAGTCTCCCTGAATGTTCTCAGCGGTAGTAAGGTATACCGAGGTGTCATAATACTGTCATTTTGCAGTTCCACTGTATTGATAACACACTCACCAAGTGAGCATCACACCGGACAGGAAGGTGGACACGTAATGGTGGGAGACCCACCACCCTTTAATCCTGAATCAAAACACAGGACAAGTTACATGTGGCTTACTATATAAGGATCCCATGTATGACATTCTACTCACCTGGAGCCATTGGTCATGAGGATGCTTTCCCTTATGGTTAATGTGCAATAATACCAAACCAGCAAGAAGTTGAAGATTTCATCCGTCACCCTAAAACACCAATACGAATAAGAACGTCATACACATCTGAGATAACGGAGGCGGTAGTGATGTCGCCTCACCGACAGTTGAGGAAGAAGAGGCAAGTGATGGCGCCAAACATGAGGATGATGGTCATGTACAGCTTGAACTTCTCGTACTCGTCCTTGTAGGCAAACCTACGTGGATGATAATAAATGACAAGAAGATGATATGGATGATGAGGACAGCAAGACAAGGAGATGAAGGAAGTCCATACTTGGCCTGATTGCTGAGAAGCGTCACGTTCACGTTGCCCAGTACTAGGTTCAGGTACAGCCTGGAAGATAGAATAACACTTTCTTTTTGCATGTGTAACTTCCTGTCGGAATTTTTTAATGATGGTCAGAGTATGTTCTCACTTAATTCTACTAAGAATGCACACTTTTAACTCAGTTATTACAGGCACAAAAAAATCTAAATATATTAAATTATATTAAAAAATACATAATTTATATTGGACCCATTTGTTGTCTAAATGAAGAGAAAAATTATATAGAAAAACATCAGAAAAAATCTGAAAAATAATCCCCAATAATGTATTAAATTTATTACATTAAAGAAACATCTAAAAAAAACAATACGATTTACAATGTATTATTTTCTGTCAAAAAATTTACTAATTAATTTATTTTTACAATGGTGAGGTATAAAAAATTATATCATATAAAGAATTAATTACAAATTATAATGTACTAAAGGTTCAAAAAGGGTCTAAATGTAAAATATATACTATATATTCATATAGGTATTCTGCAAAAGACTATAATTACATATCATTGGTCCCAACTTTTCAATTTGAATACTAAAAATAATAAAAAATTTAAAAAACATAGTACAACATAATCCAAATGATCCTATATTCATAAATGAGAAAAACACGCTAAATCACATACAATTAGGACTAATCCGGTTTCAATACCCTGTGTGAACTGATGCATCAGGTTCTAATGTGTTGTGGATGTTTAAGGTGAAGCTGGACTGCAGCATGATTGGTTGACAGTTGTGTCCGAGACCCAAGTGAAAAGGTACTGACCCATTCTTCTTTGGTAAATACGCTTCCATGTCGAAGAAGACATTCTCTTTCTCTTTGATTTGAGTCTGGATGTCCGTTACGACGTGCATCTGGTTTTCATCGCAGACTTGTGCGCACCTTTGAAAGAAGAACAAGTCCATCAGCTTCCATGCATGTTTTGCAGCTATCCAAATATGAATGACGAGAACACAAAACCATACCTGTTCAAGCTACCACGAAGGTCTTTTAGACATTTCCTCTGTTTGCTGATGGCGTTGCTGCATGTCGTCTGAAGATTAGTCAGCTCTTCAAGTTTCTGCCTGTACAGTTTGTGAGTTTCCTATAGATGTAAACGCATCAGTCACGTCAACAATATTTGCACTTATATTACAGGAAGAAGAAAATAAGACAACTGAATCAATTCCCTTTGTCTTAATTCGATTCAAATGCGATAGTGTCCTTTTGTTTTTATTTTTTTAAATAAAAAGCACATGTACATTAGATAGTTCTTCCAGGCGTAACTAATACTGTGGCTCCCTATAAATGAGCTATCCCTAGACAGTTAAGCCATCACATTTCCCAACGGGTCAGCTCTAGATTTAAAATGTTGACCGTATTGTCACATTTAATACGAGCAATAGGAACAAGGGTGCCACAATGCAACAAAGCCACCTTTAAAAACGATTAGCATTGTTTTTGTGTGGTTAGCGTAGAAAGTGTTTTCAACTCGCTAGCTAACGTCAGCTAGCTAAGATGCATTCAAAGATCATTGACTACTTTGGAGGGGGGAAACAGTGGCGACAAAATTATTCTAACATTTGACATTCATAGAACAATGAATACTGTGATGGAATTAACGAAATGTTGCACGGTGTTGTTAGCCGGTGCAACAGCAAAACACACTAGCTGTACGGGGAACCTGCCGCTAACGTCAGGCACGCAAACATATCGTGAAGTGCACATACAACCGGTGATATATATGAAGCAAATTTCCGATATGATTTTGCTTAAAACTTCCCTAAAAGTTGCTAATTATTGCGCATAGGTTGACTGTGATAATAAGAATGAATGCCGAGTAAGCAGGAGGCTACGGTGATTCCTCTGTCAGTGTCATCCACCGCGACGACGAAGCGACTTTAAAACCCGCCGAAATAATCATTTCACATTATTGTTCTTACTTGCAATTGCTGATATTCCTCATCGAGTTCTTCCCACTCCGCCTTGAACTTGGCTACGGACATTGTAGTGCAGTTCAGACGGTGCAAGTGAGGAAGGACGGAGGGTCCTGCGAAAGCTCGCACAGGATGACGGTCCACTCAAGCGCTCTTTAATTGGGCTGCACTGCGCGTGCGCACAACCTCAACTCATAAAACTACAGCCATACAAGTGTCGCAGTAATAACTTCAAAATCACCTGGAGATAGCATGTACAGTATGCACTGACACCCCCCCCCCAACACATCATATCAGCCCTTAAAAGATCATGGGAACATTTTGACTCATTGTGTTTATTTTAAAGTCGAATAGATGCAATTTAAGGAGTTTGAAAACCATTAAAAATACATTTTTATCCTATATTTTAACATAATCTAATGTAATTCTTTATGTTGAAATTTCAATTTGGACTATTGGCTTTCAATTTAAGCCTGCAACAAAGTTTTTAATGCCACTTTTAAGTATGTGTCTCTATTGATGTTTGGAATGGTGTATATGTAATTTTAATAATTGTATTGTGTAAAAAAACTGTGGCCATTACTGGTTTTTAAAGAGTTTAAAACCTCAAAAATATAGTTAATGTTAATTAATTAAAAAAACAACTGTGGAAAAGTTGAAAGAAATATTAATATATGGTATTTTCCAGCATTTTTTGTTTTTTTATTCTGGTAAAATTTGTGAGTTTTTTAAAGAACCTCTTAAGGGTTAAACAGCCTTCCTGGTACTGCTAGCCTGTTGCTAGGATACAAAGAATGCTTGGTTCTCCTGAGTCCTACACTTGCAGAGATTTTACCTGAAAAAGATAGAGCGTAAAGGTAAGAATTGTTTTGATTTATCAGTAACCACTATAGTGATGTCATAGATGTCCACATTTCACATGTAAACTAAAAAAAAAAAAGTAAATATAGGATTTGCCGTGCATCTGTTTGCATTTTATTCTCACAGGATTGTTATCTTCTTACAACATAACATTTTTTAATCCTAATTCTTAGCTCATGAAGCTTTTTTACTTCCATCTTCCGACTATGCCATTCATCAAAACACCTCCAAATGCTATTCCACGTTCTACCCTGCTGGAGAATAAATCCCTAAAATGTGGTCCGCGTGTGACTGTGTACTCTGTCAATGGAGATGAATACACTGGAGAGTGGCTGAACAACAACAAGCATGGTGAGTGTTGCCTCCATTGCTTAAAATGTCAATTAAGATGAATTTGATGCTATTTATTGTTGGTTATATTCAAGGAAGGGGCATTCAGGTGTGGAAGAAGTCCGGCACCATTTATAATGGAGAGTGGAAGTGTGGAAAGCGTGACGGATATGGCATTTATAGTGTACTTGTGAGCAACACAAAGGTGTATGCAAAAAAGTACTGTGGTGAATGGAGAAATGGGATGAAGCAAGTATGTAACAAACAATAAAAAAAACACATTTACTGTTCAGTGCATCAAGTCATCTTCAGTATAGTATATGCTATTATTTTTTAGGGGCATGGTACATACTTTTATCATGACTCTGCTGTGTATGAAGGCGAGTGGAGCAGGGACCAACGCTGTGGTTGGGGGAGAATGCTCTTTAACTGTGGAGACGTCTACGAAGGAGAGTGGATGAAGGATAAAGAGCACGGCCTGGGTGTCATTCAATATGGTAATGTTGTTTTTCTTCTTCTAAAAGTTTTCCAAAAGTGACATTTTAATGATGTTGTCTTCGTAATATGTGTCCGTCAAGCGTGTTTAGAGGCATCAAACATGAGAAAAGTCAGTTTTAAAGTTGCGATACACTGTGATGTATAAAATTGTGTAATACAGGACCTATAAAGTGTGATTGAATGGATAAAATGTTTATCTTCTCGGTCTACACAAACTAGCAAATGGAAACTGGTATGATGGCTCCTGGCAAGAAGGCAGAAAAAGCGGACATGGGAAGTTCTACTATCACGACAAATGTCAGCTTTATGAAGGCCTCTGGGTCAAAGGTGAAGCTAAATGTGGAACTTTGTCGAATTTTGGGAGAGATGACTCAACAAGTCCCACCAAGTGCTCCATCCCAGAGGTACAACAATATCTCAATATATAAATAATCATAATGATAAATAAGATTTTCCAATGTGATATGATGAATTTACATTCTGTTGTCCTTAGGTAAAACTAAAAGATATGGAGACGGTTTTACAAGAAGCACAGTCCGCACACCTTGATCCTCCATGTAAAGCAGGGGTCTCAAACACGTGGCCTGCGGGCCAAATGTGGCCCGCATGACAATAATTTGAGGCCCCCGCCTTGATATGAAAGTTTAATGTCAGTACACTCAAAAAAGAGGCAGGAAACTTTATTTTTCAGGGGGTTTAAGACATTTAATTGGTCGCACAACAGTATAAGTTATACTGTTATACATCAATATATGCAGACAGCTTGCTTTTGGCTTTATACATATTATAAAGTCTCACTGCATGCCTCATGACTTGGATATGTTATGAATAAAAACGCAGTTTTCATCTCCAGTCAATGCGTTCTGCAAAAATATACAGTAAAAAACTCAGATCAATGATAAAACTAAGCAAACGTCACATGTAAAGCAACAAAACATGACTTAACTGTATAAATGTCATTAAATGTACTTTCGATGCTGGATTACTTGTGTGCAGCATAAATAAAAGTTGAATTACTTGTGGACCACAATACAGGGAAACAAAAACAACAGGTAAATAAATGCAGCAGGCAAGACACGGGGGTCAAAGTTCAAGTGCATGGATAAACAACATTCACAGTTAAGACTTTGTGGTTTCAAGTTTCATGCAATTATACCATTATTGATGTGGAGCAAACATCTCTAAAATAAAATCTGTATACATACAGTATGTATATACATATGTATATATGTATATATATACACTGTATTACCATAGAGAAGTGAGGTCCCAGAAAACCAAAAATTAAAAAATAGAAAATAGCAGTGGTCTATGGGAAATGTGAGCTCGGAGAACGCAAAATGGAGTCACCTCTATTGTCCAGCTCGTTCTGCAGCCTAGTGAGGTTGGATAGCTCTTCCAGCTCCTGGAACTGTCTGTCCGTCTTGTGGCTGACTAAAGAGCGGTAGAAATGCACGGCAAACATGATGAACACCAAGCCGAAAGGCACCATGATGGACGTGGAGGTGATGGCGGCGGCCACGCCGGCGGAAATGCTGTTGTTGCTGGACTTGCTGGGCTTGATAGGCAAGAACTTGACCCAACAGAGAAGAACCACCTCAGCCAGGAATAGCAACGTACCGATGACCGTGGAGAAGCCCCACGCCAGTTCTATGTGCCGATGCATGCGCTCGTGCGGGGACTCGTTGACCGAGTTGAGGTTGTGGACGTTGCTGACGGCCTCGATGTTGGGCAGGATGCAGGTGCTGACCATGAGGGCGAACAGATGCACGGCTACTAGAACGGTGGTGCAGGCGCTGAAGGCGATGAGAAGGGCGGGCGGGTACGGGTAGTTGTTGTCCAGCTGCACTTCCACCATTGCTACCTTCAAAGCCAGCAAATGACAGCATGATCATGAGTGAGCTAGCGATGCCCCACTACATCCAGCAGAGGGTGCTGTCAAACAAATCATAGTAAAATTTGGGCAAAAATATGCCTCTAAAGTCATGCTTCATCACTTATGATTCTATTAGATCTGCAATTCAAACAGTTAATTGGGTATAATTGGTTGTTTTGAGGAGCATAACTGATCTAGCAATCTGAAGTCTGCCTAGCAACAAGTGGCCATGGAGGCATGTACAGTAACATGAGCAGGAAAAAGAATCCTAGCAATTCTGTTTATCCTAGTTGCAGTGCATGGTTAATAGCTAGTTAGCTGTGGAGCTTTAGACTTTAATTACTGACTTATTCATGTGGGTGTGATTTATAACATTTGAATAGCGTTAAAGTTATTGAAGAAGCACATCAAGACAGGAAAAGAGAGTACTGTATTGCAGAATAATACATTGTTTATACTTTTATAATTTTCACTGAAACACTTAAGTTGGGAAAATATTTAAATACGTTACCATTGCGAATCCGGAGAGCAAAGCAGAGGTTCGGCTGGAAGCCTTGAGTTTAGCTCGGCTCAAATAGAGCTTCCTCCAGGACAGCGCTTGCAATGAATGCTCATTGAGGCTCATGTTGCTAATTTAAACAGCACAAGTCGTCCGCGTTAGCTTGCTATTCCAAAACACGAGAGTAACGAACGATAAGCATGCTAACAACTAAGTATATACAATATGTAATTCTAAACTATAACGTTCTACTGCTATTGCTAGCGGCTCAAACTACAAACTACTATGATTTTCATGGGCACTGTAGCGCCTGCACCTTTCATTACCCAGAAGCATTTGCGCGCGTCACAGGGTACAGCAGGCACAACATCCGGTTTATTTTTTTATATAACTTTATTGAAACAACTAGTTTACGGAAATCAGGAAAGAAAATGAATCAACCGAGCAATTGTAAGAACAGAATACATGTGAGTAAATAAAAAAAAATGTGTACAGTATATATAATTTAGCAAATGTTTTTACCAGTTAGCCACAAATTAAATTACCACAACTAGCTATGACTATGTTAATGTGCTAAATTAAAATTGTAGTTTACTCTAAAATTCATACATCGAATCTCTCGATGGTGTAATTGTCTTGATTTGAACCCGTGTTTCAATAATAATAATAATAATACGTTATTTGGGGTGAAACGGCGTCTTAATTAATATTACAACAAACATAGCTACGGTTTTTTTTAATGGGGGCGGGGAGAGAAAAGCTGTTCTACAATGTTTTGGTTCCTGGCGGTGACGTAACACACAACAACATGGTTCCCTTGTTTTGGACTTGTGCAGCGTGCTACGTGCTATGCGTGGGGATGCTTCTTTGAGGCTGAATCAGTGGACGACATTACTCCCCTTCCACCAGGCGATGGCTCAACCCGGGGGAAGGTGTGCCGAGTCCGGGCGCAGGCTGGTAGGTACCTCAACATGGTTCGCTCGAACAGAGGGGCTTGGCTTGGAGCTAATTAGCTGAGCTAACGCTTTGCACCATCGTAGTAGTAGGAGAAGCGCAGAACGCTGACGCGTTGCATGCTTTGAGGAAATAAAGCACATGACTACTTGTTAATACGATATGCAAATCAATAACTCACTTTAATAAGCAGTCAGTGCATGGATGCTCAACAGTTGCAAACAAATGCACAAACAGTCTTCATTCTTCATTTAGACCAGGGGTGTCCAAAGTGTAGGTCGGGGGCGATTGTTGGCTTGTGGCTCATATTTATTGGGCCGCGGCACATAGTGCAAATAAAATTAGAATAGAAGGCTCAATGTAAAGTTAAATCTAACTAATAACAAGACAAAGTTTGTCTTAAGAGATATACTGTACAGGATATAACATTTCTTTACACCTTTTTACAAAATATGAAATATATATTATATTTCATTATGCAGCTCTTGGTGGAAAAAATTTGGACACCCCCGATTTAGACAGTCGAAAATAGCTTTCAGTATAAGCCCTACTGGGAACAGGGCTAATGAACCGCCAAAGATGCCAATGTTTTTGGCCATGCTTATAAGAAATGCAACCAAACAGTCTAATTGGACACAAACATTGTATACACAGCACATAATAATGTTGGTTCACAGGTCGTATCAACATCTAATGCTGCCACAATGAATCAATGATTATTTAAAGTGACTCTTCTCCTTTTAAAAGCGCTCCATCTGCCGGCGAATGTACGATGAGAACGAGGACTTGTCTGATGTGGAGGAAATAGTCAACATCAGGGGTTTCAGCGTGGAGGAGAAGCTGGCCAGCGACCGCTATGGTGCGGATTTTGTCTGCGTAATGGAGGGTAAAGGTAAACATACACAGTATCTGCTTGGTATATAAACTCTCTCTAGACATTCCTATTAAACTACTCTCTCTCTTCTTCATTTGTTTTTTTGCAGACTTCACATATGAATATGTGCAAAGGGAGGCATTAAGGGTGCCGCTTATCTTCAAAGAGAAGCAAGGACTCGGGATCAGGTAAGACGTTCAATATCTTTGATGGTTATTGGAGTATTTTGACTGACTTTGGCTGTTTTTTGAACTATTATAGAATGCCTGATCCGGAATTCACAGTCTCCGAAATTAAAGGCTTAGTTGGTAAGTCATGTGTAATACATACTCAAATACATTCATTCATTCATTTTCTAAAGCTTTTCCTCATGAGGGTCGCGGGGGGTGCTGGAGCCTATCCCAGCTGTCTTTGGGCGAGAGGCGGGGTACACCCTGGACTGGTCGCCAGTCAATCACAGGGCACATATAGACAAACAACCATTCACACTCACATTCATACCTATGGACAATTTGGAGTCGCCAATTAACCTAGCATGTTTTTGGAATGTGGGAGGAAACCGGAGTACCCGGAGAAAACCCACACATGCACGGGGAGAACATGCAAACTCCACACAGAGATGGCCGAGGGTGGATTTGAACCCTGGTCTCCTAGCTGTGGGGTTTGTGCGCTAACCATACTCAAATACAGTATCTCCCAAATCTTGTCAAGGGACAATACTATAGAAATGAATCTTGCTTATACATTAGAGTAGTCAGTGTACAGTTTGTATAGTAATGTAGACTTAGTATCCACAGAAAATGAGTCAACTCCCAGCTGTTATTGTGTAAATAGCTGGCATTACATAGGAGCATATGGGCATGCACGAGTGCTTCTGGCAATACCGGCGTTGCGGTTCCTAGACGGTTAACACGAATTCCAACATGTACTGTGACATTGTAAAACAGAGCATGACCCACTTGTTTAGGAAACTGGACCCCAAGGAGCCCATGTTTGCTGCAGTGCCATCAAATGCTCATTGTAAGAAAAATAAACAATATTTTTATTCAAAGGTACGTTACAAAGTACACCATGGGGCTCCTGAGGAGCCTAATCCAGCGCTGTAATCATATTCTTCATGCATTTCAATACACAAGTGGATAAAGGCATGAATAGAGTGTACTTGCTCCATCTAGAGGACAAAATGGTAATTGATAATCTCTCCTCTGCAGTACACTGTATGTCAGGGGTCTCAAACTAAATTTACCTGGGGGCCACTGGAGCTAGGGTCTGGGCAAGGCTGGGCCGCATCAGGTTTAAAAAAAAAAGGCTAGGTGGCATTAGTCCTGATAACAGAAATGGTGACTTCTGACTCGTATTGCAGGCAGCCGTCGCTCTGTGGATGTCATGGACGTGAGCACTCAAAAAGGCTCCGAAATGACCATGTCCCAGTTTGTGCGTTACTACGAGACGCCGGAGGAGGAGCGGGACAAACTGTTCAATGTGATCAGCTTAGAGTTCAGCCACACCAAACTGGAGCACCTCATCAAGAGACCCACTGTGGTAATACGACGAGACACCGTCTTTAGGTTATAACGTGAAACAAAGCACAGATGCGACATTTTCAACACTTCCAGGTGGATCAAGTCGACTGGGTGGACAACATGTGGCCTTCCTATCTGAAAAAGAGCCAAACAGAAGCCACCAATGTGATCTCAGAGATGAAATACCCTAAAGTGCAAAGGTAGGACTGTGGAGAGGCTGCGCACTTGTGGTACCCTCCACCATCTGTAAGGGCTGATTGTTGCTAGGCAACGAATCTCACCCATGGGGGATCTTTTTTTCATTATAGTACCACTTGCTGCTGGACTCTTTTACCTCCATTTGTTGTACAGTTCATTTGTCCTACTACTGCCTAATGTGGAATACTTTTTATGACTTCTGAGATCCTATGTTATTGTATTTTTCAACCATTTTAAATATGTAGCAGATAGTATTGAAATTTAGCCTTGTAGCTGGTATTTAGACAGAACATGTTTTTTGTGCGTCTGCTGCTTTAATGCGTTTGTCCACACAAACAACAACAACATATTCATAAATATTACAGCAAACTCAGCAATAGAGAATGTACATAAATATAAATATTGCAAGGTTTTACAGTACTTAAAGTACATGCATTTTTCACAATTGGGGCAGAAAATGATAACGCAATACACAAATGACAGCTGCAAACCCGCAATGGTGTTTGATAGTTAATGCTACAATCAAGAGGCGTGTATTAATTTTGCAAATTAAGCTACTTGCACAATATCACCTTCAAGCAGTTGCTGGTGGCTGGGTCTTCATCTTTTGAAGTGAGGTGCAACCAAACCTTTGAGCGTTTTGGCTGGATGCTCACCGCCGTCTGTGCAGGTGAAAAACTAACTGTAACAACATCATGACAGCCGAGTCCGGGATTAGGCGGTAATAACAATATCGCAGCCTGATTTCAGCGCCTTAACTACTTGCATTTATTAATTTGAAGTGTTCCACAAGGGATT
Source organism: Doryrhamphus excisus (assembly GCF_037039965.1). Lineage (NCBI taxonomy): Eukaryota > Metazoa > Chordata > Actinopteri > Syngnathiformes > Syngnathidae > Doryrhamphus > Doryrhamphus excisus. The sequence goes on along the minus strand of NC_136366.1, from coordinate 12,158,415 downwards.
TGAAGCATTTATTAATTTCATTCATAGGGTGGCACGGCGGTCGAGTGGTTAGCGCGCAGACCTCACAGCTAGGAGACCAGGGTTCAATTCCACCCTCGGCCATCTCTGTGTGGAGTTTGCATGTTCTCCCCGTGCATGCGTGGGTTTTCTCCGGGTACTCCGGTTTCTTCCCACATTCCAAAAACATGCTAGGTTACTTAGCCACTCCAAATTGTCCATACGTAGGTATGAATGTGAGTGTGAATGGTTGTTTGTCTATATGTGCCCTGTGATTGGCTGGCCACCAGTCCAGGGTGTACCCCGCCTCTCGCCCGAAGACAGCTAGAATAGGCTCCAGCAACCCCCGCGACCCTCGTGAGGAAAAGCGGTAGAAAATTAATGAATGAATGAATTTCAGGGAGAACATGCAAACTCCACGCAGAGATGGCCAAGGGTGGAATTGAACTCGGGTCTCCTAGCTGTGAGCCCTGCGCGCTAACAACTCAATCGCCATGCAGCCCAAGTGTTTAACACTAAAAAAATCTACTTAGTTTTTTTATTCTGGTGAGTATCATTTATGTGTGTTTTGGTACCCATTCCTAAACATCATGCTAGGTTAACCTACTTGCTGAATCAAAACAAACACAATGATGAAAACTGACAGCTCCCGCCTGTGTAGCGGACTGACTGGTGGATTAATGGGTCGCATGTTGGCAACGCAGTCAGGAATTGGGTTTGAATCTCTGTTTGGGCATCATTGTGTGGAGTTTTGCATGTTCTCTCCCTGTCTGGGATAGGCTCCAGCATACCACCATGACTCTAGTGAGGATAGAAAATGGATGGATTTTTGGAATGAGGCTCTCGTGACACATTTTCCACACTAAAAAGTCATTATCGTATACTAGAGGACATTTAATTGCTTTTAAGGAATTGTGTGCACCTTTTTAAATAGGGTGTTGATTCTTTAGGAATTACTAATAACTGTGCACACTACAGTGTCCTCTCAAGTGGGACGCTCCACTAAACACTGTTCAAACAGTCCCCTCGGTTATGTTCTTTTCAGCGTCCTCATGAGATACTCAGATAAAATAAAAGTTCCTCTTGCCTAATTCCCATTTGGATAGATTATTGAATAATTTATTACCCTTGGATAATTCATCACTTTTCATTTTACCTCTCTGTGAGCTTTTCTGAATATCGTTTTTTTTCTACTAGGTATTGCTTGATGAGCGTGAAGGGCTGCTATACTGACTTCCATATTGATTTTGGGGGGACATCTGTTTGGTATCACGTCTTCAAGGGACAAAAAGTATGTAGTGCATAATCTAAGAATATGTTATTAATAATGACTTAATAACATGCTATAGTATATAAACATGTCAATTGTGTCCCCCCCCGAGGTGTTCTGGCTAGTGCCTCCCACACTTAACAACCTGGCGCTGTATGAGGACTGGGTGCTGTCGGGCAAGCAGAGCGATGTCTTCCTGGGAGACAGAGCGGACGGGTGCCAGAGAGTGGAGCTCAAGCAGGGATACACCTTCTTCATTCCATCTGGTGTGCTGCACGCTCATATAGATTAGCAGCCTCTCGTGTAGTTATTATCTTTGTCAATTCACATTCTTGTCAATTAAGGGTGGATCCATGCCGTCTACACTCCCGAGGACTCACTGGTCTTTGGAGGCAACATTCTGCACAGCTTCAACATTCCAATGCAGCTTACCATTCATGAGATAGAGAACAGAACGAAGGTAAAGGCTGCTGATCTTTGGAAAGATGCCAATCAATCAATCTATCAATCAATCAGTCTGAGGTAGAGCATGGGATGGAAAGAGTTAATTGGAAGTGACAAAATGACAAAGAATGTTTAGAATAATACTAAATAGTTATGCATATACAGTAGTAGCTGGTGTCATCACTATATTAGTAAATTGAGGTGTAGTAATTGAGGTGCGGTATTTATTTGTCGTGAAGCATGGTTTCTGTTGGAGTGGAGACCATTATTTGATCAAATATGGTCAATATAAATATATAGTCCAAGTCGCACTCATTCCTATGTTTATTATGGAGGTTTATTATATGCTAAAATATACACTGGTTAAAAAACAGAACATAAATATAGGTTGATTTAATGTTCTTGTTGTAGGTTCATTCCAAGTTCCGCTTCCCTTTTTACTATGAGATGTGTTGGTACGTCCTGGAGAGATACATGTACTGCCTGACCAAACGGACCTACCTTTCTCAGGAGATCTGCAAAGAGCCTTTCTTAATGGGTGAGTGAGATTCATCACTTCACCTAAGAAGCTGAGCAGGTTTTGATCGGTGTTTCTGGATGTAGGAAGCCCCTCCTCTGACTCAAGAAGCCAGGACACGAATGAATACTTGTGTGAGGTGCAACTCAGGGATGAGGAAGATCCCTGCTTGGAGACCCAGCACCTGAAATACATCTTATCTGCTGACTCTGAGGACAGCTGCAATCCCGTCTTCCCCAAAACCCCCTCTGCATCCCCGGCCTCGGAGTGGCACAATAAATGGACTCATCTGACAGAATTTGAACTAAATGGACTCAGGAGGCTGGTTGAGAAGCTGGAGTCGCTCCCTGAACATAAGAAATGTGTTCCAGAAGGTCTGGAGAATCCGCAAGGCCTGCTGGAGGACATGAAGGTTTGACAGAAGCAGGAAGAAACACAAAGGACAAATCAATATAATCAAATTTTTTTTGTGCTTATCTGTAGGTTGTCTTAAAAGAGCATGCTGATGATGACCCAAAATTAGCTATCACTGGACTTCCTGTTGTGGTCTGGCCAAAGAAAATCATGAAGGTATGTTTTAAATATATGTTGAATGAGGTGTTATGCATTGTTGATGTAGAGGAATTAATATATAATAACATATTTGCCTTATGTCGAGTAATGATATACATAATCTCTTGCTCATCAAGGTTAATTGGTTCAAAAATCTGCAATGGTTCATTCTTAAAAATGTGCTAATTGATTATTATGATTATGAAGTATAGGTATTTTTAAAGTAATAATTAGGTTAAAAAATAGCATTTTGATTTATTTATTTTATTATCAATAATAAAATATGACAGCAATATAATGACAATAAAACTATTTTTAAGGATCTACTGCAAAAAACGACAACAAAAACTACTTACTCTGTTTTTAAGGACCTGCTGCAAGAACGCTTGTCAAATATTTTTTTATGATGACATACTGTTAGGAGTCTGTTGCAAAAGATGATATAGTCGTTCCTGAGCCATTTATTATGCGCCCGATTTGGCCCACGGGCCGCCAGTTGAACAACCCTGTCCTAATTCATCTCCACCTGCTGCTATCTTGTGTTTGCCTTTTGCAATGAGATGCCATCTGTCTCTATTGGCTCTGCATTGTCACAGTGAATCCATCCTCACTTCATCCTCCTCATTGGAGGAAGGCAGACACCCTCCCTGCTGAAAATGTGGAAGCACGGCGGCCTTCCATTGGCTGTGCCCCCCCCTCAAAGCACCGCCTCTCTTTTGTCCATTGGTATTAATGAGGCAGGCTTGTCATGTGTTGCCTACATCTGCTTGTGGTATTGTGGAACTGGGGAGCTAACGGCAGGCAGGGAAGGAGGGAAGGAAGAAGGAAGGAAGGAAGGAAGGAAGGAGAGAGGGAGGGAGGGCTGCAGGCTATCAGGACTAAGAGGAGGAGGAGACTGCAGCCATGTCGGATCGCTGCGTGCTGGACACTTGTGTGTGATTAAAAACAAGCCATGGCCATGTCGCTGAGCGCTGATGATGAGGACTACGACTCAGATGCTGAGCAGGTTAGCACCCCCAACGCCCCCCCCTCCCTTGTCATACATAGTGAGTCCACTAGAGGAATGCATGCAGCAACCCTGCAAGGCAAGCTGAGCTACATAAACACATACAATAGATGCTGCTTTTTTTTTTTGCCTTTGTGACACATTTATTTATGTGTGTGTGTGTGTTTTAGTGGGATGGATCCTCAGAGTAGGTTGTTTATTCAGTAAAGAGCCTCAGGCAGGGCTGATTTTCTGGGTGAGAAGCAGATGGAAGAAAATTCCCACATCAACAGATTAATTTTGTGCACTTTTTTTCATTTTTTAAATGTATTTATTGCATTACATGTGATTAAGTGTGACATAACACACAGAGGACACTGTTCTATCTCTGTGCGGAAAAATCAGAATGAAAATGGTGTTTCTTCCATGAATTCGACCTGCTTTTTTGTATATGTTTATCCTTAACTTTTGATGGATTAAGCAACTATTTGGATGTTAAATTGAAAGGCAAAATACTGGTAAACATGACGTAAATTATCTAAAAACACCTTTAGGAATGAGACAGCTGTGTATCACTGATATAATACTGTACTGTTTGCATGTTGATAAAACCTCCAATTCTACTTTTGAGCTATTTACAGTACTGCACGGTACTCTCCTCTGGTACTCTGAGGTAGATAAATCATAGTATATTTAGGCTTGTGTAGCATTTCAGTGAGCATTTCATCACCCTTGCTTGTTTATTGATTTTTTTTGTTGCTAAAATAACTACACTGGTGTTAAAGATTTGGCCCATTCTCTTGTCGCAAAAATATTAATAATAATAGCAAAGTGTCATTATGATGCAAAGTAATTGTACCCACTGCTAACTATAATCACAATGATATACATATTTCCAGACATGATCATAAAAGCAGTTTATTAAGTGGATTCCACTTGATTTTCTAAAAGTTTATATAATTACTATAAGTTTATCTATTTTTGTTTGCACTATAAAGAAATAAATAAAATACAATATATGTCATAATAATTATAATTATATTTATTTATAATTATATTTGTATATAACATATTTTCTGATTTAAGAAAAATGTTTGGACATGCAAATATAATGTAATTAGTTTATATAATTACTATAAGTTTACCTATTTTTGTTTGCACTATAAAGAAATAAAATACAATATATGTCATAATAATTATATAAAATTATATTTATAATTATATTTGTATATAACATATTTTCTGATTTAAGAAAAAATATGATGTAATTAGTTTTTATTGTCTACAGCCACAATAGATACATTTTAATCTGAGGCGCAACCATCTATAGATTTTAATGCTTTTCCTCCTATATTTCATTAACTATTGCAACTGTTAATTTATTCTGATTGATGTGCCACTTGCATACAATATTCCTATTACCTTACTCCCTTGTGGAACAGATTTCCTGCCTGTAATCCCCTTTTGAAACCCCCAGAACAAACAGACCAGGGCAGATTACACTTCCCACCCACCCCTCACCCACCCCCCAAATAGTAGCTCCCTCTTAATCCCGTCTGGTAACCTCACATCTGACTGCCTGTGTCACTCCATTTCCTAGCATTTTTGGAATAATACACTGCGCTATGTACTGTATGCCTCCTCTCTGTCAATACACATCTTATTGGTTCCAAGTGTGAGTGTCAGAGGCTCTTTTGTTTGAGGAAAGGAATTGGGCTGTTGCTATGCTGAAAAATCTGCACTCCGAGACATCTGATCTTGATTTCCAAGATCTGCAGCATTTGTTGTTTTTGTTGAGAACGCTTTATCCGTTTGCCCCATTTTTTAAATGTCCACACACTGTGTGTTAAGAAGTGTGTGTGTGTGTGTGTGTGTGTGTGCGAGAAAGGGAGTAGAATACATTAGCGGCAATGATGACTGAGATCAAAGGCAGCTCCATTAGTCAGTTGTACGAAATAGAGCACATTGTAAGTGCACACTGTTGGAAATGTAAGCGAGCTTCCCTTCCCACTCCATCCCTCTTTTAACGCACAATAATGACTGCAAGTACGAGTGTGTGAAACGTAGCAACGAGCAGCATTTCTCTTTGAAGTAGAAACATGGTGCTAAATGTAGAAGACGCCTCCAGGGACCTTCTTGACGGATGCGTTCTCCTCTTCATCCTCTACCTCAGCAGTAGTGTCATTTGACCACATTTCATTGGAAATGAACCATTAATGGGCGGCACGGTGGTCGAGTGGTTAGCGTGCAGACCTCACAGCTCGGAGACCAGGGTTCAATTCCACCCTCGGACATCTCTGTGTGGAGTTTGCATGTTCTCCCTGTGCATGCGTGGGTTTTCTCCGGGTACTCCGGTTTCCTCCCACATTCCAAAAACATGCTTGGTTAATTGATGACTCCAAATTGTCCATCGGTATGAATGTGAGTGTGAATGGTTGTTTGTCTATATGTGTCCTGTGATTGGCTGGTGACCAGTCCAGGGTGTACCCCGCCTCTCGCCCCAAGACAGCTGGGATAGGTTCCAGCACCCCCGCGACCCTCGTGAGGAAAAAGCAGTAGAAAATGAATGAATGAATGAACCATTAAAAATCAAATTTGATGGAATTTCTCTATGTTCAAACTCCTGTTTCTATGCATCTGTTATATTGCAGCCGGGATTGCTTTCAGTGTTGTGCTTCTTCCAACATGTTATACACAGGAAATGAACAACAAATCAACAATCAGTAATCAAAAATATAAACACAACACTTTGGCCTTGTGTCCTTTTATTGTGGCCAGCCTAAAGCTCCATTTTGATATGCCACACCTGTAATGTGTATGAATTATCCCTGCAGCGAAGGAGAAGTGATCACTAACAGATGTCGACAATATTTGAGAGAAATTGGAGACATATTGTCTAAAGTTATCCTGAGCAGGCCCGGTTCCCTTGCTCTAATTCATATGGTTCAAGGTGGTAGTTATCATTAATAACTGCTGGAAGGAGCGTCCTTTATACGACATATCTTGATGTTTTATTTAGGGATGTTCCGATCAGGGTTTTATGCTGCTGATACCGATCCCGATAATCCATTAGTTGAATCCGGAGCTGATGTGTGGATAGGATCCGCGTTTTGAAGCAAGTATGAGCTGATATCGATACCGTTTAAAAATATATATATATATATAAAAAAATGCGCAAAATGGCACCTCCATTAAGATAATGGTGATCAGTGAAGCAATCTTACGTTATGTATTTCCCTTTCAGACCCGGCCTCCAAATCGTCCCAAACCCAAGATGGCGGCGTCCCCGGCTTCTGCGATTAAGCTCTCGGCGAGTCGGGGAACCTCTGGCGCAAGGAGGAGACGGACGCGTTGCCGCAAGTGTGAAGCGTGCCTGCGGACGGAGTGTGGTGACTGCCACTTTTGCAAAGACATGAAGAAGTTCGGCGGGCCGGGAAGAATGAAGCAGTCGTGCATCATGAGGCAGTGTATCGCCGTAAGTTGTTTCTGCTCTTGCTTTGCTCTGTTATTATTGTTGCCGCTTTATGGTTATTTTTAGTGTGGCCATGTGGGAGTCGTTCATTAAGAACTGATCCGGGTGGTTGCTATGGTGACTCCAATGAGTACTGCTTGGTTTCTTGTTCTTGAAATGATAGCAATACAGTGAATGCTCTAATTAAGTGCGGAGTGTTTATCTAAACCACAAAGCGGACGGGAGGTGATTTATTTCTGGAATCTGACAATTCACTATGTGTAACAACTTATTTTTTTAAATTTGTTATCATGATTACGAGTTCATGAGAAAGTGGAAAGGAAATTAAAGAACATACCATCAACAGAACCAATGTTGTGATAGCAGTCAAGCAGTCAATACCAAGGATTGCAATGGGCTGGCAACCAGTCCAAGGTGTACTCCGCCTCTAACATGCATTAGTTTCACACCAGCAGCTGAACAGTGCATGCAGAGGTAGATAAAGCTGCTGGATACAGCTCATACTCTCATCTTGTTGAGTTAATAAAAAACTGCATTCGGAGGTTTCCTACAGCCACCTGTTAATGCCAATGTTTTTGACCTGGCGTTAAGTAGACACCTTAATTGAGAGTTTTTGCGTTTATAGACCACAAACCCGGGTGATAATAGGAGCATTTACGGTATTTTGGTACAGGCTACACCTATCAATTAGGGATGACATAATTTATTAATCAGTTGCGTGAAATGGCCTCACAGCTAGGAGACCCAAGTTCGATTCCACCCTCAGCCATCTCTGTGTGGAGTTTGCATGTTCTCCCCGTGCATGCGTGGGTTTTCTCCGGGTACTCCGGTTTCCTCCCCCATTCCAAAAACATGCTAGGTTAATTAGCGACTCCAAATTGTCCATAGGTATGAATGTGAGTGTGAATGGTTGTTTGTCTATATGTGCCCTGTGATTGGCTGGCCACCAGTCCAGGGGGTACCCCGCCTCTCGTCCGAAAACAGTTGGGATAGGCTCCAGCACCCTCGCAACCCTCGTGAGAAGCGGTGTGTTAAATTGATTGCTGATCAATTGAGGCAAAAATGGAGTGCATTATTCCATATGACCAGCAGAGGCGCTGTTAATTCAATCTCAACTAGTTTACAGTGTGTAAAGAAGGACAATGTCAGCTCAATGTCAGCTCAATCCAGATCCATACCTGGTGTAGATATCTCACTGCTGATCTGAAATGTCAATTTTCAGCCCGTCCTGCCACACACAGCTGTGTGTGTGGTCTGTGGAGAAGCAGGCAAGGAGGACACTGTTGAGGGGGAAGAGGAGAAGTTCAACCTCATGCTAATGGAGTGCTCCATCTGCAACGAGATCGTCCATCCTCACTGTTTAAAGGTACAGTTCTTTAAGTGTACACATCCTGTTTGACTGGTTCCTGACATTGATTCTTTAATGCAGGTGAAAGATTCAAGCGGAGTTATCAATGATGAGTTGCCAAACTGCTGGGAATGTCCCAAGTGTAATCATGCTGGTAAAACTGGAAAAGTAAGCATCTGTATGGACTCGCATGCATGCATGCTTATTATAGTTAAATCAAAATACAAGAGAAATAAAGTACTCTTCTGTTTTTTTCTCATCTTCTGGCCTCAAAGCAAAAAAGGGGCCCAGGATTTAAGTATGCGTCAAACCTCCCGGGCTCCCTCCTGAAAGAACCGCGTCAAAGCCGGGATGCCAAAGAGGAGGCCGACTCTCCCTTGCTGGCGTCGGCGACCGTTAACGCTCTGAACACCGCCAAGAGGAAAGCCGAGAGAGATGAAATTCCAAGGAGGAAAGAGGAAGAGAATAGCAAGAAGCGACACCCCCTGCTGTCCCTGGATGGTTCCCCCCGGCCTCCAAGGCAGGAGGACAACCCGCTGAGGAAGAAGAAAAAACTGTTTGACACAAGTGATGAACCTGGCAACGTGAAAAGAAAGGTAAGGGTAGCATTTTAGACAGAACAACGATACAGAAAAAACTCCAGAGTTGTTGTTGTTTTGTCTTTGAAAAGCTCCCCAAACTGGACGATCCTTTGACTGCAAAGCTGTTGAGACACATCAAGACCGAGAACGACCTTGGCGAGTACGAAGACATCCAGGAGTCCCGCCAGGAAGACAGGTTCTCTTTGCACAGGATCCATTTCAAGGAGAAAAGGGAATTTGACAACGCTGATGAAGATGAGGAAGGGGACTATAATTTGGACAAATCCAAAGGAGGCCTGCTAAGTCCGCTAAGGAGAACGTCGGCAGGAAGAGAGGGGTGCGACCACAGAGCTGGACCCAGTGGCGAGCCGGGGGATGTCGGTGCTCAGTTAAAAGCTCGTCTTCACTGCAGACGCCTTCCTAACAGGGAGACAAACAAAGACAAAACGGAAGACGCTACAAACAATCAGAGGACAGACGATCACGAATCGACCAATAGGAGAACACACAAAGTGGAGGAAGGCGGACCTGTTCAAAACAGAAGGCCCAAACAAAAGACAGAGGAGTTCCTGTCCAATCAAAACCACAGACCGGTTAAGGTGGAGCCCGACAACGACATAGTGGTGTCCAATCCAAAATGGCAGCTCAACAACGGCAGCAGCGATCTTGGGGGCTGGCTGAGACACAGCGGGCAGGAGCAGAACAGGACGCCGCGGCGCCACTCGCCTCTCAGCTCCAACCGGAACACTCCGATAGCGCCGCGTCCACTTCCCTGTCGCTCCCCGCCCAAATGCGTCCAAATGGAGCGCCACGTCATCCGCCCGCCTCCAATCAGCCCCCCTCCCGATAGACTCCCCTTAGTAGACGGCGAGGAGCATGTGATGCGGCGTGAGACCTGGATGTCTGTGTTTGGCCACCTGACGCACAGAGATCTCTGCGTGTGCATGCGCGTGTGCAGGACGTGGAACAGATGGTGAGTTGCATCATGGGACAACACACTGGTCCGCCTTTTCAACGTGTTTGTTGTTTACTGTCCAGGTGCTGCGACAAGAGGCTGTGGAAGCGCATCAATCTGAACCGCTGCAAGTCCATCACGCCCCTTATGCTGAGCGGGATCATTCGGAGGCAGCCGGTGGCGCTGGACCTGAGCTGGACCAACATCTCCAAGAAGCAACTCAGCTGGCTCATCAACAGACTGCCTGGTACACTCGTTTAGACGTTTAGAATGTAACAATATGGTGGTAGCTACATTTTGTTTTGCATGTTACACTAGTTGGTTAGTTGGAAGCACGGCGGACGAGTTGTTAGCGCGTAGGCCTCACAGCTCGGAGACCCATGTTCAATTCCACCCTAGACTTCAAAAGCAGCCACTCTCATCTTGTGGAGTTAATAAAAAAAACTGCATTCGGAGGTTGCCTACAGCCACCTGTTGATGCCAATGTTTTTGTTTTTGACACCTTAATTGAGAGTTTTTGCGTTACAGGCTATACCCATCAATTAGGGATGACATAATTGATAATCAGTTGTGTGAAATCAGTTGTGTGAAATGGCTGCACGGTGACGCAGTGGTTAGCGCGCAGGCCTCACAGCTAGGAGACCCAAGTTCGATCTCCGGGGACTCCGGTTTCCTCCCACATTCCAAAAACATGCTAGGTTAATTGGCGACTCCAAATTGTCCATAGGTATGAATGTGAGTGTGAATGGTTGTTTGTCTATATGTGCCCTGTGATTGGCTGGCCACCAGTCCAGGGTGTACCCCGCCTCTCGCCCGAAGACAGCTGGGATAGGCTCCAGCACCCTTGTGAGGATAAGTGGTAGTAAATAAATGTTATACTAGTTATTAAATGTTCTGTCCTTGTTGAGGTTTAAGCCAATGAGATTTATTGTATTCTGATGATGTCTCCACTGCAGGTTTACGGGTACTCCAGGTGTCCGGGTGCTCATGGGTGGCCGTCTCTGCTCTTTGCACATCCAGTTGTCCTCTCCTGAGAATTCTGGATGTCCAGTGGGTGGAAGGACTGAAAGATGCCCAGATGCGGGACCTACTTTCACCTCCTACGGATAACAGGCCAGGTAGCATCCAGCGTCTATCTGATGCATTAAAGCATCATAACTGAGAGCTGTTTATAATTTTATGGCAGTGGAATACATTGTGGTGGTCTATTGTGGCCAAACCTAGTCTAATCTGTCGTCCTCTAAAAGGCCAGTTAGACAACAGGAGCAAGCTGCGCAACGTGGAGGACATCCGGCTGGCCGGTTTGGACATCACGGACGCCACTTTGCGCCTCATCATCTGTCACATGCCCTCGCTGTCCAAGCTGGACCTCAGCTACTGCAACCACGTCACAGACCAGTCAGTCAACATCCTGACCGCTGCCGGGACCACCACCCGGGACTCTTTGACGGACATCAACCTATCCGGTATGTTGATGTTTAGTCTTATTGCATTGAACTCACACATAGCGTAGCATAGCGGCACGGTGGTATAGCGGTTAGCGAGCAGACCTCAAAGCTAGGAGACCAGGGTTCAATTCCACCCTCGGCCATCTCTGTGTGGAGTTTGCATGTTCTCCCCGTGCATGCGTGGGTTTTCTCTGGGTACTCCGGTTTCCTCCCACATTCCAAAAACATGCTAGGTTAATTGGCGACTCCAAATTGTCCATAGGTATGAATGTGAGTGTGAATGGTTGTTTGTCTATATGTGCCCTGTGATTGGCTGGCCACCAGTCCAGGGTGTGCCCCGCTGGAGCTGGGATAGGCTCCAGCACCCCCAGCGACCCTTGTGAGGAAATGCGGTAGAAAATAAATGAATGAATGAATGAATCAATGTTGACGTTCTGGGGCTGCACGGTGGAAAAAGTGGTTAGCATGCAGGCCTCACAGCTAGGAAACTCGAGTTCGATTCCACCCTCGGCCACCCTGGGTTTTCTTCGGGTACTCTGGTTTCCTCCCCCCCGCGACCCTCGTGAGGAAAAAGCGGTAGAAAATGAATGAATGAATAAATTAGCAGTTGGACTGACTCAACAGCGCCTCTGCTGGTTTCATTGAAGTAGTGCACTGACTATTTTGAAAATGTACAGAATTTCCAGCAATTGTAAATGTCTCACTCCTAATGGATGCCTGGTCCTCTCTGCAGTTGAGTGAATAAACACAGCCGGGTCACTATATGAGGTATTTGCTTCAAACATGAAAGTGTTCAGGTTCTAAAAATAATCATCTTCTATATCTGGAGTGTCATTAATAATTAAAGGTGTCGTTACGAGAACAGCTGATGGGTAAAAATCAAAAATGCTCCTCCTAATGGGGTTTTGGGGTTGGTTCTGAATCTACAGCCTGTATCATAAATGGACAGTGAACTGTGCTGTTTACTAAACGCCAAACTGTTTCGTTTCAGTGTGCAACAGGGTGACGGACCAGGCGCTGACCTACTTCAAGCGCTGCGGGAGCATTCGCCACATCGACCTGCGCTACTGCAAACAGGTGAGCAAGGAGGGATGCGAGCGCTTTGTGGCGGAGATGTCCGTTAGCGTGCAGTTTGAACTCATCGAGGACAAACTGCTGCAGAAGATCAAGCTTTTAACAGGCGATTAAAGGGCTGTCCACACGGGGGCAGCACGCCACTGTACACTGTATGATGGAGGACGGCACTGTGTGTTGTTTCCTCCTGATAACTACTGAGCCAGAATGTACAAAAAAAAACATTTATGTTAATGTGAAGCCTTTATTGTTTGTTGTTTTTGCACCTAAGTGTTCAAAGTTATTTATTGACTATTTTCTACCATGACGGTGTGTGTTTGTTCTGTTCTAATGCAAAACTTATTGCATTGCAAGAGTGCTATTTTTGTATCAGAAAGCCTTTCTATAATATTCTAATATTGATATTGGTAATCAATCAGTATGCTCTTTATTTTTGGGAGGTCGTTTTCTTATTTCTTTTGCAGCGTATTTCGTTGAAGATATGTGACATTGTGTATTTCATTTGCACCTTTACTGATGAATATTCATGCATCACTGGAGACGAGGGCCGTTCAACAGAAACTTTATAAACGTACGTCAAAGATCTGCTATATGACAGGAGTGCTGTGCTGTTTTTAGGAATCTACTGCAAAAGTGCTCGTCCAAGGTCCTCGATATGACAGAAATGCTTGGGGAAAAAAAACAGATAGGCTCGATGGAACCTACTGCAAAAATACTAGTCAAAGATCCTCTATATATGTAACAGAAGTGACAAGAGCGCCCTACTGTTTTGAAGAACCTAATGCAAAAAAAGACCAGTCAAAGATCCTCTATGCCAAGAGCGCTCTTTGGTTTTTAAGGACCTCCTGCAACCCCCCCCCCTCCCCAAACCCAGATCAGAGATTCTTTATTTGACAGGCGTGCGTTGCTGTTATTAAGAATCTACTGCAAAAACGCCAGTCAAAGATCCTCTCAATATGACGGGAGTGCTTTGCTCTTTTAAAGAATGTACTGCAAAAACGATAATCAAACATCTCCAACAGTAGATGACAGGAGTGTTTTGCTCTTTTTAACAAGCTTCTGCAAAAATGCTAGTCAAAGATCCTGTCTATTTGACAGGAATGCTCTGCTGTTATTAAGAAGATACTGCAAAAAGCTAGTCAAAGATCTCAGACAGTAGAAGACAGGAGTGTTCTGCTCTTTTTCAGGAGCTACTGCAAAAATCCCAGTCAAAGATCCTTTATGTGACGTGAGTGGGTCCTCATCCAAAAATGCTAGTCAAAGATCCTCTCTATTTGACAGGAATGCTCTGCTGTTATTAAGAAGCTACTGCAAAAAGCTCATCAAAGATCTCAGACAGTAGATGACAGGAGTGTTCTGCTCTTTTTAAGGAGCTACTGCAAAAATCCCAGTCAAAGATCCTTTATGTGACATGAGTGGGTCCTCGTCCAAAAATGCTAGTCAAAGATCCGCTCTATTTAACAAGAATGCTCTGCTGTTAAGAAGCTACTGCAAAAATAATAGTCAAAGATCCTTTCTATGTGACAGCAACGTTTTGCTGTTTTTAAGAACCTACTGCAAAAATGCTAGTCAAAGATCCTTTATAGGACATAAATGCTGTTCTGTTTTTAAGAACCTACTGCAAAAGCACGAGTCAAAGATCCTCTATAGGACATCACACTGGTGTTTTTAGGAATCTGCTGCGAAAATGTTAGTCGCTCTCTTATTTTGAAACCAACTCCCGGGCCGCTCTGATGTCCTTCACGGGCCGGATTTGGCCCGTGGGCCGCCAGTTGAATAGCCCTGCTGTCAAGTGTATAAGTAGATGTTTTTCCTTTCTTGCTTCAAAGAAAAGTGTCCGTCATTCGTCCATCATGCTTGTTCTTTGTTAAAGGAAGTATATTAGCTCAGCATGCAGCACTTGAACACTCCAAGCTGTCATTCTCATGAATGGACAAGGAAAAAAAAAGAACATCCACTTTTTGCATAAAAAGGCAGCTAGTCTGATTAAAATGCAAGTGAGAAAATGTAAATGTATTTATTACAAATTTTTTTTTTTGCTTATGATATTGAAAGAACGGGCCAAAAAATAGTTGGACCATCATTTATTTTGAAAGTTTGGTTAAACTCCATTGGCAATAACCCCCCAAAACAATGAGGGAAAATTATTTTTCACTGGAAAACTACAAACTAAAAACAGATGCACTTTTTTTGCCATGTCTTTATATGTACTTTCTTCTAAATGTGTTCCCCCCCGCACCGATTTTTGTATTTTTTATAGTATTTATTTGATTTTCCAAAACTCCACTTTTCATGTTAATTGTTCAACGTTAAAAAAAATACTTCAACTAATAGATGCCTGGTCCTCTCTGTAGTTGAGTAAATCAAAACCAGAATGTGAGAAAATACAGTATTGGCTGTTGGAAGTTGTACACATTCAAAATAATTTCAATATCTATCTATACATATATATATATATTATGAAAATATACAGTATAGAATCTAAAGCTAATACTATTTATATAATTCCATAATTACAAAAATGTATATATGTATTTGGTTTTTTTTTGTTTGTGTTTTTTTACCACAACAGAGTGCAAACTGATGTTACCCTTATTTTGTATTGTTAAACCTCATACGTTGCTATACTTCCTGTACATGTTGTACATACACATTTAAAGACATTTAGCAAGAGTTCTGTCCGCTTTTGGAGACATTTGAAATACAAAAAAAGAGGATTACACAGCTTTTGTTGTACTGGATTTTATTGACTCTAATAAATCTTTTTGTTTGTTTACCAAAATAAAAAGGTCCAACATTCCAAAATATGACGATCCAGGATAATGAGTGCTCATGATTAACCTCTTCTCTTGTTCTGCTAAGACCGTAGCTGCCCGTGAATGACATCTTTCATTATGAAATGACTGCAGCATTGAAATAAAAAAAACCAACAACCCAAAAAACAGACATAAATCAACCAAGATCATGAAGATATTTAATGTTTAAATGACAAAAACCCAGCAGCGATACATTCTGTTCATAAACCTTTGAGCCTCCCTGCTATAGTGCATGGAAAAATAGACATATATTTCATCAACAATAGAAGCTATCTATGCATTACACTTACATGTGATCCACACCAATGATTACAGTGGATGAGGTTGCTTCCTTTTGCATAACATAAATTGACGCTATTGCTTGGTGCTTTGTTGTTATTTCATTAATCCTAAATGAAAGAGGATTACTAGAACCATTTAAAATAAGGGTACCACTCATACAAAAGGTATTTATGATCACCGTTAGTAAAAAAATCATATTTACCATATGTATTTACTTGCCTAATGTTTTTGTACATTACTTCAGTGGAACCTTTTCAGGTCCAACACAATGTGATGCTACAAAATGCAATCCAATATGTTACCATTGGAAATAATGGGAATAGGATAAGTTCGTTCCAGGGTTAAACTGTCCACCTTTAATAACTAAACAGGCAATGTTTGAGCATTTTAACCTGAGCTTTGTAGGGTTTTTTTGTGGATTAAACAATGAATTTGCAAAAAAACCAACCAAACAAACAACAACATGGTTTTCTGTGATGTTTTTCGTAACTTGCTGGAAAGAAAATAACATAACGAAGAGAATAATGTTGGACGTTTTTTTGGCAAAAAATATATTTGAAAAATATATATAATTTTTGGAGAGAATATATGCATAATATTACAAGCCTATTTGTGTTTAAAATGAAACAAATATTTGCCTTAATAATTGTAATATAATACAGTGTTCCCTCATTTGTCGCCCGTAAAATAGCCCGCAGTAAGTTAATCCACAAAATAGCCAACCTGTTTTTTTTTGTTGTTTTTTTTTACAATGATATAAAACGCTTCACCATACACAGACAATAATATCTTCACATTTCTCTTTTGTTTCATACTAATTTTGGACTAGGTTAGGTTGGAAATTGAGTGAATTGCATGTATTTCACTCCTCTGACCGTACCTCGTCCTGGTGCTGTTTGGCTGTAGAGTTTTTGTATCCTTGTTATCCTACTGCCACGTAGCTTCTGCGTTCCATCATCATGTGTAAACGTTAGCAAACAACTAGCGATCATAGAACAGGAAACACGGCAGTACTGCACGAAAGAGATTGATTGACAGTGGTCTACACTCAATCAGGATGGGCGGATTCTCCCTTAGCCAATCAGGACTCTTGTGGCTGTATTTCAAGGATGACATCTTTAGTCCAGCTGGACATGTCTTCAACTCCCACATGAGTATACAACACCCTCTACTTGTAGCAGTAATAAATACAATAACAGACAAAAAAAACGATAGATCGCTCTAATACACCACAAGGATGTAGAACACGATGCAAAATTGCGCTACAAAGCAGCAGGTCATTGAAACCGCGATGTAGCGAGGGAACACTGTATATACTATATATTTTCGAGATAAAAAGTCCTAATGATGACATGAAAAAATTTTGAATTATAATAAATTTGACAGCGGCACGGTAGTCGAGTGGTTAGCGCGCAGACCTCACAGCTAGGAGACCAGGGTTCAATTCCGGTTTCCTCACACATTCCAAAAACATGCTAGGTTAATTGGCCACTCCAAATTGTCCATAGGTATGAATGTGAGTGTGAATGGTTGTTTGTCTATATGTGCCCTGTGATTGGCTGGCCACCAGTCCAGGCTGTACCCCGCCTTTCGCCCGAAGACAGCTGGGATAGGCTCCAGCACCCCTGCGACCCTCGTGAGGAAAAAGCGGTTGAAAATGAATGAATGAATGAATAAATTTGACTTATCTATCTCACCATTAGGACTTTTAATAAAAAAAAAAGTCAACTTTTTATTTCATAATTGGACTTTTTTTGGCGGAAACGGGCTTCCATAGATTTCATTCCAGCGATGTGTGCCAAACTTCCTTTAGAAATGAGCTATTTTTGCACCCTTATTATAAACTGTTTCCTATGGTTCTCGATGACAACATAAACACACCAAAGCTTCCTGGCTATGAGATGCTAAAGCAAAAAATGGGCTGTGTCTAGGCGTATTATTTGGCATCTTACACCCTTCTGCTAAAATGACAATGAATGGACATTTTCTATATTTAAAAAAAACAACACAATATAAGTCTCCTTTTTGACGATATTGCACATATTATAGTTGACTGACAGTAGGAGTCATGAGTGTGTAAACCGTGTTGACTCTAAACCCTGCCATCACACTTGCCTGCCCACTTGATCCACTTCAAGTGGACGTGAAATCTCGAAAAAGCTGGAACAAAACAGAGTTAGAAGATGTGGAGACCGTACATCAAGACTGTCCCGTTACAGTCCCACGTGGACGTCACCTGACTCACAGTTTCAGGACTTGAACACGTGCACGGCCCGCACCACATACTGCCTGCAGATGGGGCACTCGTTCATCCTTTTGCCGCATTTGGTGCACGTCACCATGTGACCGCACTCCAGCAGAACGCAGTCGATGATGGCGTCCATGCAGATGCGACACAGGTTGTCGTCGGAGGACAGCTGAGTTTTCACGCCGTCTGCAAAGACGCACATGATGAGCGAACCGGCCCTTTAAGAGGAGCTAGGATGATGACGCAAATGGACATGCTGGCGTGATGTGATGATGCTCGTAAGACCTTATGAGATGGAGGTGGAAATGATAAAGAACCAAATAACATCTTACCTCCATCTCCACTGTTGCACACAGGTGGAGGATATGCGACCACTTGGTAGATAAACGAGAAAGGGCGGGGGTTTAAAACTCGAGGGAAGTAGCAAACCAGATCATATTTGTAATATTGATCAAGCAGAAGAATTTTGACTTTATATTAGAGATATGCATGCTTCCACATCTGTCAAAATGTCACTGATTCGTGACCCTATGCTATGCCCCCTTGCTCCTCCCCCTCCGAAACCCTCCTGCTCGCTTGATGTTGTTAATTATTAAAGTGCTCAGGACACCATAACACATATTTTAGCAGTGAAAAATGACATTTCACACTACTTTACTTTTTTACTACCATTTAAACACCTGCTGTTTCCAGGTTAGAGCCAGTCTGAGGTACAAATACACATCAAATGACACCAATAGAGTAGATGTAATCATAGAAAATAAGCCTTGTGAATGCTTGACCTGGCAGCCATGTTGACCCGCCCTTTCTACCTTGGATTGGCGCTAACCTGGAGACAGTTGGCGTTTAAAGTGACCATAAAGGGGCCGTTTATTCGATGCCCGAGTGCCAAAAAGAGTGAGCCCGCGCATGGGTACTGAGAGGTTATTTAGACATCGTGAGCACTAGAAAATAATTGACTCAGTATTCTCTATGAAAAATACAGGGTGCATAGTACTGTAGTATTCTATAGAGTATATATATATATATGATTGTGATTAATTGTGATAAAAAAAAGTATTTACCTGCAGTAATGCTCACATTTTCCACTAGGGGAAAAAAGAAAAACAAAATTTCTCACACATAATATGAAAAGTCATCACAATATTGTCATATTAAAATGTAAAATGGCTGCCTACTGGACTTCCTGTTCTGCTCGTTCTCTCTGTAGAGTCGATGGACTCGCTCGAGCAGTTCCCACTTCTCGCAGCAGCCAGAGTAGTTGACAAAGTTCCTAGCCAGGATCTCCTTGAGCTGACGCACCGACAGGTTCTCAATGGCGGCCTCGTTGTCCAGGTCGGACAGCGAGGCCCGGATTCTCCTCTGCGTCGCCGGGCTGACCTGCCAGGATGGTATAGGGAATTATAGACAATTATGGTCTGTTGGGAATAATAGAAATAATAATAATAGAATAATAGAATATTGTGAAATAATAAAATATTGTAAAATAATAAAATATTGTGAAATAATAAAATAAAAAATGAAAAAAAACAACAACAAAATAATAAAATAAAATAATAATTAATAATTTAAAAAAATACAAATAAAAAAAAAAGCTTGATACCTCGATGATATTTTCAGTGTTGTCAAGATTGAGGAGGGAGGCTGTGGGCGTGTCTTCGTGCTCCTGCAATGGACAACATTAAAGCTGCGATTCATCCTTGACTATATCAAACAATTAATATCATTTCCTTCCGGCTCGATATGACTTTCATTGTCATAAAACAGATTTTTACATTGCTTCAGTTATCTCCTACAAGAAAAAAGATTGAAACATGGAGTCCTTCACTCATGCTTGATAATGACTCTCTTTCAAGGTGGAGGTCAGGAATTAGCCGGATGAAAGGAGAACGAATGAAATGAAAGTTTATTGTTGAAATACTTGATTAAAAATAGTGTTTAAGTGTGTGTGTGTGTGTGTGTGTGTGCAGTCTATCTGCATCACATTACTCCTCCATCTTCCTCCTGTGTGTTAATAATGCATTCATTGGCGTCGCGGTGCGAGACATGGGTCCTTGCCCAGAAATCACACCCTTACTCAAACCAAAACATCCTCCTCACAAGCAAATCATTACCATTTATTTGTTGGATTATTAAATTATGACTATTATTACTAATTATTACATAATAATATTAAACATTGCGTTACTATGTCTGTTAGCACTGGCAACATTTCTGCCATTGTACCCAATAATATGTCCAGTGAGTATATTCTATTGCTTACACTTGAATAACTGAATTAATTCATCCAACTAATTGGATTTTATATGATATTATTTTCCTACATGCTGACCTATATTTAGGCCATATTCCACTCTAAACAAGAGAAGAAGCAGCATGATGGCAAGCACACAGGAAGTAGCCTTTGCTGTCAGCTGCGTTGCTGTGGGGAGTTCTCAACCTGCCTTACGTAACTGACTCAGCCTATGTAAGCGACCTAAAAAAAGGCAAAGGGCTTAAGCTGCATGGCTGGCTGGCTGGACCGCACGCACGCAAACACACACACACGGGCGCGCGCACACACACACACGCACACGTACGCAGAGTCAGAGAGTAAATGGTGCTGCTTGCAGCTGTCACATGACTACTGCAGCTCAGCCTTGTCATAGTCTATAGACAACACGAGGGAAACATTGACGTGGTTGTTTGTGGAAGCAAAGCGACCACGTGGTACATCTCGAAATTGGAATGATGCTGATTGTGCAAAAGGCAAAAATAGTCAACAGAAGGACAATGGCCAGGCTTCATCAATGCTAATTAT
Organism: Doryrhamphus excisus; assembly: GCF_037039965.1. Classification (NCBI taxonomy): domain Eukaryota; kingdom Metazoa; phylum Chordata; class Actinopteri; order Syngnathiformes; family Syngnathidae; genus Doryrhamphus; species Doryrhamphus excisus. The sequence goes on along the minus strand of NC_136366.1, from coordinate 12,137,626 downwards.
TAGTTTAAAAAGGCACATTTCTGCTACTTTACAGTCTTTTTTTACAGATTTTATTTAGTAACTAACTCTAACTAGTGTACATTTTCTAATCATACCTGGGGCGTTTATTCACCTCACCAAAATTAGAGCGAGGTTGTTTGAGCTCATTCTATATAAGGAGTTACTTTTTGGGGTGATATTTGACACACACCAGTCAGACTAGATAGGACAGCTCTAGTCTAGTTCATGCTGAAAGACTAGGTGGGACACACTAGTCAGACTAGATAGGACAGCTCTAGTCTAGTTAATGCCCAAAAACTAGGTGGGACACACACCAATCAGACTAGCTAGGACAGCTCTAGTCTAGATCATGCTCAAAGACTAGGTAGGACACACCAGTAAGACTAGATAGGACAGTTCTAGGCTAGTTCATGCTGAAAGACTAGGTGGGACACACATCAGTCGGACTAGATAGGACAGCTCTAGTCTAGATCATGCTCAAAGACAGTGGGACACACAACAATCAGACTAGATAGGACAGCTCTAGTCTAGTTCATGCTCAAAGACTCTGTGGGACACACAACAATCAGACTAGATAGGACAGCTCTAGTCTAGACCATGCTCAAAGACTAAGTGGGACACACCAGTCAGACTAGATAGGACAATTCTAGGCTAGTTCATGCTGAAAGACTAGGTGGGACACACATCAGTTGGACTAGATAGGACAACTCTAGTCTAGATCATGCTCAATGACCAGGTGGGACACACATCAGTTGGACTAGATAGGACAGCTCTAAGCTAGTTCATGCTGAAAGACTAGGTGGGACACACATGAGTCGGACTAGATAGGACAGCTCTAGTCTAGTTAATGCCCAAAAACTAGATGTGACACACACCAATCTGACTAGATAGGACAGCTCTAGTCTAGTTAATGCCCAAAAACTAGATGTGACACACACCAATCTGACTAGATAGGACAGCTCTAGTCTAGATCATGCTCAAAGATTAGGTGGGACACACCAGTCAGACTAGATAGGACCGTTATAGGCTTGTTCATGCTGAAAGACTAGGTGGGACACACCACAATCGACTAGATAGGACAGCTCTAGTCTAGATCATGCTGAAAGCCTAGGTGGTAATTAGAGAGCTAGACTGACTTGGCATGATGTAAGGTGTGCGTGTGCGTGTGCACCAACCTGGCTGGGGGTCCCTGAGCTGTCACTTGGGCTGAGCACGACTCCCTGAGAGGCGGAGCCGACCGACTGTTCCGAGGCGGAGCGAGCGGGGGAGGGAGGCGAGGCGCCATGTGAGTGGAGACTGTCCGTGTCATCTTCCTCCTCCCCCTCGTGCGTGTCTCCATCCCCTTCTTCATCTTCCTCCTCATCCTCCTCCTCTTCTTCCTCTTCCACTGCAGGTCTGGGAGTTTCCCTCGTCCCCTGATGGCACAGCACCAAGTCCACCAAGTCCTCCTTCTCCCTGCACGTATCCGTCGGGATGTTGCGTAGCAGCAGGTACTGCCGCAGGTCTTTGACCCTCAGCTGCATGAGGCGCGGCCTCTGGAAGGCAGTGCCGCGCAGGAGGTGGCAGGTGGCGCAGCAGCGCAGGTCCTCCTGCAGCACGGAGCACAGGGCGCAGAAACTCTTCTTGCAGTCGCAGCAGATGTGCTGTCGAGGAAGCATGGAGACGTGTCATCAGTCATTCCTTTGAATAACACTCCCGGCGTTCCAACATCATAATTAATCCAGTGTCTTTAAATACTACATGTCTGCATGTCTGACTTGTGTCGGCATATTTATTTCTCCTCATGAATAAGATAGAATCCGTCAAAACTTTGATCCTTAAAAACGGCCCCCAAGGTGGCGCCGGGCTCATTGCAGCTGCTGTTTGTACTGATAAACACAAATGCTAATGCGACTTGACCCAGAACTATCAATCATCATGGGGTCCACCTGCACGAGAACCGCATCTCGTCTCATTCTGCAAGCGTTTTTTATTGCAACATACACCGTGTTAAATGATGCCAACGTTTCATATCATGAGGTTTGCACATTTGGAATTGAGCCCTGAAAGAAGTTTGGGATGGCTTTGAATGCTTGGTTTCAGAGAGTTTTCTTTTTCTAACATCACAGTTATCCAGGTTTCCTAATATGGGCATGCCCAAGTACCGGCTGTCGGCTTTGCATGGGGGAAGCTGGGCTGTCCGCCAAACTATTGCTGAAGTCCGAATGTCATGTTGAAGCGTCAGAAGCTGTAAGTAACAATTTATAATGTGTTTATTTTGTCTTAAGTAAGCGGTTGTTTGTGTAGCACTATAGAGTGTGCATACAGGGAGCGGGTGGTGCAAATTCTGGAGTTGCAAAAATAGCCTTTCACCACCACAGTCAATGGGTCTACCCGAGTTTTTTAAACACAGGTAGTCCCACAAAAACATGTAATGACCACATTTCTACTACCGATGTTGGAGAAAAACTACATTACCGCTCTTTGAGTTCTCCAACCAGTACTTCAACAGCTAATTACTTTTCAAGTAGCTCTCCAAAGGATATTTATTATCAACCTTTATACTAACAAAATTAGAAAAAGTGGGCTTCGGCAGTAGTCCAGAAGTCCTCAGGAGCTGAGTAGAGCATTAGCAGCTGCTCAATACAAAGGGCCAAAAATAATAATATAATATAATAGATCCCCTTTAGGCGGCACGGCGGTCGAGTGGTTAGCACGCAGACCTCACAGCTAGGAGGACCAGGGTTCGATTCCACCATCATTGGGAGGTGCTAATTAACATGCTAGGTTAATTGGTATGAATGTGAGTGTGAATGGTTGTTTGTCTATATGTGCCCTGTGATTGGCTGGCCACCAGTCCAGGGTGTACCCCGCCTCTCGCCCGAAGACAGCTGGGATAGGCTCCAGCACCCCCGTGACCCTCGTGAGGATAAGCGGTCGAAAATGAATGAATGAATGAATGAATGAAAGGTCCCCTTTAATGCCACAAAGGCTCTGTATTAAATGCAAATTCTGCTTCCTGCTGATGAAATGAAACATGAGTCAAAAGTGAGCATGATTATCTTTGGGGATTGAGTAATACTGTCAGCACCCGGTGCGACACTTTGACTGCATAATCATACAGGTTAATGTTGTGTTTTCTTAAATACAGCAAGCGCTAAGAGTCCCCTTCCTCGCTCAATGCACGCAATGATTACATAATTCTGATAAAAGCTGACAAAATGTTGACCGAGATGGATTAGCGCTCGAGTCTGTTGATGTTAGTCATCGCTGACATCATCCCCGTGTACTCCATATTGGCATGGGTACTTGCTAGAATGGACGTCGTAGTTTACCTTGCGTCTGAAGACGGAGAAGGCCAGCCCGCAGGCCTTGCACAGCTGTCCGGCGCTCCCTGAGCTGGTGGGGGGGTACGTGGAGTACCCGGCGCTGGGGGCAAAGCGGAAAGGCCCCGCCCCTGCCCCGAAGCCTGGCTGCTGTGCCCGAACCGTGCCCGTGCCCATCACCTCGTTCAGCAACCCGCAACATGATGCCCACATGGACGAGGCCCCCGCCTGTGGAGCACAAAGTTAATTATGATAATGACCGGGGAAAAAAATGATAGAAAAATTAAAAAATAATTTTAAAATGATTATTATTACATCACGATTTAACACTTTTTATTATCGTGTTTGCCGTTTAAATATGTATATCACTGAAACAGTATTTTTATGACTTGATTTTAATTATTTCCTCGTTTTCTGCAGTGCACGGGGCAGTTAAGTTTAAGCCCCACGAACTCTGCTTAGCAACAAAATACTAACAATATTAATGTAGTTTCTCTTGTACTCCTGAACCACTGCACACAAAACAGTGAAACGTTGTCAAATCATGTACTTCTTCTGTTTTTCGGTAAAATACTCCCCACGGTGGCGCTGTTAATTCAATTTAATTAATTTCACCCCTAAAGTTTGCTGCCAGCCTAACTGCCTGTAACACATTGACAGAGATCCTTAAAGTTACATCACCATAAGACAAATGTCTTATGGTGATGTAACTTATGGTAATGTAGAGACATAATTTAGCATACAGAAAACCCTAATTTTGTATGAAAAAGATGTATATTTTTTTATCTTAGTGGTTTATTTGTGATGCTGTTTTGTATTATTTCATTTAATTGATATATTTTTTTAACTAATATGGGCTGGCAACCAGTCCAGGGTGTACGCCACCTTTCGCCAAGTCATCTGGGATAGGCTCCAACTTTAAGACAAATGTCTTATGGTGATGTAACTTTAAGGATCTCTGTGTGAGGTGATGCCAACAAATCTCTTCTTTTTGTCTTTTTGTAGTATGTTGCTACTTCCTGTAACAACTTACAAATAACATATGAAGCACAGATGGTCGGATAGGGAGCATAGAGATGAGAGAAGGATGGGGGGGGCGAGTACAGGAGAGAGAAAATGTTCTGTTCATCTTCCTCTTCTCTACCAGCCGATGTGAATCAATAGCAGACATACTGTGAAGAAATAGACTGGTAACAATACAATGAATACGCTTTGTACAAGACAATGGAATCCAGCAGCTCCTGTAAAAGGTCTCATCTTCCCGGGCAGCTCCGACTGGTCACAAACACCCCGTGTGATGTGACGTGACCTCAGCCGCCTGCTTAGGGACGTCTTATGTAATCTTAGGAACAAGGCTGTATATGTGGCGACGGGCCCAGGGGAAGGTCTCGCCCTGCAGGCTCGGTGTTTCCCACAAGGATGAATTCGAACTGTGACGGGTGTGAGCGTAGATGGCGGATGATGTCACCGTCTAATTTGCACAATTGACCGTGACATGCCCTATATCAGGTGGGAATAAAAAACTGACTGCGTGCCACAAACGGCCCCTTGGGCCACACTTTGGACACCACTGTTTTCTAGTTACGTAATTTCATATGAAGTAGTATTTCTAGAGACATAATTTAGCATACCGCAAACCTTAATTTTGTATGAAAAAGTTTTTTTATCATAGTGGTTTATTTGTGATGCTGTTTACTTTTTTAAAACATTTTGTATTATTTCATTTAATTTATATATATTTTTAAACTAATATGGGCTGGCAACCAGTCCAGGGTGTATGCCACCTTTCGCCAAGTCATCTGGGATAGGCTCCAGCATACCCCCGCCACCCTAATGGATTAAGACTACAAATCACTAAATTATTTTGTAGTTTCATAATCACATGATTTTGTATAAAACTATTTCTATTAATAAAATTTGGATCCTTTTGAGATAGTGCCTATTTTTATTATTATGGTGGTTTATTTGTCATACCGTCTGCTTTATTTATGATAATTATTTAATAATACATGAGAATTAGAATACATGCATACTCTTTTATCACAACAACAAGTGTGCTATGCGCTTTGCAATGTTAACCTAACTATACATTTAAAAACACACGTCAAATTCATCGCATCCAACGCGTGGTGCATTCAGTGACACTACGTTGATCATAACTGTCAGGTGTGAGCGTTTGCTTATAACTTTCAACATTATGGTCTGTCAGCACAACAATGGACGTGGTTAATCTGGCTGAAATATTGAAAAGCAGCTTTTCCGCTGCGCTTCAATCAAATGTCAAATTAAAGCAGAATATTGAATCGCTTATGAAAAGGACAAAGACAAGCCATAAGGGGAGAATCCTGCTGATGCTTGTCATATAGTTTCTGGCGTGTCGCATGGGGCAATCCTCGCAGCAGTCTATTTTATTCTCCGCACACACACACACACACAAAAAAAATACCCAACTCCAGGCTCAATCCGCCCCAGGTCGCCTAAATCTCTTTATTATGCAGGAACAAATCTTTCTTATCTGCATTTATTCCAGACTTCACACTTGAGATTTGACACACATTACTCGCTCGTGCACTGCACATTTGACTTGTAGCAGCACAATGTCACACAAATCCTTGTCTACACACACACACGGGTTCCAATGAAACTAACCAATCCCTTACTTAATAAAACAGACAACACACATTTGCATGGTCTTAGAGGGCATGCAAACATCCTCTAGCATTGTTACCGTCTTTATGATGTGTTTCATGTCTTACATTACTGAGAGCTGGTACTTACGGTGGAAATGCAAATGCACAGAAAAGCCCCAAAACTTCCAAACCATAACACACATGCAAGAGGAAAACGCTCCAAATTAAAAATACTTAAAGGGAAACTGCATTTGGGGGGAATTTTGCACATAATTACCAATTCTTAATATTAAAACATTTATTTCATCTTTCGGTGCATTATAATGCCAGAAAACAAGTTAATACAAGCTAGCTTACAACGCTGTCATTGGGATACACCTATTTGTTGCATGGTTTGATATCCATGCTTTGATCAACACGTACACTAGGGTGCATCAAAAAACACAATTATTGAATTTTTATATGGCTGGGTACTAAAAGTGTTCCAATATATGTCGAAACAACACATACAAAATATTTTTCCAATAAATGATTATTTAGGGGTGCCACCATACATCTGTTTTTGTGGAATAAAGTGGTGAACAGTTCAATGGTCGCCATGGAGATTTGAGGTGATCTTTATGTTTTTGTTGGTATTTATACTCCTATTACATATTACTATCAAATTTGTGGTTTTGTCTTTGTAATTTGAATGATTTGTAGTCATATTTATAGGTATTTAGTGCTCATTGCCTCTACTGTAGCTAACATTAGCTAGCTACAGTTTGCTAATGACAGTTAGCTAATAGCTAAGCAAGCATAACATCAACAACAGTAATATAGTATTGCTATAGTATTACTGATGCCTCATATTTATTGAGAGTAGTACTGTAGTCCTACATAATCTGATATACACTTGTCCATTTATTATTTTAGACACTGTTTAGTGCTCATTGAATGTACTGTAGCTAACATTAGCTAGCTACAGTTTGCTAATGACAGTTAGCTAATAGCTGAGCAAGCATAACATCAACAACTTTGGTCTGGCCCCCCTTTGATAACCCCATAGAAAATGATGCTGTATACTAGTTCATTGTACTCAACATTTCCAGGTCAACTTTTGGCAATTAGACTAGAAATTGCACATTTTCCGAAATTTTACAAAAGTTTCGGAAATCTCAATGGATTTCCTCAAAACTTGCAAAAGACATTTTTATGTTCATTAGAAAAAATGGAATGCCAGCCAAATTGATATTATGAATTTAAAATTTCCCATTCAAATTTTAATGCACCCTAACGTACAAAAATGATAACATATAATAGTTGCAGTATCTTGATACACATACTTAAGCTAGTTCTGTCAACAACAACAACAACAGCGACAACAGCGACAACACTTCCGATGTCGGCTCTCTTTGGATGGCTGTGTCTTCCAGCACAAGACGTGTGCTCCAGTCAAGCTGACAGCAAACGAGCATATTGCTGAGTCTTTGTAGTGAAATTGAGAGCCTGGTATCCGCTCTACCGTCTGTGAATGACGCTGAGGCGAGCGGCCAGCGAGGTTAGGGAGTTAGTATCAATGTGCAGAGGAAAGCATTTTGGGTAGTGTTTTAAATCATCAGAATAGGGTAAGATACTGCAACTATTACATGTTATCATCAGATGAACGTGTTAATGCATGTATAGCAAACCATGCAACATAGTCAAAATAGGTGTATCCCAATGACAGCATTGTAAACTAGCTCATATTAACTAGTTTTCTGGCATTATAATGCACAGAAAAGGTAAAGAAATATGTGTTCATGTTTCACATAAGGATTGGGAATGATGTGCAAAATTTAAAAAAAGTGCAGTTCCCCTTTAAATCACATACAGAAATTAAAAAAAACTGCAAATCCCAAAAAGAACTATATAAGAGAAATGCTGCAAGTTCACGGTACACAATGTAAGTCATCCAAGCTACCACAAGCGTCTGACGAATGTCTGTCTTTAAAGACTTAAGAGGTCATATTTTGCAGCGCAATACAGCAAACAATTTTTACATCCAGGTGTTTAACAAAGACATAATTCTTGTACTTGTAGGCATCCCACTCATTCCTTTCAAAACATTGGAAACGTCTGTGAGTATGATGCAGTGCGGTGCTACGCCACTGCAAAGCACAAAAACACGTACACAAATCAACATGCAGTGGAGTTAAATCCATCCCCATTCAACATTATTATCTTTGTTTATCCTTTTTTATGATTCATGATGGTTTTCCATATAATTGTTTACATATAATTTAATTTTATGTGTCAATTTCCCATATAACTCACATGGCAGGAATTTAAATCTAATAATTCCATTAAATATAACCATTTCAATAATGATTATCTTTATAAAGCTCTTGTACTGATGTTGCAGGTGCATCTAATTTCGAATCTAATGCATATTTATAAATCTAAATTGAGATATATTCTGTATTTCCACAGCCACGTAAGATAGGAGCAAAAATAATACATATGTCCTTGCATGTATTGCTGATGGTGAGGCTATGACGTCATTGCCTCATCGTGAGCGCCGGAGCCTGCATCTTCACTCCACTCCACTACACAAACACACACACACACGGTCTATACCTGAAGGGTGATCCTCGCGTCTCCCCAAATATCATGCAACCCCCCCACCCCCCCTTTTTTGGTGCGCGCCTCGGCTATCTCTTTAGAGCGGATTACAGCATTGCAATGAATGGAAGGCGGCTGCAGAGGCTTTATTAGTACACTGAACTCTGCAAGTGGAGATTGTGTGGGGGGTGGGGGGGGGTGTCATTGCAAGGCTGCACAATACACTCTATACCCTCTTGTTGGCTCTCGCAACGAGCCATGCATGGCTTAAAAAACACTAAATAACCCCAAATAGATGAGATGACAAGTAGCAAAAAACAACCAATAGCGTGTCTCCTTACATAACACAATACTAAACACAATAACCGAATATTATTACTGAGGTATTATGACCTGTTAGGCTGCAGCACGGTGCGTAAAGCTAACAAAACTGTCGAAAAAACAAAAGTCTCGAGACAATAAAGGGGGGGGGGTTACTTACCTTCATTACGCCTCCCGTTTAAGGAATGTGCAGAGTAACGCAGGAGTCACAATCATCGCAAATGCACACAGGAGTCAAACCATTACGTCTTCCCTCTCTAACAGCCGCCTCTGCTTGTCTATCTGTGTGTATGTGTGAGTGGACTAGGCATAACGTCATATCCAATGACGGCACCGGGAAGCCAATCAGAGTGCTCGCACAGGAAGCCCTGCCTTTCATCAGCCAATCAGCTTTCACGTAGCAGCAACAGTGGGCGTCCCTGTGTGTAAAGAACACATGTGTAAGCCTTTTGCATGCTATTTTCGCCTTATTCCGCTCAGGTGATGTTTTAATAATGTCTCTCGCGACTTAAATAGCAACACAGGTTGTCATCTGTTGGAATATAGATATGTTTTTACAGAAATTTGTGTCTACAAGCGATTAGAGGGCTTTTATTCCAGTGCGTACCCGCTGTGAACCCTTGGGGGCGGTAGATAGCTTCTCCATATGTATTATTATTATCATCATCATCCAGGGCCAAACTGTGCCCCAGGAGAGAAAAGATTATTCTTGCAGCTCATGATGATGATGAGTTTAATACTGGTCACATTTCGGGGACATCTTTTTTTTTTGCAGCAGCAAGTATTACTACAGGCTAGCACACAAGTGATGCAAATGCCTCCTTTATGCCATCTCAATAGTGACCCACTGTTGGTTTTATTTCATGCAATTTGGTGTTTAGTTTAGTGAGTCCCTCAGGCTTGCAGTGACACACTTTTAGCTTGAATGGCCTTCCACGCAGATAAAACATCAAAGATTGGAAGAAATGCAGATGAATTCACTCACTTGGCTGGAGTCTTTGAAGTGTTGATTCTGTTTACTGGCTATTGACATCTTAACATGTATAATACTTCAGTAATTTAAAGATGAACAGATTGTACGTGTTATTATTAATATTATGTTATTACCTCCGAGACAAAGAATGAAAACAATAGATTATGCCATGAACACAGTGCGTTTTGTTGTTGGTGAGTTCAATTAGCATGATTAGATAAAAACTAAAACTGTGTTGCGTCGATGAAAAGTGTGGAAATGAATAAATGAAAAGAATAGGAAAGAAGAATATATTAGGATAATGAGTTTTGTGCATACATAAAACTAATGTGAAAACATAGCACAGGCCTGTGTGAATCCTATAATGGAATTGTGATGTCCCGTATTTGCTGCTCTGCTGCCATCTTCTGTTCTTTTGTTGCAGTGCAGGCAATGTGGAGCGGAGGCGGAGTCACAAGTGCACACCTGCAAGCAATTAGTCACCTGGCTTCTTAAGCACGGCAGTAAGAGTCTCGAGAGTGGTGTTTTTTTTCTTCCTGTCACTTTTAAGACACGTTTAGATTAAATGATTTTTTTATTTAAAAAAAGATTAATTTTTTATGGTTGGGGTCGTATTTGGGCGTGTCAATCCACAGTTTTTACCAGCAGGTGGCGTTAATGCACACCATAAGTTGCTCGCCAACATTAACAAACAAAAAGATGAAGAGAAGACCGGAAGCCTGAAGCCGGAAGGACCTTGCTCAGTAAGTAATACACTACCAGAAATACGATTTTTTTGTGACTTATTTTTAAACTTTAGATAACTGTGTTGTATTTCTGCTGTATGTTAGTTTGGAAATGTATTCCCACGTTCCCAAGTCGGTGTCGTTCTGACGTGAATGGAAAAGTCTACCCCCGAGGTAGAAAATGGCACCGTCTGAATGTGTCACCCGGAAGTCGCTTGGTGTCTAACAAACGAGAGGATAAACAAAAACAAAGAAACACGTTTTTTTTAATGTATGGTTGATGTCAAAACATGTGACCACGCTTACCCACAAGAAAGCTTTTTAATTTTGTTATGCCCCCCAAAAAACTAAAGTCTGGTTATTACAAAACAGTAACAATACATGCATATTAGTCCTAAATCCGTTATATTATACTCTGATCTTATGCGCTGTGTCCCTGGCTTATGTAACCTGACCTCAGAAAGGATATTAGCTGGATGGAGCACTATTGTGAGCACCCTAGATAAGGATTTCATTTGAGTAAATATGCATGAATCATAAGTCACTGTCATCATGAATGAGCAGAGATATTCCCTTTCCTCACATAACACGCACTTCACAACATTAATCTAATCCATGTTCAACAAGCATATTAAATCAAACCAAAAAAACATCAAGCTGATTTCAATTAACACCATTTTCAGCAACTATTGTTGTTTTGTTTTTGTTCTCTTGGCTATTGTTCAAAGTAACCCTGCACAAGAACCACATGTTTGGGCTTTATTGTTATAAAAGACTACAATGGTGGAACAAAACATGTTTTTGTAAACATGCTTAAAAAATGGAATGATGATGGAAGATGATGTGAACTGGCTCTCCTGAAAGGTTCAGTTGCGGCCGTACTGTAAAGCCAATTATTGCCACTAGATGGCGTAGCTACACTTCAATAAAGACAAAGACAACACTAACATATGTACAAAATAGAGGCTTTAGACTAGTGATCTCTAACGTTTTTGTGTAGTGGAGGGCTGGCTACTTTACAACTTTAAGAAGTTAGTACACACCTGATGGACGTCATTAAATGAATTGTTTTTTATGCACAGTGGATGAGTGGTGAGTGCACAGGCCTCACAGCTAGGAGACACGAGTTCAATTCCACCCTCGGCCATCTCTGTGTGGAGTTTGCATGAGTTTCCTCCCACATTTCAAAAACATGCTAGGTTAATTGGCGACTCCAAATTGTCCATAGGTATGAATGTGAGTGTGAATGGTTGTTTGTCTATATGTGCCCTGTGATTGGCTGGCCACCAGTCCAGGGTGTACCCTGCCTCTCGCCTCAAGACAGCTGGGATAGGCTCCAGCACCCACACGACCCTTGTGAGGATAGGCGGTAGAAAATGAACATGAATATGGAAAAATGGTCTGATACTAATCATTTGCTTATGTATATGCGTACCTCTATTAAGAGTGTAACGTATTTACTTATGTGTTTACTGCTGTGTGTCAGCGTGACACACAGCAAGCCCCCCAAGGCCTCCAGCCTCTAAATGTTTTCCATCTGATCCTCCTCTTCTTCATTTAGAGCGGCAAGTGTGATTTTGAAATGAAGATGGATGGCTGCAGACTCACCTCCTGCCCCTCCGGTGAAAGTGAAAATGCCTCGCTGGCAGAGCGGCTACAAGTCAGCAGGATGTTGATATTATTCTTCCTGTGACAGGTCGGTCGGCTCAGGGCAACACTCCTTCACACATAAGATGAAACGCTGACACGGAAATGCGCCATTGAAAATAATATTTAAAAAAAAAAAAACAAAAACACACGGCTGTCAGCATTTTGCCACTGCTCCGTGATGGCGGCACAAACCAAAGGAAAAGAATATGCCACTAGAATATCAAAGTCAGAGCAACACAATGGCCTTTCACTAGGATTTAGCCCCATATATTGATAACCGTAAATGACATTTATGGCGCCACCTATGGGTTGTGGTTATGGACAGTTGCATTTATGCTGGATTGCGGCCATGTTTTTCAGCCATTCTTGCTCAAATTTGGTGTTGTGTTTATGTCAGAGAAATAATAGCACAGTCAAAACAGCAAATGTTTTCACACCCCTTTGTGTGAAGTATTGGTTTGGCCGTAAGAAATTAGAACACCCACATGTTTTTAACTCATCATCCATGTCATTAATAGTACTTTACAGTCGTGTCTATTAAGCCACTCAATTATTTTCTGTCACGCCTCCACTGTCCACTGACAGAAACATTTTTACCCCCCCACCCCTAATACACACTGAACCCTAAAGTGAAACCAGCAATATGCAACAAAACAGAGAGCGGTGAATCACAACAAATTCATACATGCCAGGTCTGCACTAATATTGGAAAAAGTCCTCCTTGCCTCTCTCGTATCCCCTGGCAGTTCACCCCCCCACCCCCATACTGTTATTAACCAATAGACAAAACTAGTCCAGAAAATCAAATATTCAAACGGTGTTTATTTCTGGAAGCAACAGCAGGCAAACATCACGTTCAGTCTAATATAGCAAGTCATGATTTTGCAAGGATGTCATGAATTCAGCAGGAACATTTGAGTAGAAAATGCTAAAAGTTCATTTAGGATAACGGACAACCCATGAACATATTTTTAATACAGACTCATTAAAACATTTGTTTATTCTGCTGTGGCCTAAGTTGTCCTGAAAGTGCAAATGAATCAACATTTCCTTTTCTGCCATCAAAGGCTGTCATTTACTCTGCATGTCCTTTAACGTGCACACTAATTACGCACTCCTGATCATTAATAATCCAGTAAGCTCACATAAACAACACAGTTGGAGGAGAAAACACGTCAACAACAGGGGTGTCGTTTCATGAAGTAATTCTTCTTAACAAAACATGCTTCTGTCTCTATAAGGATGTGCTACAGTTACAGTTAAAATACATTGTATGTTCATTTCATTGTTGCGGTATTTGTGTCACGACAATACTGCACTGCATGTTCTCTGTAAGAGCTGGTATCATCCTCGTTCCCATTGCTCACTCATCAAAACGAATAAAACCCCATGGTTAAAATGGCCCTATTTACTGGGAAAAAATAGATCTGCTACAGAGGGGACACACCAGGCAGTAAAACCACTCATTAGCCCCTGTACAGTTTAGAAACGATACTATACCCTGTGAGGAATTTGAGGTAACACAAAATTCCAGAAGTTTAATGAGGAATGGACTGACCTCACATCAATGGACTTCAGACCTTAGTCATTAGTTCCTCAGTAACCACTTGATTTTTCTCTCGTAAAGTGACATCAAATTTGATAAAATGTGTTGATGTACTGCACCTCAATGTGGACTTCATGTTTTATTTTGAATGGAAAGGTCACAATTCAAAACCCGGGTGCCAGGTTTTTAAACCCGACACCAAATTAAGTCAAGTTAAAGAACAGAAATGTAATAACAGGCTCGTTTTCACAGCTTTTTAAAGCTTTGACGTTAAAACGTACAAAAGATTCCGTTTAAGAGCCACGGTTGCAGACTCCTCAGAATGAAAAGTCGTGTAATTCGCTCATTTTCTACCGCTTATCCTCACCAGGGGTGCTGGAGCCTATCCCAGCTGTCTTCGGGCGAGAGAAGCGGGGTACACCCTGGACTGGTGGCCAGCCAATCACAGGGCACATATAGACAAACAACCATTCACACTCACATTCACACCTATGGACAATATGGAGTCGCTAATTAACCTAGCATGTTTTTGGAATGTGGGAGGAAACCGGAGTACCCGGAGAAAACCCACGCATGCACGGGGAGAACATGCAAACTCCACACAGAGATGGCCGAGGGTGGGGAAAGACAAAATAAGAAGCCAAAAAGTTACCACTTCCACACAAAATAGGAGGAGAACTCATTCATTCATTCATTTTCTAACGCTTATCCTCACGAGGGTCACGGGGGTGCTGGAGCCTATCCTATGCCAGCTGTCTTCGGGCGAGAGGCAGGGTATACAACCTGGACTGGTGGCCAGCAAATCACAGGGCACATATAGACAAACAACCATTCACACTCACATTCATACCTATGGACAATTTGGAGTGGCCAATTAACCTAGCATGTTTTTGGAATGTGGGAGGAAACCAGAGTACCCCGAGAAAACCCACACATGCACGGGGAGAACATGCAAACTCCACACAGAGATGGCCGTGGGTGGAATTGAACTCGGGTCTCCTAGCTGTGAGGCCTGCGCGCTAACCACTCATCCACCGTGCAGCCCCTACAAGTGTCTAATTTGCATATTATTTCTGTGGGGGGAAAAAGCTTAACATCGGAGACAAAAGCACCTTTTTATGTTCAGCACTCCAAAATAACCTTGATTCTTGGTTTGCTCATTGCCTCATCAAAATTAAACACTTTTAATATTTTGTCATCCACCTTGCATGAGGACAACTTGTTTCATTCATCACACAATGAATGTTCCTCCATCTGTCATGAGGAGTAATTTCATGAAGATTAAGAAATATTTACATTTTGGATCCTGCTCTGAAACGGCATCGTGCCAGATTATGAAAAAAGTCCACTTTCTAACATGTAAATATAATAAATGTGAATATTCCTGTAAACATATTCCCTAATGGGTGACGGCTAAGGTGCCCTTGTGCAAGGCACTTAACTGCCCAGTCTTAGTTCTGGAAGTGATTCGTTGAACGCTGGGGGGGGCAAAAAAGCAGTTCAGCTCTGTCTAGACAGAAGTAGATCAATCCATAAATAAAGTGTCGGAGCTAGCACGGAGCTACATCGCCGAGGTCAGACAGGACGATATCGTTATTTTTATTTTCAGAAATCCGTGTCAGAGTAGCATTGAGACGAGAGGATGCCAACCTCCGTGATCACCTCCCACAGAACGACACCTGAACACTTCTGGATGTTTTGTCCTCTCCAAAGCCCCAAGCTTGAAGCTCCAGCCTATCATCGTCCTCGTCTCTTTCCACCTCGCCTTCGTCGCCGTCGTCATAGACACTGGGCTCCTCCACGGAGGTCTCCATGTTGGGGTTATACCTGCCGAAGGTCTTTGCCTCGCTGTACTCGTAGATGGTGGGCAGGCTGCTGCGTAAACCGAAGCGTCGACGCAGCGCCACCAGCAGCGGCTGCGGAACGGTGAAGATATCCACGTTGTTGCCCAGGTCGATCCACGCCAGCTTGGGGAACTTCTTAGGATCTTTCACCACCTCCGTCAGGTCTTTCAGGACGGCTGCGGTGAGGCGATTCCCGTTGACGGCGAGTGTGGTCAGTTTAGGGAGGCCGCTGAGGGGCGGCAGGAGCAGGCGCAGGCTTTCGTCCTGCAGTTCGGTGAAGCTCAAGTCCACGGCAGACACCGCGTCACTGCCTCCCTGCAGGTAGAAGGCCACGCGGTGGACGTCTCTGCCCGACAGCGGGATGCCGGAGAGGTTGACCACTTCGCCGGACAGCTTCTTTTTCAGGGTGGTCTTCAAACTGTTTGGAAAAACAAAGACAATGAAAGTCAGTGGAGGATTTATTGCGTACAAGACTTGCGTGCTGTAATTAGTTGGATGAAGAAGCAAAGACCAAAACTCCGCTAGCTGGTTAGCCGGCGGGACTGGACTTGGATGGACAAGGAAGGTTAGCATAAGCACAAACCTAGGCCCTGGTCCCATGCAGTCTATATGGTTTTTGCTGCACTGCTTTTCTATTTTATTTTATTTTTTTTAAACTAGGCATTTTGTGTTTATTTAGTACCGTGCTGGATTACTATTTAACATATTGTTTGTTTTTCTATGAAATTTATTTGAGGAGCGGTATAAACTAAACCGTGTACTCGTGCACTGTTTTAAAACGTGAAGATTTGTCTATTTGACTATTTTGGCGTTATTAATCCGTATACAAATCGTCACTTGCGGTTCAACTAATCCCTAAATATTGCATTTTGTTCTAAAATTAATACATGATTGTGGCCTAATATAAAAAAAAAATCAAATCAACTTTATTTGTAGAGCACTTTTCCTGCAGAAACATGTAACACAAAGTGCTTTACATAATTAAAAACAATTACCACAATTAAAAAGAAAAACAATTACAAAGAAAGCCCCTCCCTCCCACCCTCCATACTAGACACACACACAGTAGGGAGACATGGCATGGCACTGAGGATCATGGAAACGCCACATTTGGGGCCGTCCACACCGGGAGGAGCCATCGGGGGACCAGTACCCGGGCCCCGCGACTCCGACAGACGGGCGGACCCCCACAAAAAAAAAGTTTGGTTCCACCCTCGGCCACCCTGGGTTTTCTCTGGGTACTCCGGTTTCCTCCCACATTCCAAAAACATGCTAGGTTAATTGGCCACTCCAAATTGTCCATAGGTATGAATGTGAGTGTGAATGGTTGTTTGTCTATATGTGCCCTGTGATTGGCTGGCCACCAGTCCAGGGTGTACCCCGCCTCTCGCCCGAAGACAGCTGGGATAGGCTCCAGCATGCACGCAGTCGAAAATGAATGAATGCTATGCTAGCATGTCTTCCAAAGCATTTTGAGCACTACCCATAGAGGGCGCCACTAATATTATTATACATAAATATTATTATATATACGTAAATATCTATTTGTGAGAATGAATATTTAGTTACATCTAAAAGTACCTCACCATCTTTTGCAAAGTATGCAAAAACAAGCAAACAAACCGCTAGCTCCATTAGCGTATACCGGGCACTGTGATCAATAATGTAGCCAGAGAATTAGCATTTCAATGTTCCTCTGTCTTCAGTAATGATTTCTGTCTCCGGGGTAGGAACGTCATCTGATGACTTGTCACTTTGCGGTGCTTCTTCATTTCCGTGAAAGCACCTCTTGTCGCACCAAACATGGCGACTGAAATAGTGGAACAGAGGATAAACAAGGCAAGAAACTGTCCTCCTTTGCCGCATTCAGGGCACGTTAGTAACAAATATGTCATCTTGGCTTGTTGATACTTTGGTTGTACCCCCAGGACTGGTGTGGCTTTTTATAAAACTGGCACTCAAGGAGACATAAAGTGTTATGTGGTCTTCTGAAGATGACATTCTGGTGGGATTGTCTCTTTTAATCTGCTGTAAAAATACTTCAAAAGATGTTATATGAGATGCTTTTCTTCTTTCTTTCTTCTTCTCTGCTTTTCCCATCAGGGGTCACCACGGCAAACCAATCTCCTCCATGCAACCCTGTCTTCTGTATCTGTCTCTCACACCAACTACCCTCATGCCCTCCTTCACTACATCCATAAACCTCCTTTTTGCATCCTATATATATATATATATATATATATATATATATATATATATATATATTAGGGTGCATCAAATTTGAATGGGAAATTTTAAATTCATAATATCAATTTGGCTGGCATTCCATTTTTTTCTCATGAACATAAAAATGTCTTTTGCAAAGTTTTGAGGAAATCCATTGAGATTTAGGGGTGCCACCTCACACATAAACTTTTGTAAAATTTCGGAAAATGTGCAATTTCTAGTCTAATTGCCAAAAAGTTGACCTGGAAATGTTGAGTACAATGAACTAGTATACAGCATCATTTTCTATAGGGTTATCAAAGGGGGGCCAGACCAAAGTTGTTGATGTTATGCTTGCTCAGCTATTAGCTAACTGTCATTAGCAAACTGTTGCTAGCTAATGTTAGCTACAGTAGAGGCAATGAGCACTAAACAGTGCCTAAAATAATAAATGGACAAGTGTATATCAGATTATGTAGGACTACAGTACTACTCTCAATAAATATGAGGCATCAGCAATACTATAGCAATACTATATTACTGTTGTTGATGTTATGCTTGCTCAGCTATTAGCTAGCTGTCATTAGCAAACTGTAGCTAGCTAATATTAGCTACAGTAGAGGCAATGAGCACTAAATACCTATAAATATGACTACAAAACCACAAATGTGCTAGTAATATGTAATAGGAGTATAAATACCAACAAAAACATAAAGATCACCTCAAATCTCCATGGCGACCGTTGAACTGTTCACCACTTTATTCCACAAAAACAGATGTATGGTGGCACCCCTAAATAATCATGGATTGGAAAAATATTTTGTATGTGTTGTTTCGACATATATTGGAACACTTTTAGTACCCAGCCAAATTAAAATTCAATAATTGTGATTTTTGATGCACCCTAATGTATATATATATATTCACTATCTCTCCTCTGGACATGTCCCAACCATCTCAGTCTGGCCGATAACTGACTTTATCTCCAAAGCCTCTAACATGTAATGTCCCTCTGATGTACTCGTTCATGATCCTATCCATCCTGGTCACTCCCAATGAGAACCTCAGCATCCTCATCTCTGCTACCTCCAGTTCTGCTTCCTGTCTTTTCCTCATTGAGACTGTCTCTCGACCAAACAACATGGTCAGAGCGCTTGGTTAAAAAATTACAGGACAATTCATCAATTATTTATGGATTAATTTCACTTGAACACAGGTTTCTATTGGTAGGTACAGTCAAATGTTGTCCCCAGTGATAACCTTCCCGTCTCACCTGTTTGTCTGTGAAAATAATCCCCTGTGCAACGGTTTGTTCACTGGCTGAGTGGGAGATGCAGGGTGATGGGGGGGGGGATTTTCTTTTTCTGCGTTGTTATAATGAGACGGCGAAAAAGACGACTTCAGACTTTCGAACACGCTGCCTCGGACCTCACAGACAACTTTTTGTTTTTTTTCTTTTCCGCCCACAAGCTGCTCATTGGGGCCAGTTTGCATTTCTAAAGACTCTTTGTCCGCTATACGTAACAATGGCTGCATTGTAGCTTCCGTCCATCAAAAGATTAAACATGATTCAAAACCAAAGAGGGAAATCAGTTTATTGACATGGCGGGAAGCTCACTGACACAACAGCGCAGGAATCTAATAAGAACCCGACTCTCATGTGTCACACTATTGGCTGCTTACATATTGAGGCAGGGCAGACTCTCTAATTGCTTTTCATAGCTCCGTTCTCCTCGGGGATGTTGTTAACTTTCATACGTACAGCAACGAGGGTGCTCGCTGTTCTCTAGTTATGTAAAGCCCACAAGTGGGCAAAGGAAACATCTGGGGGTCTGTGGTATTGAAATAGAATTCAGGCGACGAGGGAACCCGTGTGCCGCAAAGGTCAGTGCAAGCCAGAGACGGCGTTCTTTAATGAAGCTGTGCTCTGGAGAATCGGACTGTATGGTCATTACAGTGGACTGAAACTGGACTAACTGCTACAACGCCGTAGAACAGGGGTCTCAAACTCAATTTACTTGACGCATTTATTAAAAACAGAAAAATGAATAAACTTTGCTTTGGTTTTGATTTTCTACAAGAAAAGCTCTGATAAAAGATTCCACTGTTCTCAAATATCTTACTTTTTATTTTTCTACACAAAATAAGATGAAAAATAAATAAACAAATCAAGAATAAAGAAAATCAATCACAGTATTAAATGAATAAATATAATAATAACAATAAAACGGCAAATAATAAAAACTTAAGAAACCACATATAGTTGGTGGGTAGACAAATTATTTTTTTCAGATTAAAATTAAAACAAAGCATTATTAGAGACCTGTAGACATGACAAAACACGACTATAGTCACATTTATACTCTTTTTATTTACAACATATTGCGCAACTGCAGGGTCTTGAGACACATGCTAACTCGCAAACTAGAGAGCTAGCGACCTAAACGGTAGCCTTCAAGTTATTTCCTTTAAACTTAAATAGCCAAAAACTTACCACTTCCACACGGATAGGGAGGATAACTATTAACAGTTATTTAACATTTAACATGAACATTAATCAAACGTAGTAATTTTTTCTGGGTACATGATACCATACAGCATCCATATCAAACTTGCGCGGGCCGCACTAACATTAAACTTTCATATCAAGGCGGGGGCCTCAAACTAGTGTCCTGCAGGCCACATTTGGCCCGCGGGCCGCGTGTTCGAGACCCCTGCCGTAGAACTTTCTAAAGCCACGCCAAGCTAATAAGCGATGTTACATAAACCGCCACCCCCCCCATGTGTATTTGTCTTGATAGTTTTGAAGCCTCCTGCATCTCATAACAAGGTAAAAGCTTCTCCTTTTAGAAGGTCACGGCTGATCAATTGATTACTTTGTCTGCACGCTTCCTTTTCCTCTTGTTTACACCCGTAGCTCAGAATTCTGATGCCAAAGGTTAACGTTTCTATTCTCTGAACCGCTGCTCACAAAAGCCTGAGCATTTGTCAGAACATTCGCTCCTACTGTGTCGTCTGGGCTGTTATTTTTTGAGCAAATATTCCACGTGGTGTTGCTGTTATGAAACTCCATAGTCTCCCATGAGGCTGGACTGACTTGGAATTTATCACACAGATCAATGCACCTTACGGAATCGCCATAATATTTGTTTACGGATACTCAAACTCATGTACAGTCACAGAAGAAATGATTAGACCAACCCTGTTTCTTAAGGGTGTTTGTTCATTTTAATGCCTCCTACAACTAAAAGTAAGTCAGGGCTCGACAATAACGATGTACCGATGGCCCGGGGCAAGTTAAAACAAAATTCGGGCAAGTAAATCCAATCAGTGATATTCCCGTCGGGCAAGTGCACTTTGGCATGCCATATTGCCAAGAGTTTTTTTTTTTTAAAGCGGTTCTTGTTGGGTGTTGGTAAAACACGGACTGCGTAATTCCGGTGGTAATTTGCAAACCAATCCTTGCAAATCTTGAAATGGACCAATCAGAATGCTTTATTTAGACCGCGGTCCGTAGTCCTCAGTCCGCGCTTTAGTTACACCCTTTCTTGTTCGCGATCAACCAATCAGCGATGGTTTGACTAGGAAAACATCTATCATGGCGTCCCCGCTTACATGGTCTAAATTCTTCAACAACTTGTGAAGGAAAACACCAAAAAGTGATGAAACGGTGCCTCCTAAACAAGTACTTTATTAGCGGCAGCAAATCAAATGATGGCACAGGTGAGTGAATCACATTGCTGTGACAATTTGAAGTGGTCACAATGAAACACCACCGATTAGATCCAATACCAAGTGCTGATTTTGCACAAGCTACAAAATCTAGCGCTTCCATTTCTCTGTGTATTTTTCTCACCTTTGCTTCACAAATTATTGTTTGACCATTCAGCATTTTTTCCTGGATTAAAAACACTTTACTAGTACACAAATGTGTCTATTCAATAATGTTTCATTGTGGTGCACAACTTATAAATATCACTGCTTACTACGACTACGATATGTAAGGTAGTATGGCATGCCATGTTAACATACGTTTCAGACATTCCTCCAAATACAATGCATCAGTACTATTATCTGATGAATTATCAGTATGTTCGGGCAAGTCGTTCTCACCTTAAGGATTCCCAATTGGCAAGTAATTTTTGTTTTTAATGTAGAACCCTGTAAGTTTTTTTTTCCTACAAAAAAATAGCTTTAACTTCCATGGTTTTCTTGATAATAACTAAAATCACTTAAGTTATTACATTAATGACATTAACATACAAACAAATGCACCTTTAGTTGTGCCAGGCATTAAAATAAACAAGAAACTGAAGAAACAAAGCTGGTCTAATCAGTTAAAAAAGCTGGTCTAATCATTTTTTTTGCTGCCACTCTCTTTACTCTGCACAGCAGGGCCTTTAATGGAGTTCCTATGTGGAGCCGCTGTTTGGCATTTTCCAATTACGCCTACTTAGACGCACGCCTGACTGCACTCAGTCAACATGTCCCGACTACATTTTGCATCACTACTGTGTGTGCTTTAGTTTTTCTTGTTTTGTTTTTTTTTTTACTTGGCTCAGTGTTTTATTTGTACATTTCTTTTTGCTTTTAACTACGACTTTATGGCTACGTTCACCTTGTAGGTCAAGGGTGGGCAAACTACAGCCCGGGGGCCACATGCGGCCCCATAAGTATTTCAACTTTCAACACTTTTAGCTGGCAACGTGACTTGCAAGTCGGATGTCTTATTTCGTAAAAAAAAAAAATTAAAATTAAATGACGTAGTTTGATGTGGTGTGATGTTTAAAGTGCTCCAGAAAAAAGCGACATGAAAACATACAGCTGATAGTATAACACTTTTACAGATAAAATTCTACAAATAATTCAAGGAAAATTAGAAGCATAAAATAGTGTGTGTGTGTGTGTGTGTGTTGACATTGTTGTTTTTATGACCATCTGAAAAGTGACGTGCATTCGCAAAAGCGTGACATTGCTCGCATTTCCCTGTTATTACTACATAAAAACAGAGTAAAAGTACAGACAATTGGAGCTAGTATTTGGTACCAATTCAAACACTTGTTTTTTGTTGTTGCTGGTTTCCCCCTAATTATATCCACTTTAAGTGTGCTTTTTGTTTTTAAACTTTATTATTTTTGTCATAAAAATGTCTTAGCAACTAATTCATCATAAATCATTGACCTAAAAAACATTTAGTATTTTTCATCATAACCAAGAGGAGGTGCCGTTATAGTTGGTGTACATATTTTGGTTCTTATCGCCACCAAGAATATCAGGGCAATGCAAGGCCGAGGGGGGAGTACATTTTTCCCCATTTAGAATACTTAGTTTATTACTAGAGAGAATGAAGCAACCCCTCAATATTGTGCCTTGAGGGTGACAGTTAAAAGCATGCAGCGGAAGGAACTTGTAATCTGTCCTCCCACGCAGGCCATACAGTACCTTCCCCTTCATTTACTCTCATGAATCAGTAATATAATGAGCGACAAGAGTGAGTCTTTGAGGTTCTTTTTTTTTGCCTCACTCTTGTGCCGTGTACACGACCAGTAGGATCGGATATTCTTATACATGTTATAGACTAATGGCTACTTTTGAAATGTGAAATAAATTCATCCACAATTATGTCAAGGTTAAGTGTATTTACGGCTATAAATCTCAAAACCTTTTTTTTTTCTTTAACATGTCAGCCGGTATCATTCATTCATTCATTCATTACCGCCTTTTCTTCACGAGGGTTGCGGGGGTGCTGGAGCCTATCCCAGCTGTCTTTGGGCGAGAGGCGGGGTACACCCCTGGACTGGTCGCCAGCCAATCACAGGGCACATATAGACAAACAACCATTCACACTCACATTCATACCTATGGACAATTTGGAGTCGCATGTTTGGAATGGAGAAAACCCACGCATGCACGGAACATTCAGAACATGCAAACTCCCATTCACACGAGGGTGGAATCGAACCCTGGTCCTCCTAGCTGTGAGGTCTGCGCGCTAACCACTAGACCGCCGTGCCGCCCCCAGCCGGTATCGGTGCGTATTTATATCAAAGATTGTATGTAAACAACAGTACTAAAACCTACTTTTTGAGTTAGTATATCGTATAGTATAAAGTATTATCTCCAACATGGATTCATTTTTTACACAAGTGAATAACTCAGGATACGGATGCTACTGTAGAGACCCTTTGGGATGTTCGGATCAATGTCTTTTTCATCATGGTTTTGGTCTTGACTTGATTATTTTTCAGATCGATTGGTACAGTTTACCCAGAGGGCGCCTGTTTAATACATAAAGAACCCACACCAATTGAATCCTTGAAAGGTATCTTTGTGAAGGAATTCATCTTTCATCTGCTGTTGTTGTTGCTGCAACAAGCCTTCATGGGTCATGACTAAGGTTATCCTCTATTTTTATTTATTGCAATATTCGACTCATTTTGCGCTACTATAAAACAGTAATAGTAAGGTAGACTGCAGTACAGTACCCATTTTAGTGCACTGGTATGTATCGGTATCCACCAGTGTATACGTCGCAGGTGTCCACGTCATAAAATGGGATATTGTGGTGATTGTCTAATTCATGGTATCATTTTACTCAGAACACTACAGTCATCACACAGCGACTGAACATTAAAAAGCTATACAAACATGCGCCAATATGATTTTTTTAAAGTTTTCACATAATGCATTGCATATGAGTAAACATTTCATTGTAGGACGAGCGGCATAGAAAATGGATGGATGCCACCTCTGTGCATCAGAGGGAGGCTGACGTCATTCCAAAGAATGAAAGCGTTCCGATGGTTGAAGTTTTTTTCATTTTAAACTCATTTTGGTGCATGTTTGTATAGCTTTTTAATGTTCAGTCGCTGTGTGATGACTGTAGTGTTCTGAGTAAAATGATACCATGAATTAGACAATTAATCAATTATATTGAGTAATGACCTCCTGCAATTTCTAATGTGTCGTTATGAGTTTTTTCATAGCTCATAATTGGCACCTGTCAAATAGCTGCCTGGTCCTCACGGACTAGTGCATGCCACAATATCCCATTTTATGACGTCATTCCAAAGAATGAAGGCGTTCCGATGGTTGAAGTTTTTTCATTTTAAACTCATTTTGGTACATGTTTGTATATTGCCGAGGTACACCTTTTGAGTGTTGCTGTGTGATTCAGTGTTCCTTTTTTTAGATGACAATTCCATAATGATTTTCCATGGGTTGACAAGCTTTGTTGTGAGTGCACTGATAGCTGGTGTCTGGTGTTGGGCCCCTGCCAAAGAAACTGACTCCTGAGTGGCACAGTATTTAAATAATGAGTAGTAGTTCTGAATTAAAGGAAATGTCACAAAATTATAATTTAGCCGTACAAGCCTGAGGATTCAAAGTTGGAGAAGAAATTGCCTAAAATATCAATGATCTTCATCATTCTTCAGAATGTTTGTTTTTAGTGACCTAAAACATTGAAAACAGTAAATCACGCTTCTAAGAATACCCGTATAAACTGTATATACCTTGATACTAAGCTTGATACTGCATTTCTTTACGATACCTGAAAGCAGCAGAAAGCATGTTCTTTTTGTCTCCCTCTGGATTTTGTGAGAATAATAGCACATTTTCCGGGATAGGAAACAAAGCTTTGAGCAGATGGGTTGATTAATAAAGGTTCTGCAATTGTACGTCTTGAGCGGAGCAGCTCCGGGGCTGTGTGTGGTGTTTGACATCTCCGATGAGTCACACGGTTCGTGGAAACGGAATAAATAAAATTAGCAATGTTAATGTCGCACCGGAGGGAACTGCTGGCAACGACATGGACAGCAAGATGGAAATGAATCCCCTTTATATATATATAGTGTGTGTGTGTGTGTGTGTGTGTGTGTATATATAAATACAGACACACACACTAGCAGTCAAAAGTTTGGATACACCTCATTTCTAGGAGTGAATAAGTATGTCCAAACATTTGACTGGTACTGTAAATTTAATCACAATTTGTAATAGTCCCCGTGCATGCGTGGGTTTTCTCCGGGTACTCCGGTTTCCTCCCACATTCCAAAAACATGCTAGGTTAATTGGCCACTCCAAATTGTCCATAGGTATGAATGTGAGTGTGAATGGTTGTTTGTCTATATGTGCCCTGTGATTGGCTGGCCACCAGTCCATGCCCGAAGACAGCTGGGATAGGCTCCAACACCTCCCGCGACCCTCGTGAGGAAAAGTGAAAATAGTGAAAACATGTTGTTAACCTAGCTAAAGTATATTTATGTTTCAAAACCGGCATAAATATCCATAAATATCCATATCCATTCATTTACACTGACATTTATGTCAGTTAAAAGTACTCCATCAGCACTTTTCTCCTCTGAGCTACTTTGATACCCCAAAGTTTCTTTCTTTCGGCTTTTTCCTGATTTTGGAGTCACCACAACGGATTCTTTGATCCACATACTGATTTTGAGTTTGAGTACTTTCCGGATGCCCTTCCTGACAAATACCAATGATGCTTACTAGTGGAGATTCGAACCCGCGGCGTGGGAATGCTACACCAAGATGCCCTCAAAATCGTTTCTCGTGTGTCTTCACTATGATTTTGAAATGAGTTTCACCAGTTATAATTCATTCATTCATTTTCTACCGCTTTTCCTCACGAGGGTCGAGGGGGTGCTGGAGCCTATCCCAGCTAGTGGCCAGCCAATCACAGGGCACATATAGACAAACAACCATTCACACTCACATTCATACCTGTGGCCAATTAACCTAGCATGTTTTTGGAATGTGGGAGGAAACCGGAGTGGAATCAAACTCGGGTTTCCTAGCTGTGAGGCCTGCTATTGTAGTCATGTTTTCTATAATTATTGATATTTATCCCTCAAAAGTGATGTCATATAACACAACATGACTAAACATGCAGACGTATAACGCTTCATAGTTGCATATTAATAGTAATGTAAATTAGTGTTAGTACTGAGAATATGTAAACAAATAAAAATTCATTCATTTTCTACCGCTTTTTCTTCACGAGGTGGAGCCTATCCTAGCTGTTCGGGCGAGAGGCAGGACTGGTGACCAGCCAATCACAGGGCACATATAGACAAACAACCATTCACACTCTCATTCATACCTATGGACAATTTGGAGTCGCCAATTAACCTAGCATGTTTTTGGAATGTGGGAGGAAACCGGAGTACCCGGAGAAAACCCACGCTTGCACGGGGAGATGACCATGGGTGGAACTGAACTCTGGTCTCCTAGCTGTGAGGTCTGCGCGCTAACCACTAGACCGCCGTGCCGCACCCCCAATTATTATTATTATTATTATTATTATTACCATGATTCAGTTACAACGCCATCTGCTCTAAGGAGTCCTAACAACAAACTACACAGACAGTTCCATTATGTCTTTATGAGCGAGGGTGAACAAGGAGCACCAAATCCAGTCGTGCCAAATGTATCTGTGCCAGTCCAAATGTAATTGTGGCAGGCCACCAAATGAATACATCGGGAACACTGGCGCAGCAAACCTTTCTTAGCGATCAGCTACTCCATCACACGGCTCTCATGAGCTGCTGGCGCATGAACGCAACGAAGCAGAACAAATTGGAGACATTTGTTCCTCGAGCGAGTAATTCTATGCAGCAAAAAGACAAAAACTATTCTGCAACTTGTAAGATGTGGTCCAGTGATATGTTGGACAATTATAGTGGTTATTAAACCTCGGGGTGCTATAATGTAGTTGCATGTGCTGCGGCAATGATTTGATTCTCTGTGACAAAGTGGATGCTTGTAAGCAATGAAGACAGCGACAGAACACACAGAAAACAGTTTGCCTTACATAACGCTACATCACGGAGGGGAGCGCCCTAGTCTTGCCTTAGTATGTCAAGGAACAGTTATGAAACCAGCATTAAAAGGCGCGCCTCCAAATACAGTGAAAATAGACTTGAGTGATCTTTATCAGCTTGGCTGGGATACCATCATCATCATCGTCATCATTAGGGGCCACAGAGTCATCTTTGGATGAATATCCTAATCAATAGGAGGTTAAGAGCAGTTCAAGACCAGGATTAAAGACATCAAGTCTGGAGTTGCTGTTATTTCAAGCGACATGACTTTTGTTTTTGAATTCAATTCATGGGAAACAGCTCAAATTGAACATTTAATGGGACTGAATGCCGGGGGGAATAACGGTTTTCTGTACAGAGGCTTACTCGATATAGTCATGTGACTACTCCGTCAACAAATACAGTGCAGCTCAGCCGTTGGCTAACAGGAAAACCCTTTCCTGATTGGGAAGCCTTACCTGTGAGATACATAAACAATCAAAAACGAGTGCATACGATGATAGCAGTGTGCTAATCGGGAATAGCGCTGCAAGCTAATTAATAATACTGCAGTTTAAGCGACAAACCGTGACAATAAAAGATTGACACGTATTAGTAATTCATCATTTCACACCGGAAAATTCCCTTACAAAATTAAAAACAGCTAAAGTAGTTCCAATTTTTAAAAATGGAGACAAACATCAATTTCCAAACTACCGATCAGTTTCCTTATTACCACAAGATTTGAATTAGGTCAAGAGCTACTTCGCTAACAGGAAGCCATATGTAAAGCTAGGAGACCACACATCTGTAAGTTTAAATATTACATGTGGAGTACCCCAGGGGTCAATACCGGGACCAAAACTGTTCAACTTGAATGTCAATGATATTTGTAAAGTTACCAAAGACTTAAAGTTGGAATTATTTGCGGGTATTACTACTGCCTATTCTTCGGGCGGAAGCACTGTAAATTGAATTATCTGATGTATTCACTATAACTTGATGCATGTTCAAATAAAATGAAATCATTATCAAACCATTACCATATCGTAAAACGTCCATACCCATATTACATGACTCGTTTACCACAGCTATTCATCTTCATGGTTGCTGACCACGAAGGGAAGGTCAAAGCATGTACTGCTGTAAATAAGCCCGGAGAAAGGTAAACACGTGACTTTGAATGTTTCCTGCTTTGCAGCTTTGACAAGAGTTTAATCCACCTTCAGGCTCGACCTTCATTTGATCATTAGAGGTCAGCGTGTTGAGTCAGGAGGCGGCGTGTGACTTGGCTCCACAAATAGGTCAGTCACGTGGTGATGTACATGCATGTACATGTACTATGTACAACGTGCCAGAGTAAATATTGCATTTCTTTTCCAAGAATCCATTGCAATAACAAAATTTCCCCAAAAGTCCCATTTTAATCAATGGTTTATATTTTTTTCTTTCCTAAAATGGAAAAATATTTTGTCTACCAATTATCACATGGGGGAAATAATCTTATATTTAGAAAGTATATCTAGCCTTCACCTATGAAGATATTTTTGCCAGAAATATATTTTTTTATGTTTGTCCCCGGGCTGCACGGCCGCCGAGCTAGGAGACCCGAGTTCAATTCCACCCTCAGCCATCTCTGTGTAGAGTTTGCATGTTCTCCCCGTGCATGCGTGGGTTTTCTCCGGGTACTCCGGTTTCCTCCCACATTCCAAAAACATGCAAATTGTCCATCGGTATGAATGTGAGTGTGAATGGTTGTTTGTCTATATGTGCCCTGTGATTGGCTGGCGACCAGTCCAGGGTGTAGCCCACCATTGGCCCGAAGTCAGCTGGGATAGACTCCAGCACCCCCACGACCCTCGTGAGGATAAGCGGTAGAAAATGAATGAATGAATGAATGTCATATTTCATTTTTTCAGATATTTCATACTGTCTGTGAAATGTTAGCAGCATTTCTGGAAATGATGTATTTTCAACTGTATTGAAGAGCAGCATTTCTTATGCAATGGAGGAAGTACACATAATGTGAACGCACAGAAAGGGGTGCCACAATCTCATGACACCTCTAATTCAAAATTCTAAACCCCCCCGCGAGAAAATGAATGAATGAATGAGTAAATGTTTGTCCCCATAGCAAGTCGACTGAGAGCAAAAGTGAATATAAAACTCTAAATTTTCACCTTTAATCTCAACCTGTACAAACGTTGAACTTATTTTTGCATCTCGTAGCCCCGATCCTGATGTCCTACTATCCAAACACACTAATCAGTGTAACAGACTGCAAAACATAGCCTTCTTTACGCTTCTTAGAGGTAATAACATAAACTTTGAAGATGAGGCAACTTCCAACCAGTCGACGGTCACCCACAGATGCTGACACCTTCCCAAACAACTGTCACATCCGCCACTCATCTGGCTCTTATCATCAGACGGCACAAGCTGGGAGCACTAAACTGTACCCAAGCCCACCAGCTGAGTGGAGCCTTCTGCAACATAAATAAACCACACTGATTAAAGACACGCAGGGTTAAGTCGTAAGGCATTGTAATGTTTTCATGCAAGGCCACTACATCAGTTATACCCCGGCAGTATAGAACAAGTTATGGAATAGCTCCTGCAATCCGAGTCTAATATCAAAAAGTGCTGCAAGTGCAATAATCATTTAGAATTATAGCATTATGAGCTTGATTAATGGTGGGTTTGATACATATTACAATGACATTCAAAGCACCTCTTGGGTGCAGCGGTATAAAAAGAGAAAAATGAAACTGCCTTGAAAATATATTAAGCATGTCAGAATTGTGATTTGTGAGTCTTCACAAGGGGCTGCACCCACCGTGAGTGGTTAGCGCGCAGACCTCATAGCTAGGAGACCAGGGTTCAATTCCACCCTCGGCCATCTCTGTGATGCTAACTACCCGCCCTTGTATGTCTATAGATCGCACAGCAACCGTGTGTGCCAACGTGTTAATAAAGTAGCAAGGACTTGGAATGACGTCATCCGTATGGCAATATACTACGTATTTCTGTTAAAGTCCCAAAAAGACATTGCAGAGTGCAAAACTTGTCAAGCACAATGTTTAGGTGGTGCCACAAACCAAAATTGCGTATTTAAATTATTTTTTTTAAATGTTTTGTTTGATGGCAGCCATATTTTTTCCATCAAATCTTGCTCAAAACAGACATGTGTGGGTCAGTCCCCAAAAGATGCTTACCAAATCTGGTGGTGATTCAACTAAACACCTTAAAGTTACAGTTTTGTATTGAGCTATTTGAGTTTAATACCATAAATAAAATAAAATAATAGCACAGACAATACAGTAGGAGTGCATGTTATGACCAATTTTCAAAGTTAGCTTTCACAAACAATACAGATATTGCAGCCTTGAGTATCGGCCAATACTGATCCAATCTGATCCAATATCGAAGATTTTAGATCCAATACTCATTTTTTGCCGATATATGAACAATACCCGTTCTCAATTCAGATCATGACACCCTGACGATAAAGTACTTGTGTCCCAATTTTTTCCCGACTGCAATTGGAGAGCAGTTTACTGTAGTAATACTGTAGTAATTTCAGTTTGACATCATACCGAAATATACAGTAGGTTTATTTTACCCAATGCATTCGCCTTTTTCCAAACATGGAGCAAATTCTCCTGTGATTTAAGGCGCGTCGAGAAAAAAAAAATGGGTTGGTGGGGGAGAGAACACAAGAACTCTAATCAGCAACCTTGCAGTGATTCCGCCCCCTCCTCTATCTCCAACTTTGACAGCATGTTTCCCCAGAGCCTCAGCTCCGACTGCAGAGCTGCTCTGTGTGGCAACAACCCAACAAAATGGACTCTTACAGTCGTGGATGAGAAATCCCCCCCAGTAAAGAGGGGAAGACGATCAATACAGTACAGGAAGAATGGAACCAGGAAACTGTAGAAGGGGAAATACAGTGAAGAAAATAAGTATTTGAACACCCTGCTATTTTGCTATTTCTCCCACTTAGAAATCATGGAGGGGTCTGAAATTTTCATCGTAGGTGCATGTCCACTGTGAGAGAGATAAACTAAAAAGAAAAATCCAGAAATCACAATGCATGATTTTTTAACAATTTATTTGTGTGATACAGCTGCAAATAAGTATTTGAACACCTGTGTATCATCTAGAATTCTGACCCTGAAAGACCTGTTAGTCTGCCCATTAGAAGTCCACCTGCACTCCATGTATCATCCTGAATCAGATGCACCTGTTTGAGGTCGTTAGCTGCATAAAGACACCTGTCCACCCCATACAATCAGTAAGACTTTAACTTGTAACATGGCGAAGACCAAAGAGCTGTCCAAAGACACCAGAGACAAAATTGTACACCTCCACAAGGCTGGAAAGGGCTACGGAGCAATTACCAAGCAGCTTGGTGAAAAAAGGTCCACTGTTGGAGCTATCATTAGAAAATGGAAGAAGCTAAACATGACGGTCAATCTCAATCGGAGTGGAGCCCCATGCAAGATATCACCTCGTGGGGTCTCAATGATTCTAAGAAAGGTGAGGAATCAGCCCAGAACTACACGACAGGACTTGGTCAATGACCTGAAAAGAGCTGGGACCACCGTTTCCAAGGTTACTGTAGGTAATACACTAAGACGTCATGATGTGAAATCATGCATGGCACGAAAGGTTCCCCTGCTTAAACCAGCACATGTCAAGGCCCGTCTTAAGTTTGCATATGACCATTTGGATGATACAGAGGAGTCATGGGAGAAAGTTTTATGGTCAGATGAGACCAAAATAGAACTTTTTGGTCATAATTCCAATAAGCGTGTTTGGAGGAAGAAGGATGAAGAGTACAATCCGAAGAACACCATCCCTACTGTGAAGCATGGGGGTGGTAGCATCATGCTTTGGGGGTGTTTTTCTGCACATGGACAGGACGAGTGCACTGCATTAAAGAGAGGATGACTGGGGCCGTGTATTGTGAGATTTTGGGGAACAACCTCCTTCCCTCTGTCAGAGCATTGAAGATGGGTCGTGGCTGGGTCTTCCAACACGACAACGACCCGAAGCACACAGCCAGGAAAACCAAGGAGTGGCTCCGTAAGAAGCATATCAAGGTTCTAGCATGGCCCAGCCAGTCTCCAGACCTGAACCCAATCGAAAATCTTTGGAGGGAGCTCAAACTCCGTGTTTCTCAGCGACAGCCCAGAAACCTGACTGATCTAGAGAAGATCTGTGTGGAGGAGTGGGCCAAGATCCCTCCTGCAGTGTGTGCAAACCTGGTGAAAAACTACAGGAAACGTTTGACCTCTGTAATAGCAAACAAAGGCTACTGTACCAAATATTAACATTCATTTTCTCAGGTGTTCAAATACTTATTAGCAGCTGTATCACACAAATAAATTGTTAAAAAATCATGCATTGTGATTTCTGGATTTTTCTTTTTAGTTTATCTCTCTCACAGTGGACATGCACCTACGATGAAAATTTCAGACCCCTCCATGATTTCTAAGTGGGAGAAATAGCAAAATAGCAGGGTGTTCAAATACTTATTTTCTTCACTGTACGATGGCCAAGTCAATGGGCTTCATCTCTAAAAAAAGGTGCTTCAGAAGAAAAGTTGTGATGTTAATGAAGCATGTTTAAATCATGTAAACAGGTTCTTTTTCTGCCCGTTTTAATGAGTCTTCCACCATGGGCTGCTGCAGCTGTGATGTGAGGGGAGCAGACCTCACTAATGAGCTCATTGTTGTTTGCAAACATTGCAACCTGAAGGCCAACCAATGACAGAACCACTGTCTGTGCTGCCTACAAACACTTTCAATGTGGGGCTTTCAAATGCTCTCGCCTCCGTTTTCCTCCACAAATAATTAGCGGAAGTTTACAAAAAAAGGGGAAAATATCGACAAGGAATCCTCCATTTGTTGCCCCTTTTTTTCTCTCTTTAAATTTTGTACCCATGACGCTAAGTCATTCTGTCTAAAGCTTGTACAATTTGTGCAATTTACATTTCTTTGTCATTCATTCATTTTCTATCGCTTAGCCTCATGAGGGTCGCATTTGTGGCGCCTCCAGTGACTTTTGGTCAGAATGCTAGTATAAAGCTAATACACACATCCTCAATGAATTATACTCACTTATTGCCAAGATGTTTTACTTGTTTTGCTATTTTTTCCCCAAAACAATCTTGAGCAAATTTAAATTTGCACAACAACAACAGTGCCTCGCTAACAACACCTCACAACACTACCAAGAGGTAACTGGCTACTTCAAAACAATGCAATATGACACCAAGAGTTAGGAAAAAACAACAAACATATAAACAACTACAAATACACAACCATATATTATATGTACCAATTATATGTAAAGTACAGTATTCCATGTTTTGTATCAAGCACGATGTGCTCCATGTATCAGAATCACTGACAGTTGTCCATCTGGTCCAGTTGGCCTGGGGCGTCTTCTTCAGTTGATTTTTAGGTAGGTGGAAGAAAAGTTTCTACCACTGCAGGCTTTGTTAGCGCTAACAATTCTTTGTTTGTTTTGATGCAGTCTCTCGGAGCAATGTCCTCCTCGCAATGTACACAAAACCTTTCCTTTAATGGTTACACTGCAGCCC
Organism: Doryrhamphus excisus; assembly: GCF_037039965.1. Taxonomy (NCBI): domain Eukaryota; kingdom Metazoa; phylum Chordata; class Actinopteri; order Syngnathiformes; family Syngnathidae; genus Doryrhamphus; species Doryrhamphus excisus. The sequence goes on along the minus strand of NC_136366.1, from coordinate 12,103,413 downwards.
AAACACTCGATTTCTGACAGCATGGACTCGATAAAAAAATCATAAAACGTCGCTAGAGATTTTTTTTTAGAGGGCTATATAGTTGAAAATGTAAAATTCCAAAAAAGTGTATTTTTCCTTTAAAAAGTGATTCAATTCCCGAAACAGTATAGTAAGGAGCAGTCCTGCATACTTTCCTGTACGTACATAAGCCAGATTAGTATTTCCGAGAGGCTTTAAGCAGGATTTATGAGTTGCGTTGATGTTTATGACAAGGATGTGCCCGGCGTGGCGGGGAAGCATCCGTCTGAAGAGTGATGGCACAGTGAGGACACACACTCACCAGGCTTGAGACTTCCTCCTGGGAACACTCTGTCTTGTCCACTTGGAGTGAGGCGTCAGGTGGTAAATTAGCTGGCGGCAGATCTTGTTGGTCGACTTGAGGGAGTCCGTTTCCTGCAGCAAAAAAAAGGCACAGGGGTTGAATAGCAAGTAAGACGTCTCAATAAAACGGCATGGTGGTGAATGACTAAACCTCCGGATGCGTGAAGGAGGATGTTTTTTCTTATACATTTTTTTTTATCCTGAAACTACCTGCCTTGTACGTCTATTGATCGCACATGATCACAACAACCGTGTGTGCCAACGTGTTAATAAAGTAGCAAGGACTTGGAATGACGTCATTCGTATGGCAATATATTTCTGTTAAAGTCCCAAAAAGACATTGCAGCTGAGTGTAAAACTTGTCAAGCACAATGTTTAGGTGGTGCCACAAACTAAAATTGCGCATTTGAACTAGCATCACATTGGAAACCCACCACGGGACCGCCGGTGGTGGCAAGTGACATTGGGTTTAAACAAGGGATGTTCATGCTACAGATCATCCACAAATGAAATTGGCCGATAGATTAATTATACATAGATTAATTATACATTTTTTGATTTTTGCTAGTGCCACTGGCCAGGGGTGCCGTATAAAGCCGGAAATTCAGGACAATTGTTAATTTCCTTGACTGCCGGGGGAGGGGGGGGGGCAAAAAAATAGTTAATTACTAATCAAATTAGGACAAGTGGTTAGCGCACAGGTCACACAGCTAGGAGACCCAAGTTCGATTCCACCCTCAGCCATCTCTGTGTGGAGTTTGCATGTTCTCCCTGTGCATGCGTGGGTTTTCTCCAGGTACTCCGGTTTCCTCCCACATTCCAAAAACATGCTAGGTTAATTGGCTACCATAAATTGTCCATAGGTATGAATGTGAGTGTGAATGGTTGTTTGCCTATATGTGCCCTGTGATTGGCCGGCGACCAGTCCAGGTTGTACCCCGCCTCTCGCCTGAAAACAGCTGGGATAGGCTCCAGCAACCCCTGCAACCCTCGTGAGAATAAGCGGTAGAAAATGAATGAATGAATGAGTTTGTTCGGCACACATGGAGCGCCATCACCAACTAGTGGCCTGGCATGCATATTACAGTGTTTTCGCACATCTAAGTGAATGGAGATTGATTTGTGCTGATGGAAAATTTAAAAAGAAAAACACACACACAAAGCATCACATAATGTAACCTGATGGTCCTTCTGCCATCTCCTTCTTTGTCCTCAATGTCTCTTTTCTTCATCTTCCTTCCTTTGCTCTGTCACTATAAATGGAATGTGTTACGCTGAGCTGGGCAGATCTAATTAATGCTACAACACAACAACAAGAAAGAGGCAATGTGGCAAAGGGAGATGGCAAGAGAGAGGCAAGACAAGGCAATTTACCTTAAGGCGATTAACCATTCCGGCTGCCACTTCCTTTCTTGGGTGACAAACAAACATGCTTCAAAGCAGTCAGAGGTGCCATTTTCAGCCACTTGGATGACTGCCCGTGGCCTCATCATGAAATTTAGCACACACCTTTAGGGGACTGACATGGTAATGTCTGTCAAACTTGAGGAAGATTGATTGGGGAAAAACATGGCCACCATCAAGCAAAATGTCTTCGCAACTTACCCTGACCTGAAAAGTGACGCGTATGCGTACAAAACACAAAGTCACACAAAGTAAACATGTCTCGGTCATGTGGCATTTTGTGGCTATTTTAAGAATTTTGTTTCAACATTTTTTTCACCATATTATTTGATTGCAGGAGATTAAGAAGACAAATGGCAAAACTTTCGGCTATGGCAGTTTGCAGGGAACTTGCGGCAACGTCTGTTCCGAGGAATGCGTCGGTGAGTAGTCGGCGCCAGAGGTGAGCCACTTCACTGAGACGGATTTGTCAAATAATTTTCAGATGACAAAAAAAACTTTTGCCTACATCAGTGAATACCTTTCCCCAACTCTATTAGTGAGAAAACATTGAAAGACAAGTGAAATGTAGTATTGTTGCCACTAGGGGACGGTAATGTTACATAGATGAGACATGAGTCAGCCATGGCATGTCGGGCATGACATAATTGGAATTCCAGTTCGCCTCCCGTTCCGTGTGGAAGTGGTAAGGTTTTGGCTTCTTTCTTTGACCCTTCTTCCCCACTGTGGTTAAAACGAATTCTTGAGTTTAGAACAAGTCAATTGAAAAGGCTAGCTAGTTAGCTCGGTAGCTCTCTTATGCCCCTGCACTGATCCCGTAGCGGTTAAAACGGGTTTAGAGTCAAAACAAGTTTTCTATGAGGTCAGTATGAAAATATTCCATTTATTAATATTGAATCCTAGTTTGTGGTTGGGTTTGGAACCAATTAATCGTGATAAACAAGGGACGACACTTGCACAACCCACAGGAGTTGCTACAAATTGGCAGTAATTTATTTTAAATGACTGTAAATGCAAAGTTATTCATTCATTCATTTTGCACCGCTTATCCTCATGAGGGTCGTGGGGGGTGCTGGAGCCTATCCCAGCTGTCTTTGGGTGAATTAGAGGTGTCATGAGATTGTGGCACCCCTTTCTGTGCGTTCACCTCATGTGTACTTCCTCCATTGCATAAGAAATGCTGCTCTTCAATACAGTTGAAAATACATCATTTCCAGAAATGCTGCTAACATTTCACACACAGTATGAAGTATCTGAAAAAATGAAATATGACATTCATTCATTCATTTTCGACAGCTTATCCTCACATTGGTCATGGGGATGCTGGAACCTATCCCAGCTGTTTTTGGGCGAATTACAGGTGTCATGAGATTGTGGCACCCCTTTCTGTGCGTTCACATTATGTGTACTTCCTCCATTGCATAAGAAATGCTGCTCTTCAATACAGTTGAAAATACATCATTTCTAGAAATGCTGCTAACATTTCACAGACAGTATGAAGTATCTGAAAAAATGAAATATGACATTCATTCATTCATTCATTTTCTACCGCTTATCCTCACATTGGTCATGGGGATGCTGGAGCCTATCCCAGCTGTCTTTGGGCAAATTAGAGGGGTCATGAGATTGTGGCACCCCTTTCTGTGCGTTCACATTATGTGTACTTCCTCCATTGCATAAGAAATGCTGCAGTTGAAAATACATCATTTCCAGAAATGCTGCTAACATTTCACAGACAGTATGAAATATCTGAAAAAATGAAATATGACATTCATTCATTCATTCATTCATTTTCTACCGCTTCATATTCTACCGCTATCTTTGGGCGAGAGGCGAGGTACACCCAGGACTGGTGGCCAGCCAATCACAGGGCACATATAGACAAACAACCATTCACACTCACATTCATACCTATGGACAATTTGGAGTGGCCAATTAACCTAGCATGTTTTTGGAATGGGGGAGGAAACCGGAGTACCCAGAGAAAACCCACGCATGCACGGGGAGAACATGCAAACTCCACATAGAGATGGCAGAGGGTGGAATTGAACTCGGGTCTCCTAGCTGTGAGGCCTGCGTGCTAACCACTCGAACACCGTGCAGCCTAAATAATGCAGTGTCTACAATAAAACGAAAACAAAGCACGACACTAATTATGCATCTACAAAAATGCCCTCCATGGCAGCAGCTGCACGTCTTCAAGCCAGTCACGTCTGCTCCACTGGCGTGCCACGACTCACCAGCCAGTCAGGAGAAGGCTGCTACCGGCATCCCCCCCCTTCCTTATTGGACTTTCCCTTTGCCAAAGTAAACAGTGATAAGATTAGAATTGCTCACAGATGATTATGTTAGCCCTGTGGCCAGTTTATCTTAAGCCAGCCCATCTTTTCCTAAAACAGATAAGTGCAGTGATAACAGTGATGGCTGCCAAGTGTGTGATTTACAGTCACTTGGTTTATTTGGTGTCTTCCCCTTTGTGGGCGCTACGTACTTTGAATATGAATGCTTTGTTTTTGTATACCAGTGGAGCGCCGGCTACATATAAATGTAAACTACACATGGATTCATGCAGCATGGTGCCTTCTGATTTATTTGTCTTATTAGGAGAAGTCCTTCCAAATATTTCTGGCTGCTTTTCCTTTGTCTGATATTACAGCGTTCGATGTTATCTTCTTAAAACTGTGCACCACACGCCCACGCTGACCAATTGGAAGGAATTTGCATACTCCTGCCAGCACCCCTGGTGCCATGTGACTTGACCTTTTTACCATTGAAGTGAAAGACAGCAAGTAAACAGTCACTTTGCCATTGGGATAGTTCTTCACTTCGGACTGCATTTAAAATGGCGTTGCTGTTAGACGTTAGAGCAGCATCACCATCTATTGCTGACTGATGGGTAGTTGTTGGCAGAGCTTTATTTTTTAAGATGTGTAGCAAAGCCTTGTGATAAGCATACTCGGTGGGTCAGACGCAGTATCATGTCCATGAAGGAGGAAGGTTTCCCCTTCATGAGGACATGAAAACTAGAGGTCTACACGGCTGTGCTTTTCCTTGGCCACCCCACCCCACAGCCGTGGCACGACAGCCATAGCCGTCCACAGCCGTGGTGAGATTTTGCGCCGAACAAGCGCAAAAATTAAATTACCTCTTTTCAGCTCAACATAGTATAAATTGTGTGAAAAAGATGATATAAGGAAGGATTATGGACAATATAGGTGACCTTTCAAGAAACAAATGAGGCTATCAATATTTTTTTATATTAGTTTTCCATAGCCGTGGCCACAGCCGTGGCCATGTTCTGGAGATTTTCTCAGCCCGCCCCGCCCCGTTAGCCGAGGAGTCCGGCCAGCCGCTCCGTGTAGACCTCTAATGAAAACCCAAATGACCATTTGATTCAAACCAACCTTTTCCCTATTTAGTCATTCAAATGTTGAAGCCTTTGTCTGCCATGGTGCATATGCTAATATCAATGTGTATTTCAAGGATCCTCACCCTTTTAGGACACTGCAGGTCTCGAGCCAGACCCAGCAGCAGCTCGTGTGAAATTGGGTCCACCAGGTTGAGAAAAGCTGCGTTCTTGTACAAAATGTCATTGAGCGATGTCCCCTGGAGCCCCAAGTCCTGGGAGGAGAAGAAGGATAAAAAGATTGACTCTCAATGAACGGTTCAGCTTACATTTAAGTGACATGAGAGGCAGTTTAACCACTTTGTGCGTTCACATTATGTGTACTTCCTCCATTGCATAAGAAATTCTGCTCTACAGTTAAAATAAATCATTTCCAGAAATGCTGCTAACATTTCACAGACAGTATGAAATATCTGAAAAAATGGAATATGACATTCATTCATTCATTCATTTTCTACCGCTTATCCTCACGAGGGTTGCGGGGGGGGTTTAGAATTTAGAATTAGAGGTGTCATGAGATTGTGGCACCACTTTGTGTGCGTTCACATTATGTGTACTTCCTCCATTACATAAGAAATGCTGCTCTTCAATACAGTTGAAAATACATCCTTTCCAGAAATGCTGCTAACATTTCACAGACAGTATGAAATATCTGAAAAAATTAAATACGACATTCATTCATTCATTCATTTTCTACCGCTTATCCTCACGAGGGTCGCGTAGGTGCTGGAGCCTATCCCAGCTGACTTCGGGCGAGAGGCGGGGTACACGCTAGACTGGTCGCCAGCCAATCACAGGGCACATATAGACAAACAACCATTCACACTCACATTCATACCTATGGACAATTTGGAGTGGCCAATTAACCTAGCATGTTTTTGGAATGTGGGAGGAAACCGGAGTACCCGGAGAAAACCCACGCATGCACAGGGAGAACACAGAGATGGCAGAGGGTGGAATTGAACCCTGGTCTCCTAGCTGTGAGGTCTGCGCACTAACCACTAAACCGCCGTGCCGCCCCTCTATCCATATATTCAAATATATATTGAAATGCCACTGTAAACGTAAACACAGAAACAGAGCTTATCTGACTCACAGATATGCCCATATAAGGTAGTCCACCCCTCTGTCACATCACAAATGAGCAGGTTGACCACGCCTTTTGAAACAGAGTATTTTGAGCCATCCCAAACTTCTTTCAGGGCTCACTTCCTAATGCACAAAACTCATTATCTGAGCTTTTGGCGTCGTTAAACAAGAGAATACAACATTCTAACTACATTTATAGGTCAGAAAAGTCAAAAAAGCACAAAAACAATTTGCAGTCGCCAATTAACCTTGCATGTTTTTGGAATGTGGGAGGAAACCGGAGTACCCGGAGAAAACCCATGCATGCACAAGGAGAACACGCAAACCCCCACACAGAGATGGCAGAGGGTAGAATTGAACTCGGGTCTCCTAGCTGTGAGGCCTGTGTGCTAACCACTCACCACCGTTTTATTATCATTATATATTATCATAACATTAGTGGTGACTCGGGAATTTTTTTTTTAATTGAACATTTTTTAAATGAATGTTAAAAGCAGTGTGTTTGAAAATAGAGCGGTGGTCCCGGGATGTCATCTACTGTGATGTACTGAACGAATAATGTGCTAAAATGTGAAAAGACTTTGTCTTTGATACCCTGAAACAATTAATAATAATATCAGTCATGTCGAGGAGAACATGTAATTCAAACCCAGAAGCAGGACACATCTCCAGGGTGCTGGAGGCATTTGCATCAGCACTTTATCTGTAACGCCGGCTAATTTATGCTAAAACTATACAACTCCAAGTCATAGAGCTGAAGATCTAATAGAGGCTGCGCAAATAGAGTCTAATAATGCAGACTATATCATCCAGGCTGGAGGTCGAGGTTATGTAATTTATGCTTGGTGTGCTCTGACAGACTGAACGCCAACAGGCATGTCGAGGGGAAAACTCCCATCAGCGTTTTCTCCTCCTCCGGCTTCTGACTTGATTTATTACACTGGACCTCAGTGGGAGTCCCTGATGCTGGGCTTTCCTTTTAGGCCAGCACCTCCTCCAGTAATCCTCATGTGGATGCAGACTGTTGTGTTGTGATGATTTGATCTATGCGGCTACAGCACACATAAACAAATCAAATTCTAAGGATTAATTTGACCTTAAATGCATCAAATATTTCCCGTTTGTACACATCTCTGGGCTCAGATCTAACTGGGAAAAGTCCCTATGAATGTAATTTGGAATCAGAAGTGTCTGGTTCTGAATTACAGAACCTCTCCTCATTCATTTGAATCCAATTAGCGACATTGCCGAGTGTGACCAATCCAGGCCGCTGTCAAAGTTCTTCACTGGCTTTTAATTGCATCTGAGATGTAATAAAACACGGCGTTTTTTATGCTGTAAACATTAAAACCTGCAGCCTCACATTAATTTAGCAAGAACGCAATCGGTGCACAGTATTTAGTGAAGTGAACCCATTATTCACTCACACACCGGCGGTGGTATTCTACATCTGTAGCCACAGCTGCTCTGGGGTAGACTGATGGAAACATGGATACCACTCCTCGCATACGGCTTCTCCGACCGCCACCAAACATTCAATCCAACCGCCGACCTTCCAGTTTCTCGAAGACCAGCTCTACCGCCGGAACCACTGCTGCCCTAAGTGCATAACTGTGAGAACTGAATTTCCGCACAGTATAATTAATAACATATATAAATAATAACAGAAAATAAGACTCATGCTTGTGTGTGTGTTGATATATATGTGTTCCTTAGGGGACCTGAAAAAGCGGCGGACAGGAAATGACATCGGGTGTTTCACCATTGCGTGGGTTAGTAGCCCGTGTTTTAAATTTTTTTTATCATGGGTTATTGTGCTTGTTGTTAGATTATTCAAAAAGCAGTCTGTTGTCATGGTGATCAAGTCTGGTGCTTGTGTGTCTCACTGGACATTACCCTAGTAGCACCTTGTGTTGAATACTGTACTACATTTCTTCAACATCTTTGAATCTGCCTTTTGAATACCTTATATTTGTATTTTAGTTAATATGTGTCACATGGGGCTGCATGGCGGGAGAGTGGTTAGCTCGCAGACCTCACAGCTAGGACCCGAGTTCAATCCCACCCTCGGCTATCTCTGTGTGGAGTTTGGTACTCCGGTTTCCCAGGTTAATTGGCGACTCCAAATTGTCCATAGGTATGAATGTGAGTGTGAATGGTTGTTTGTCTATATGTGCCCTGTGATTGGCTGGCCACCAGTCCGCCCCAAGACAGCTGGGATAGGCTCCAGCACCCACCGCGACCCTCAATGAATGATTGAATGTGTCACATGATCATGGACAAATTTGACACTGATATCAACCAATATCAAATTTTTATATATATATCGGTACCCTACTAATAATAGGTCATATTGAACCATGAAACAGAATGATTCATTAACCGATTTTGGAAAAAAAGATAAGATAAATGTGAAATTTGAAGCGCAAAGTGTGTATATGTATTTTTAAAATTGTTAAAAAGTACAGAACCTATAAATTGACACCCAACTCCACGGATGACTGTCAAGAATTCCTCATGAATATACATATTTAATTAAATATCCAATAATATCCACCGTGTGCGATACAGCAGCCAACCTCTCGTACTTTTCTGTATCACTGCACATTGGTTACTCGGTGTGCATGTTCCAACTAAACTGAGACCGATACTGATTGTTATCTCGCTAATGAATATATTGAAGATTCCACACTAAATTACGTTAATAACCCCGAGGGTGCTTAACTGCAATTGAGAGATGTTATTGGTTGCATAATGTGAAAGAAATATGTTCCATCATCTCTTGGTGATTATCTCCAAATCCTCCCACCTCTCCAGAGAGGAAAACACTGCTGAAGATGAACAACAACACGACACTTATTGCTTCTTTTCAATCTTAAAGGATAATTAGATGCTTGACTCCCTGCTGTAATGTCACATAATAGATGATGAACTGTGACCGTGAAAAGGATGCTGGTCAATTTTGTTCAGATTCTGAACCTTTTTTTTGTGTTTTATCTTTAAGGAAATTAAAAAATTGTCACAGGATTAAAAAAAAAGAAAAGATAGATATTCCTCTCTTATGAGTCACTGCATGAAGGCTGTAATGTACCGTATAAGGGCATTGGTCAGCAAATCTTAGAGGAAGTTTTTCCATGAGTCACATTCCTTCAGCTTGATGCAAATAATCAACACAAACCCCACTGAGATTCATCCACACTTACTACACACCCTTCTGCAGAATGCTTTCCACAGCCCCTATACAGATGGGCCGGAAGTTAGATCTTTTTTTCTATACCGGGGAGTTGTCTTGATCAGAAGTGCTCCCCCGTCAGAGCATCCTGACTGTCTCCCCCCCCTCCACCCCCAGCTTTGATCAGTGCAAAGCTACCAAGAGGAAGTGGAAAGCTCAAGCTGAGCTCTAAAAACGGCGCTCACTCTCGCCTCTCTCTAGTCAGGGTAAATCCCCCTCCAGAAAGTGCGGATTAAACCGCGGAAAAGTGTTACACAATCGTGGATATCAGATAAGAGCCAGAAAACCTGTAGTACCTCCAGTTAGTTTAGGCAGATAAGAGATGCATGGGGAACAAAGACATGGCGCCGTGTGTGTGTATATTTATATATATATTTTTTTCATTTTAAATCCTTTCCTCACCAGAACTACTGTGAACAAAAAAAGGGATAATAACATGCAGTTCTATTTTGACCCTTTTATATCCTAAAGCTCACTAACTCTTGTTTTCCTCCCCATGGTTTATTCTTTATGTAGGGCTCTATAAAAACTGCTTTATTTTTACCTTTTAAACATATTCCACCAGCTTAGAGTGTGTGCTTTTTGGTTTAGTGAATAAAATCTCTTTTAATTAAATGCAAAAAAAAAAACCGTCTGTAATCTATTGGGATGTCAACCACATTGATACAACATCTTCTGTAATGGCCATGCTTTAGATTAAGGAATATACAGTTATACTTTATATACTCCCTCATTCAATGGGAATGTACCAAATGTTCCATACCGACAACACCATTTTGAATACATCCCTTTCCAACATTATATTACTATTATTATTATTATTCAAAAAGAACATACCACCTTCATAACGCATTGCTTCAGTTCTAAAGCATCATGGAATGAATCAGTGATCTTTTGAAAGTCGGTATTTTGATTGGCTGCCACAGGGGAGTTGTTGGCGCGTCATTCTTCCGGCAACGTGCAGTTGAACGCAATATGCTGCTACGTGTCTGGGAGGAATTATTTTATTGCACTGATGTTGGCCGTGCTGCAGGTAATGGCCACATTGAACACTGGTGAGACAGGAAATAAAACTGGATTGAATACTTCAATACTGGATTGTGACTTGCCTGGAGTTTCCTCAATCAAATATTGCGTCATAAAAAATTTTTTTGCATGTAGTCAGTGTAATTTTGACGAATATTACTATTCCATAATAGAGAAGGAAAGGATAAGGAATGTGTGGTCGTAACTGTAGTACACTGGGTTCATAGATAGTTTTTTCAGTCATAAAACGAATGAATAATAAACACATAAACCATTACGAATTGACAGAAACATTGTAAAGTAACGAAGTACAGGATGTATGTTCAATAATACCAATCATTACAGAACTTGAAGATGTCACTTTGACCTTTTCAAATGATTTTAAAAAGGATTTGTGTGTGTCTTTTTGTCTTTTACAGTATACTGTATATGGAGTGAAGCCAACAAAATAGATGATTAGACCCTAGTCTAATGGTAATGGTAATGGTAATGGTAATGGTAATGGTTTTATTTCATTTGAACATGCATCAGATTACAATTGAGTGCATCCCATAATCAGTTCCCAGTTCCACATGTCGAAAAGGAGTAAACAGAAGCAAAGCTTATTAAATCCTACCCCTCCATCTGGTACTTTTACAATCAGTAACTGTTACATTTGTTCACTTCCTGCTTTCCATAATACAGTTTAAGGTTTTTTTTTTGTTGTTTTTTAATAATGCTCCTTGTACCGAAGTACGAGGTGATATGACCATCCAATGACATAATGTGTACCATAGTAAGTGTCAATATAGTGATATATATAGCCCATCATGACTGGTTCAAGACTCTTCATCCTTGTATTTAGCAAACATCAACTGCTTGTATTGTTTCTTGAATTGGCTCATCGTTGTGCATTGTTTGAGGTCCTTACTCAATCCATTCCATAGTTTGATTCCACATACTGAAATGCTATGGCTTTTTAACGTAGTCCTAGCATAGAAGTGTTTCAAATGTACTTCTTCCCTGAGATCATATTTCTCCTCTCTTGTAGAGAAGTATTGGATGACATGTTTAGCTAATTGGTTGTTTTTAGCCTTATGCATTATTTTAGCTGTTTGAAGATGAACTATATCAGCAAGTTGAAGTAGTTGTGATTTTAGAAATAAGGAGTTAGTATGTTCTCTGTAGGTGGCATTATGAATTATCCTTACTGACCTTTTTTGCAGTACATTTAGTGAGTGAAGATTGCTTTTATAATTATTACCTGGAGATTTAGCTTGAAAGTCTCATAAAGTAGCGATGAACAAATGACACAATAATATTTAGATTGACATCTCCTGAGAGGTATTAATGTAACAATATGTTTATTATTGGTAGACTGTAGATTGCACATCGTCTTACTGACAGTTGCTTGGAGGTAAAATAGAAGGAACACCTCCATATGACGTGTTCCAGTGCAACTAGTGTAATTGGACTAACAAAAGCCAAACGTGTAAGAGTTCGAGAGTAAAGTAAGCCGAAAAGTAAACATGTCTTACCTTCCTCAACAGTTTGAGCACCTCCGCCGCCTTCTCCGCCCTCTGTTCCCGGAGATGCTTCTGGATCTCACGGATCCAAGCCACCCGTCTAACGTATGGGCTGTTGTTGCTTTTCCGCAACATCCCCGGCAGCTTGTCCGACTTGAGCATCAACGAGGTAAACAGCAGGTCTCCTCCACCGCCACCACCACCACCGCTTCCTCCTTTGTCGCCTCTGTCGCTTTTCACCGGCGAAGTGTCATTCCTCTGTCGCCGTCTTTTGGACCATTTAGTTTCCAAATGGAGACTTCGCTGTCTGGTCAACTTGGAGCCCATCACTCCCGAGAGGACTCGTCGCTGTTTATAGTAGTAGAAGTAGTAGTTGTAGTAGTAGTAGTAGTAAATACGGTTGGAGTATACGACAAAACATCACAGTTAACTTGCAGTGAAGTGCTCACGGATCCATCCATGCTGGCTAAAGTTTAAAATGGAAAAGATGTGCGACCGGTAGCCTTTCCTCAAAGAGCACCCCACCATTCGCTAGCGCCGGAGTACACCTCTTTAGACTGGATGCTAGCAGCCAATCAGAGGAGAGCTTTCTTAAACAGATGCTGGCCTGACCTCCCTGAGCCCGGATGCCGAATATCACAACATTGGGAAATAAATGATTGCTTAATCTACAGTCATGGGAAAAATGATTGGGCCACATCTTGTTTCTTTAGTTTATTGTTAATTTTAAGTACAATTAAAGGTGACTGGATATTCCGCCTTTATTTATGCGTTATACTCAAAGTGGGCTATATTAGTAAGCAGAATAAAACACACACGATAAAGACTTATGCTAACAAAAAATAGCAAACAAAGGTTCTAAATTTAAATGCAACTCGCTCCAATTAAACCAAAAAATATATTGTAGAATATTAGAACCCCGTGCTGCATGGCGGACAAGTGGTTAGCACACAGGCCTCACCCGAGTTCAATTCCACCCTCTGTGTGGAGTTTGCATGTTCTCCTCGTGCATGCGTGGGTTTTCTCCGGGTACCCCGGTTTCCTCCCACATTCCAAAAAACATGCAAGGTTAATTGGTGACTCCAAATTGTCCATAGGTATGAATGTGAGTGTGAATGGTTGTTTGTCTATATGTGCCCTGTGATTGGCACATTACCCTGTCTGGGGTAGGTTCCAGCACTGGCTGGGATAGGCTCCAGCACCCCCGTGTCCCTCGTGAGGATAAGCGGTAGAAAATGAATTAATGAATATTAGAACCATCAGCCATTAGCGTACTGTATATTAGCGTTTTAAAAGACAAAGTTGTAGCAAATAAAGGTCTATATTTTTCACAATGATCAATTAAACTCCTTAAAAAGTGTCAGAAATTTTTGTTAAGGCCAAATAAAATAACTGGCGTTCATGGTTATCAAGCTACACATTCAGTGATAGCTAACTTAAGAAGCTAAACTTTGTCAAACCACTATCATTAGCTAACAACACATGTTATGTGGTGTAATGCTGTGTGATAAAACTGCACATTTTGAAGTGTTTTTTTTTTTATTGTGGATAGCTTTAGGCACGCCGGTGCCGAATTAATTCTAATCATGCTGTGTCTCATCATCATCTTGATATGTCATGGATGGATTATCTCAACAAAAAAGAAGTGCAGATTTATAAATATAATATAACAATATAAGATCTCTGTAAATACATTTAATGAAGATATTGTTTATCATGTTTATTATTATGGTTGTAGTTTGCCCACTGCATCATGTTGAGCACTGTTCCTAAATCAGAGGAGATGCTCATGTAGCTCAATAAGGCAACATCCACAATAATAAATATATCATTAAATGTATATATTTAATGTTTGTAAATGCAGAAACTCTTTGCTTCACAATGTGATTAATTGCTATTCCGCCACTGTTGTTTGTTTACTGTTGCCCCCGGTTTCCCTCCTCCTTTACTGAATGTGTTATGCTGTGTTGTGCAACGTCAGTGCTACGGATGTGATGGAATTACTGTGCCGCCATCTTGCATTGTGACAAACCGCTCTGTGTATTAGCACTAATAGCAACCTGATTTGTGATACTTTTAATACAGGCATGTCCATTCGCCATTCTTTACAGTAGTACAACAAAGTTAGTACTGCGTCTACTTGATGTTAAATTACATAATACTCCACGATGATTAACTATGTTTTGTCAGGTTGTAAAAGTGAATCTGCTGGCCTGGCGCAGTGTAATGTTGCTGTTTATATTAGAGGCTATGTAACAAATTGGGCACATTTATTACAGCTAACAGGCAGCAGCTGGCAAAACACTAAGAGTCAACATAACCACAGCTGGACCCATGCAGGGAGCAGCTAATACTAAATTCACGACAGAAAATAAACTATAATACTAGTAACAAGTGTTATCAGGCTCCTTTTCACACAATGCGATAGCTGAAGTGTTCGTTCTGTCGCATCCATGCAAGGTCCACCTTGAAGAATTGTTGCACTGTGATAAAACACCACAAGTTGACAGGAATGGAGTTCAAGGCCAGTCATGAGGCGCCCCTCGCCGAGCCATCCTTGAGCACTTTTCTACCCCCCCCCCTCCTCCGATTGGTGGAGCCACACAAGGGCGTTCCAACACCTGTCCCGTAGCTTGCTTGCCTTCGCCTCCCAGTTGAGAAAAATCCACCGCACCATCCTTGCTGACTTGCACCCTTTTCTTTTTTTTTTTTTGCCCGGCTCGCTTTGACCTGCTCCATTACGCTGCCCCCCCACCACATTGCAGCTCGGGCTTCTTTCTCCTCCCCTCATGGTGATCTTCTTTCCTGGTGAGGAACACTTAAATATCTATGTGCATGAAACGAAAACAGATATATCATATATTTCTAGTTCGAGACTCCTGTAGGTTCTTCTTGTTGGGCTATCGATGCAGATAAAGCATAATTCACCCAAAGGAACACCATTTCCTTTTACTTGTTTACTTTGCTGTTATTTTAAATCAACATTTCTTTGTCATCATTTGACTGTATGGATATAATATTGCGTGTTCTTTTGTTGAGCTGCATGTTTCCATGGTTATAGAAGTTCAAGTGTTTTATGGTGGAATGGGTTAAAATTTAATGCATGGTAGTTACATATTGAAGCTGCACAGTGAGTGTGTCATTTACAGTATCACCTGTTTGCAGATAGTGGCAAAGGTAGCTGCGAGAGAGAGCTGCTTGCTGAGGCCCCCGACTCCAATCAGAAAAGGTAAGATAAGTATTGGTTTGTGATTAGACTGGACATTCGGGTGTACATGTATTTTTCTGTTGATTTTGCGTTTTCTTTTCAAGCTCGTGTTTTGGCACACTTTCAAAGTGCATGATATTCTTGATGTGTTAGCACGTACTGGAACAGAACAACCTGATGCAGTACCAGCTGATAAGCTCTGCTAGAAAGCCCTTACTAACTTCAAAAAAATCTCACATAAATGAGTACAGCGGCGGCACGACCTCACAGCTAGGAGACCAGGGTTCAATTCCACCCTCGGCCATCTATGTGTGAAGTTTGCATGTTCTCCCCGTGCATGCGTGGGTTTTCTCCGGGTACGCCGGTTTCCTCCCACATTCCAAAAACATGCTAGGTTAATTGGCGACTCCAAATTGTCCATAGGTGAATGTGAGTGTGAATGGTTGTTTGTCTATATGTGCCCTGTGATTGGCTGGCGACCGGTCCAGGTTGTACCCCGCCTCTCGCCCAAAAACAGCTGGGATAGGCTCCAGCACCCCCGCCACCTTCGTGAGGAAAAGCGGTAGAAAATGAATGAATGAATGAATAATTGTTGTAGTGTCCCCCTAGTGGTGTAATAGTTCATGCTAAATGGACATTAATTTAAGAAATATACATTTTAAAAGAGCCTCACAGCTTGTAGACCCGAGTTCAATTCCACCCTCGGCCATCTCTGTGTGGAGTTTGCATATTCTCCCCGTGCATGCGTGGGTTTTCTCCGGGTACTCCGGTTTCCTCCCACATTCCAAAAACATGCTAGGTTAATTGGCGACTCCAAATTGTCCATAGGTATGAATGTGAGTGTGAATGGTTGTTTGTCTATATGTGCCCTGTGATTGGCTGGCCACCAGTCCAGGGTGTACCCCGCCTCTCGCCCAAAGACAGTTGGGATAGGCTTCAGCACCCCCCGCGACCCTTGTGAGGAAAAAGCGGTAGAAAATGAATGAATAGTAGTAGCATTAAATTTAGGGGCACACATCGAAATCAAGTTTTCTGTAGAGTTTTACTGTATTGGGGGCATCTCTGGGGTGGGTGGGGGTGTCAGACAAACGGTCAGTATCTGGTGGGACCACCATTTGCCTCAGTACAGCAAATCTTGTCCACATAGAATTTAATTGAGTTGATCAAGTTGCTAATTGTAGCTGTGGAGTGTTGCTGCACTCTTCTTCAATGACCGTGCAAAGTTTCTGGATATTGCACCTCTCGCCCAAAGACAGCTGGGATAGACTCCAGCACCCCCCGCGACCCTCATGAGGAAAAAGCGGTAGAAAATGAATGAATGAGTGACAGATTTGTTTTCTTTTTTGAAATTATTACCACTCTCCCGGTTAAGTAGCAATGAAGACATTTTATGCAACTTGTAAAGAACTTGACTTTCTCGCTACAGACAGCATCATTGCAGCCGAGCCCTCACAATGGTGAAGAAGATGGTCGCGGTGGCACTGACGCTGCTGCTCGTGGCAGCGGCAGCTACGTTTGTGGGCGTCTTCTTCGGCGTGGGGGCAAAGAAGCGCCCAAGTGAGCAAGTGTACTTAAGGGCAGCTGTGGCGGCGGATGCTGGGCCATGCTCGGTGATCGGCAGGCGAGAGCGCACACACACACACACACACACATGCCAAATGAAATTCTTTGCGACAGACACACGTGTTGTCAAGGGACTCATGCGTGCATGAGGAGAGCATATCCGTGTCACCAGTCTTCAATGTTCCTGTCTATTGTGTTCACACACTTGAACTAATGCGACCTATTTGGTAATGGTAATGGTTTTATTTCATTTGAACATGCATCAGATTACAATTGAGTGCATCCCATAATCAGTTCCCAGTTCCACATGTCCAAAAGGAGTAGGAAGAAGCAAAGCTTATTAAATCCTACCCCTCCATCTGGTACTTTTACAATCAGTAACTGTTACATTTGTTCACTTCCTGCTTTCCATAATACAGTTTAAGAGTTTTTTTTTGTTTTTTTTTAATAATGTACCTTGTACCGAAGTACGAGGTGATATGACCATCCAATGCCATAATGTGTACCATAGTAAGTGTCAATATAGTGATATATATAGCACATCATGACTGGTTCAAGACTCTTCATCCTTGTATTTAGCAAACATCAACTGCTTGTATTGTTTCTTGAATTGGCTCATCGTTGTGCATTGTTTGATTTCCTTACTCAATCCATTCCATAGTTTGATTCCACATACTGAAATGCTATGGCTTTTTAACGTAGTCCTAGCATAGAAGTGTTTCAAATGTACTTCTTCCCTGAGATCATATTTCTCCTCTCTTGTAGAGAAGTATTGGATGACATGTTTAGCTAATTGGTTGTTTTTAGCCTTATGCATTATTTTAGCTGTTTGAAGATGAACTATATCAGCAAGTTGAAGTATTTGTGATTTTAGAAATAAGGAGTTAGTATGTTCTCTGTAGGCAGCATTATTAATTATCCTTACTGACCTTTTTTGCAGTACATTTAGTGAGTGAAGATTGCTAGTTATTAGCCCATATTTCCACACAATAAGTAAGATATGGTCGAACCAGAGAGCAATAAAGAGTGTGGATGTGGAGTGATTTCTGATTGAGAACAAATTTTGCTTTGTTCAAGCTATTTCAATCTTAACTATGAATGGGGCGGGGGGATAAGTAACCCTGTTAACAAGGAATTCCAGAATGGTCGGTTTGTTGTAACAGACTGAATAAATAATTACAACTCTAAATCAACTTCTTTAATTAATTTGCATTTGATTGAGATAAATAAATATTTAATCCCCATGCAAAACATGTCTTAGAAGTCGTTGTTGGCAAGCACAGAGGTCAGAGGTCTTTGTTGCTATCAGAGTAGCACATATTTCCGGAGGAATTTCCATCCAAATCCTGAAAGTTTTGAAGCTGTTGCTTTGCTACTCGAAACTTCAGCAACACAGTTTTTCTATTTGGTTGTGAGCTACTCCTTTTTTGGGTCATTGTCAGGCTGGAAGATACAGCTACAACCCGTCTTTTGTTCTCTGGCTGAGGACAGGAGGTTCTCATCCAAGAACCAAATGTTCTCAAAAAGAGGCCAAGAGTTAAAAAGAGATGCGACTGCAAACCAGTTGAAACTGAGCATTATTATTATCTGTGTAAAGACATAATTCAGATGGTTTTAGTAGTATTGAAAATAAGTATTATCCCTTATGGTAGGTTTATTTTAACACACAAACAGATAAAGTAATTTGATTCATTTGTAGAGAAACCCTTGTTGTCTTGTTGGTCGGCAAGGTTGCACATATCTCAGGAGGGTATTTGGTCCACTCCTCTGTCCACATTCGAGGCTGTTGCCCGGAAAAAAGGGGCAAATAACAATAATAATAATAATATGTATCTGTCAACTACCATATTTTATCTCAGTCTTTTAATACTTTCCCATATTTTTCTAGTATTTTAACTGTACATCCATAGTGATGTGTGGTGGAAGACAAGAATTTCCCATATTTTCCGGAAAATGTCTCTTATTTTTAAATGTAAACGTTGACAACTATGGCTAACTAAAGATACACAAAGAGATACCCCTGCAAACTGCGACCACAATAACGACCAATCAAAAGTAAACATTAGCTTTGTAATGGCAGAATTCTGATGGTTGTAGCGGAAGATCTAAATATATCCATCAACACTTCCCCTAGGAGGATGGGACCTTTTGTCACGGTTCCATGACTTGTATGGAAAACATACTATCCAAGGATGTCCAAGCTCAGGGAAGATGCAATTGACGTGCATGCAGAGCTTCAAAATAAGCAGCGATGCATGAACCGTGCAGTCATCTGTAGCCGCACACACACACACACATATATTTACATGTTTTCTTTCAAAGCTGCGTCATTCAATCTCATGGATTACAGAAATAATAATAATCCATTTGTGCTTGTTTGGACAGTGACATGCTGAAGAAAGGAGGCTCCGCTGTCGATGCCGCCATAGCCGCCTTGCTGTGTGTGGGACTGATGAACGCTCACAGTATGGGCATTGGGGGAGGGCTTTTCATGACCATCTATAATGCGTCAACCGGTACACAGTCAATGAACTTTGCTTTTACTTTATGACTAACTCGTGTAAAAAAAATGTTGACTCGCAAACTTTCTGATGCTTGACTTGCAACGCAGGCGGAGTGGAGACCATCGACGCCAGGGAGACGGCGCCTCGTAACGCCACACAGAATATGTTTGGCAACAGCACTGATTTGTCTCAAAGAGGTATTTTGGAAGAACTCCAGTCTCCAGTTAGTGCTTTAGAAACCGGACATTGAACTACAAACTGTATTGAAGAAAAAAAATATGCGTGAAAAAAATGCATTGAGGGTCTTTTGGTTGTATTATTGTAGCTACGTAGCATCATTCATATCTACATGTCATAGCACTTTTTCCACACGAGGGTCGCGGGAGGTGCTGGAGTCTATCCCAGCTGTCTGCGGGCGAGAGGCGGGGTACACCCTGGACTGGTGGCCAGCCAATCACAGGGCACATATAGACAAACAACCATTCACACTCACATTCATACCTATGGACAATTTGGAGTAGGAATTAACCTAGCAGGTTTTTGGAATGTGGGAGGAAACCAGAGTACCCGGAGAAAACGTGCACGGGGAGAACATGCAAACTCCACACAGAGATGGCCGAGGGTGGAATTGAACCCTGGTCTCCTAGCTGTGAGGTCTGCACACTAACCACTAGTCCGCCGTATCCATATATTCAAATATATATTGAAATGCCACTGTAAACGTAAACACAGAAACAGAGCTTATCTGACTTACAGATACGCCCATATAAGGAAGTCCACACCTTTGTGACATCACAAAGGAGCAGGTTGACCAGTATTTTGAGCCATCCCAAACTTCTTTCAGGGCTCACTTCCTAATGCACAAAACTCATTATCTGAGCTTTAACACGAGAATACAACATTCTAACTACATTTATAGGTCAGAAAAGTCAAAAAAGCATAATCGGTCCCAATAAGTTATTTATGATTATAAAAAAAGATACATTTTGTTGTTTTTATTGGTTTATATTAGGTGGTTTATCCGTGGCCGTCCCGGGGGAGATCCGTGGTTACGAACTGGCCCACAAGCGTCACGGCAAACTTCCTTGGAAGGATTTGTTCCAACCCAGCATTGATCTGGCAGAAAATGGCTTTCCTTTAGGCAGGGCTCTTGCCTCTGCTCTGTCGAAACATAACAACACCATCGTCAAAGACTCAGCTTTGTGGTAAGAGTTGTCAGAAAGGCAAGCTTTGTCATTTTCAAGCAGCATTGTTGTCCATTTAAAATTCCCTGTCTTGCAGTGAGGTCTTCTGCAGGAATGGCGGCGGCGTCTTGAAAGAAAATGACACCATTAGGTTCCCCGCGCTTGCAAACACCTACAGGAAGATAGCGGAGGATGGGCCTGAAGCGTTCTACCAAGGAGAACTAGCAGAGAACCTTGTGGCGGATATTCAGGCTGCAGGTTGTATTTTTTATAGCTTAAGACACACACTTGTTTGTACATGTAATGCTACAGCGTACACCGTATAATAATGATACAGTGGAACCTTGGTTAGTGTAAACCTCGGTTAGCGGGTGTTTTGGTTAACGCAAAAAAAGTCACCTATAATATGGTATGCGTCTTGTGTTATTAATACAATGCGTGACTCCAATTATGTGGGGTTTTTGTGGGGTTTTAACACAAAACATTCTTGTTAGCTTGCTACTACATGATGCCTATGATGTCATCACTGGTCGAGTCTGTAGTTCTTTGTAAGGAACACAGTTATGCCACACGTCTATGGTAATGGTAATGGTTTTATTTCATTTGAACATGCATCAGATTACAATTGAATGCATCCCATAATCAGTTCACAGTTCCACATGTCCAAAAGGAGTAGGAAGAATTAAAGCTTATTAAATCCTACCCCTCCATCTGGTACTTTTACAATCAGTAACTGTTTAAGTTTTTTTTCATCTTTTTTTAATAATGTACCTCGTACCGAAGTAGGAGGTGATATGAGCATCCAATGACATAATGTGTACCATAGTAAGTGTCAATATAGTGATATATATAGCACATCATGACTGGTTCAAGACTCTCCATTGTGCTTTGCTTTGCATTTGATTGTGGCTGCAAAATAACCCACAATGGACCCAAAGAAAGTTGCAAGTGTGGACTTCCTATTTCCACTGTACATTTGTTTACATTAATATGTTTAGTCGTCATTGTTTAAATCAAGGCTGCTTCTTGTTGACTGGA
Source organism: Doryrhamphus excisus (assembly GCF_037039965.1). Classification (NCBI taxonomy): domain Eukaryota; kingdom Metazoa; phylum Chordata; class Actinopteri; order Syngnathiformes; family Syngnathidae; genus Doryrhamphus; species Doryrhamphus excisus. The sequence continues at coordinate 12,081,891 of NC_136366.1, read as the reverse complement.
AGACGTATAGCTCGAAAACAACATTGCCCCACTCGGTCTGTGACGTCTAATTTTAACAGCGTGACGGATTTGTATTTACAATTCCAGTCCAAGCGCATTGACAGCGTTTGTCTCTCTCCATGCATAGGCGGCATCATCACAATGGAGGATCTGAGGGATTATGTGCCCGTCTTGGATGAGAAGCCTTTGAGCGTGAACGTGGGGGAGTACACCATGGCTGTTCCCAATGCCCCCGCTAGCGGCCCTGTGCTCTCGCTGATATTAAACATCTTGAATGGTAAAGCCTTGATGCACTGTCCAAAAAAAAAAAAAAAATCTGGAAAAAAAAAAAAAACACCTTGAGTGGGTGAGGATGTGCTTTCATGTCGAGCTGCTGCCTTGCCTTTGCCAGTCACTCGCTCAAAGTAAAGACTCCACAGACTCACGGTGCAAAATGGACTCTGAAAATAACAAGCTTTGTTGCACTGAAGTTACCTAAGAGCGATTTGAACTACATATGTGTCACTGTCAATCATATAATATGCATCTTAAATGCTTATGATCGTGGTTGGAGACATGATGATGGTTATTCTGAACAGATTTAACAAGTTACATGGAAGTACATCACATGTTTACATTTCCACAATTCAAATGCCTAAAAATGAGTATGAAGTATGATATAGTTATGTATATTTGGGAGATCAAAAATAACACATTAACGGTGGTAACTAATTTATTAAATTAAAAAAAAATTGTAAATAACGCAGACTAGAGCAACCACACAGGTTATAGCGTCCTGGACTTTGGAGCGGGCGCCTTGGGTTCGAATCTCCACTAGTGAGCACCATCGGTATTCGTCAGAAAGGGCATCCGGAATTTAAAGGGCTCAAGCCAAAAAATCAGTATGCGGATCAAAAAGATCTCGAGCAAGACACAGTTATTGTAACTGTTATTACACACACATATTTATAATCCTGTCCTGTCATTTATCTTTCTGTTCATTAAATACAGTAAAAGTTGGCATATTTCGGTCATAGTTGCAAATGGTGATTAATCATGATTCAATTTTTAATCATTTTTAAAACATTTTATTATTGCTTATTATTACTTTCTGCTTTTTTTAAAAGTTTTTTTCGGTGGATGAGTGGTTAACGCACAGGCCTCACAGCTAGGAGAGGCGAGTTCAATTCCACCCTCATCTCTGTGTGGAGTTTGCATGTTCTCCCCGTGCATGCGTGGGTTTTCTCCGGGTACTCCGGTTTCCTCCCGCATTCCAAAAACATGCTAGGTTAATTAGCGACTCCAAATTGTCCATAGGTATGAATGTGAGTGTGAATGGTTGTTTGTCTATATGTGCCCTGTGATTGGCTGGCCACCGGTCCAGAATGTACCCCGCTTCTCGCCTGAAGAATGAATGAATGAATATTAGAACACCATCACACATTAGCATACTGTATGTTAGTTTTAAAAGACAAAGTTATAGCAAATAAATGTCTATATTTTTCATAATGATCAATTAAACTCCTTAAAAACTGTCAGAAATTTTTGTTAAGGCCAAATAAAATAACTGGCGTTCATCGTTATCAAGCTACGCATTCAGCGATAGCTAACTTTAGAAGCTAAACTTGGTCAAATCACTATCATTATCTAACAACAAACATAACTCATGCGTGTGTTCTGAGACAACAGGGACAACTGGGATAGGCTCCAGCACCCCGCAATCCTCGTGAGGATAAGCTGCCATACTTTGCATACCCAGGCTTAATAATATACTGTAGATTACATGATAAGCACAGGAGTAAAAAATAGATAAGTACCACAATAATAAACACATGGTTAAATGAAAACCTCTTTATTTTTGCAAGGCAATAAGAGACCACAGATTCCTTTCCGAACACCACATTCGGCAGGGACTATCTCCGCCTCAGCTCCGTTCCAGTACAGTGACAGTATCTGTGGACTAGATGACTTTCCAGTGTAATTAATTTCTTTGAAGCTTCCTCTGCTCTGACCGGCCACCCACTCACTGTGGCTCACTCGCTCATATGCTCACACACACACACACACACACACCAGCTCTAATCTGGCCAATTTAGCTCTAATTGGACACGGTCAGAGCTGCGGTAGCTTGACACAGTAGTTGGCCCACCAAAAACTTTATTCCCGCTGATGAGCTCCAACTTTTCCTGGCTGGGTTTGACAGCCGAAAAGCGTAAAAATGAGTCCCGGTCGACCTTCGTTCTGTGACTTGTCAGCTGGGAGCCCAAATAAACACACAAGGGCAAGTTGAGGTCAAATGTGTTTGAGCTGGAATTCGCCTCACCTGATTTTGATGATGAAGAATTTGAATGTTTTTTCTTTCAACAGGGTACAACTTGACGTCAGACAGCGTGGCCAGCAGTGAGAAAAAGATCCTAACTTACCACCGCGTCATCGAGGCTTTTCGCTTCGCCTACGCAAAAAGGACCTTGCTGGGAGACCCTGCGTTCCTCAACATCACTAATGTAAAGTGCCTGTCAATCATTTGATGCTCTTTCACAAGTTTTCCCAGAATGTGCTAATCAGTACATGACAGAGTAGCAGAGGTATAATATATTACTCGGATCAACTTAGAGATATTCGGATTCCAGGTGAAATTCCCTTCTCGGAACGTTTGAATTTTGAATGCACGCATAACCTCTCTCTTAATATTCTTCAAAGCTCATCGAGAACATCACCTCGCAAGCCTATGCCGACGACATCCGAGCAAAGATCACAGATGATACAACTCACCATATGAATTACTACGAACCGGAGTTCTACCTCCCTGACAACCATGGGACATCTCATCTGTCCGTGGTAGCTGAGGACGGCAGCGCCGTGGCGGCCACCAGCACCATCAACCAATTGTAGGACCTCCTTCACCACAGCTGCATTAGAAGGTCTTAATGGTTGTTGTTGTTTCTTCTTCAGTTTGGGATCCAAAGTCATGTCCAGATCAACGGGGATACTCCTCAACAACGAAATGGACGACTTCAGCTCGCCGCACATCACAAATGGCTTTGGAGTGCCTCCTTCGCCCAGCAACTTCATCAGGCCAGGTACGTGTAAATATAAATATATATATAGTATATATATATCCAGTAAATAATATTTAAAGGTAACAGGATATTGAAATTCTGTTCAAAGGGAAAAGGCCCATGTCCTCCATGTGTCCAACCATCCTCTTTGACAAAAATCACCAGGTTAAGATGGTGGTGGGAGGATCAGGTGGCACAAAGATCACCACCTCCATTGCTCAGGTAAGCCTTGGTTAACCTGTTAAGCCACGTTGATGCATTTTTTAAAAAAAAAAATATTTTATTTGGGCAAATATATGAAACATTACAGTGCATTTCTTACATCATCTTTCCATTATTTACATTTGTATTCAACTATCTGATCACAAGCCCAAAAGCTTATAAAGCTTATTTGCAAGACATAATCATGTTCATGCCACAGTCTTGTTTTCCCGTTATTATTATTATTATTGTAATATTCATTCATTCATTCATTCATTCATTTTCTACCGCTTTTCCTCACGAGGGTCACGGGGGGTGCTTGAGCCTATCCCAGCTGTCTTTTGGGCGAGAGGCGGGGTACACCCTGGACTGGTGGCCAGCCAATCACAGGGCACATATAGACAAACAACCATTCACACTCACATTCATACCTATGGACAATTTGGAGTCGCTAATTAACCTAGCATGTTTTTGGAATGTGGGAGGAAACCGGAGTACCCGGAGAAAACCCATGCATGCACGGGGAGAACATGCAAACTCCACACAGAGGGTGGAATTGAACTCGGGTCTTCTAGCTGTAAGGCCTGTGTGCTAACCACTTGACCACCATGCAGCCCGGGGTTCTAATATTCTACAATATATTTTTTGTTGTAATTGGAGAGAGTTTCATTTGAATTTAGAACCTTTGTGTGCTATTTTTTGTTAGCATAAGTCTTTATCCTGTGTGTTTTATTCTGTTTACTAGTATAGCCCACCTTAAGTATAACACATGAATAAAGGGGGAATATCCAGTCACCCTTACTTGTACTTAAAATGAACGGATGGATGGAATTGAACCCTGGTCTTCTAGCTGTGAGGTCTGCGCGCTAACCACTAGACCGCCGTGCCATTGTAATATTATCATTGTTATTATCATTATTATCATTATTGTTATAATCTTTATCATTATTACCATTATTATTGTTATTATTATCACCATTATTATAATCATCATTAATATTACCATTTTCATCATTATAGTTGTAACAATTTTTTGATTTTTTTTTAAATTATTTAATTTTACAAACTTCATTGCTTCTTGTAGAGTGCTGTATCATTCCATCTGTTGTTTTCTGAAATCCGCAGTATTTATGCTTTTATTGTCAATTTATTAGCCCACTTTTCCCCCCTAAGTGTAACATTTACATATCATTTTCTGGATTTCATGTGTCTAATCTTGTGCATTAAAAAACAAGAACTTGAGACTGTGTCTGAACAGGAGAAGTTGACATTATCATCTGTGTTTCATAGGTGATTCTGAAGGCGCTGTTCTTTGACTACGATTTGAAGAAAGCTGTGTCCGACCCGAGGCTACACAACCAGCTGAGCCCCAACTCCACTGTCGCAGAGCACGACTTCGACAAAGTGAGCAGAACAAACAGGAAGTCATGTTAATGGTCTCATAAGTATGTCTCAGATGTACCACATTAGTGTGTTGTAGACAGTCTGGGACCGTGTTGTTTTGTGTGTCTGTTGCTTTAATGCTAATGAGCTGTGTTTGTCCATTCCTGTGTTTCTTCAAGAAGCGTTGTTGTGTGTTTCTTCCACTTTCTACACATACAGTCGTCCATCGCAATATTGCTGTTTGATTATGACTCCCTGGCTCTATTGCGTTTTTTTCCCAAATTAATTAATTCATAAATAATCACTGTCTTGTGGTTTACTATAGCGTGTTATTATTCAAATAATATTGAAAGACAAAAGATATATGTGACTGCACGGTGGATGAGTGTTTAGCGCCACACAGCTAGGAGACCCGAGTTGAATTCCACCCTCAGCCATCTCTGTGTGGAGTTTGCATGTTCTCCCCGTGCATGTGTGGGTTTTCTCCGGGTACTCCGGTTTCCTCCCACATTCCAAAAACATGCTAGGTTAATTGGCCACTCCAAATTGTCCATAGGTATGAATGTGAGTGTGAATGGTTGTTTGTCTATATGTGCCCTGTGATTGGCTGGCCACCGCCTCTTGCCCGAAGACAGCTGGGATAGGCTCCAGCACCTTTTCGACCCTCGTGACTATAAGCGGTAGAAAATGAATGAATGAAAAGGTATGGGAGTTAGCCTACGGTCACACTGCAAGGAGTCAGCTATAGCATGTCCGACATGATAAAGTGAAAAGACGCTCTCCTCTCATTCTGTGTGGAAGTGGTAGTTTTATGGCTTCTTTGTCCTTCATCCCTACTCCATTTTTAAGCTAGAACATCATTGAAATGCCACTGTTGCATCATACCTCTACTATACATTTCATCCATGTGGCTAATGGTGCATGTGGCTAACGCTGCTTTACTTAGCTCCACTTCCATCCTACTTGATTCTGTTTTCTTTCTTTACAGAACATCATGGCCGGTTTGGCAAATAAGAACCACGAGACGTCGTACCTCAAGTCGACCGGAGCCGTTGTGCAGGCGGTGGTTCGTTACGACGATGGACTCCACGCTGAGTCGGACCCTCGCAAGTGGTCGTACGCCGCGGGCTACTGAGGTCACCAACACCACTCTTGCGCAGTAGATTGGAGATTGACACCAGAGACTCAACACTTGTATGTTCTGTCAATCATTTCATGAGCAGAATTATGTTTTTCTAACAAACATCTAACAACTGAAGCCTCAGGACCAAAACTAAAATGATCTGCTGTATCTTGATCACCTCGTTATGGTCAGACCATGAATGGTTAAAGCACAGCCGCCCTCGTGAACTTCTGTCCAACCATTCCTCGATATTTATGAAGACCTTTTTGTAAATCATTACTGCTGTCAAAAAGACCATTAAAATGTGACCATGTGATATCCACAGTGAACAGAACTGGACGTTTATCAGACCTTGATCAAATCTTGCTTTGGATACATTTTAAAATCCTTCAAAGTTTGGACGAAGAACGGAAATCCCCAACACTTAAATAACAAAATATTTTAAAGCTATGACATTCAAGACCGGGCGGCACGGTGGTCTAGTGGTTAGCGCACAGACCTCACAGCTAGGAGACCAGGGTTCAATTCCACCCTCGGCCATCTCTGTGTGGAGTTTGCATGTTCTCCCCGTGCATGCATGGGTTTTCTCCGGTTTCCTCCCACATTCCAAAAACATGCTAGGTTAATTGGCCACTCCAAATTGTCCATAGGTATGAATGTGAGTGTGAATGGTTGTTTGTCTATATGTGCCCTGTGATTGGCTGGCCACCAGTCCAGGGTGTACCCCGCCTCTCGCCCAAAGACAGCTGGGATAGGCTGCAGCACCCTCGCGACCCTCGTGAGGAAAAAGCGGCAGAAAATGAATGAATGAATGACATTCAAGACATGATGATCTGGAAGATCTGGGTTCAAGTCTCCGTTGGGCATACCTGCGACTTTGCGGTGTTCACAAAGTGCTCAGCCAAATGTAACGAGCATAAGATTAAGATTAAGATATGCCTTTATTCGTCCCTTAGTGGGGAAATTTGTAAAAAAAAAAAAAAAAATTTCAACAGCCACCTAGTTGGAAGCCCCGGCGTACCTCCAGTGTACCCAATATAGTACACTAAAGAACGGATGCCAAATCACACATTTTTTTTAAATACAATAGAACACCTCAGGTATTAATTAAGGCTTCCAACAACTCCAAACATCAACACTACAACAGCACCTCAAGCAATATTTACCTAATTAACATGACTTAAAATATAGACACTTTAAATTAAGATGCATCTACTCATTTACTAAATAAATAGTAGCCTAATCTTCACCCTTATCCAGACCCTCACCAAAATGTTCTTGCTTCTTTCTCATCAAATATGATCCAGCAATCCAAACAACATCTTTTAGTGCTTGATGAAAGAGAATGTGAATATTTTTCCAAAGCCCCCATAAGGCTGCCACACAACCCCTCCACCACCCCAGACTGAATAAAATCTTCACTTGTTGAGTTATTAAGAAGACAAAAAAAGTATGCAAGCAGACAATTGGAGCCTCCGAGGCCCAATTAATCCCAGTCAGTTTTTTTCCCACTGAAACTTATGCAACACAGAAATATGAAACGCTTGCGACGGTTTTAATTTCATTTCTGTGACATCATGACAAATGAGTGTCCAAATTCAGTTGTGTCAACACTCCAGCACACTTGCACTTATTTCACTGGCTGCTATTGACCCTGACAGGTTTATTTTCCTGTGCCGTACACGGGAATAAAATGTGTATCAAATCCACCGCCTCCCAGGAAAAAAGGCAGCGGAATCCACTTAAGAAATCATTACTTATTTATAATAAGTCTCAACTGCAATGTATTGCTTGTGCTTCCTTCAGTCTCTTCAGCACCTGAAGCAAGACGGGGCATGGAGGAGATTATTGCAGATCACAGTTATATGTAGAAGAAGAGCAATGGGATCAATACCTACATAGCCACAATACTACACTACGGTTGTTTTGAAAGTAGCAGCAAATAGAATACTGTAGTAAAAATGCTTTGTTTGCTGACTGGCTGCAGGGAATATACACGGGGAAGGTGTGTTCCACTTTATTACCAAAGAGAACATCTTTTATAGGACAAGGAACCATACAGTATTTGATCGTTTTCAATACATTCATTCATTCATTTTCTACCGCTTTTTCCTCACGAGGGTCGCGGGGGGGGGGGTGCTGGAGCCTATCCCAGCTGTCTTCAGGCGCGAAGCGGGGTACACCCTGGACTGGTGGCCAGCCAATCACAGGGCACATATAGACAAACAACCATTCACACTCACATTCATACCTATGGACAATTTGGAGTCGCCAATTAACCTAGCATGTTTTTTGGAAACCGGAGTACCCGGAGGAAACCCACGCAGATGCAAACTCCACACAGAGATGGCCGAGGGTGGAATCGAACCCTGGTCCTCCTAGCTGTGAGGTCTGCACGCTAACCACTCGACTGCTGTGCCGCCCTGTTTGCTACAAATGCTACAAATTAAACAGTTGAAGTCATGAAAGGGTACTATATTGCAGGGTACTGATATAATATTAGAAAAATATATGCTAATATTTTCATTTTTTAACTTTGTATTAGTTGAAGGTGGGAGTAGAGTGTGGTGGGATTAAACTGGCATGAGAAAGGTTAGTTTTATCCTACTGATGATGTGTTGTTGTAATTAGACCAGACCGTAGACCAGGTCGTTCGGACGAAGATGTCACTTGTTAAAAGTCACAGCAAACTATTTTACGCGGTTAAAAATATAAAAAAAAGAATGAATGAATATGCTAATATTTTGAACTAAGTAAAAAACATACTAAAATAAGTTTTAGGGGGTAAAAATTTGAAATTCCAAATGCTATCTTTAATTTTGGGATTATTCTGAAATAATCGGTAGACGAGTGGTTAGCTTGAAGGCCGCACAGTTAGGAGACTCGGGTTCCATTCCGATCTCTGTGGAGTTTGCATGTTCTCCCCGTGCGTGGGGTACGCCGGTTTTCCTCCCACATTCCAAAAACATGCTAGGTTAATTGGCCACTCCAAATTGTCCATCGGTATGAATGTGAGTGTGAATGGTTGTTTGTCTATATGTGCCCTGTGATTGGCTGGCGACAGCTGGGATGGGCTCCAGCACTCCCACGACCCACGTGAGGATAAGCGGTAGAAAATGAATCAATGAATGTATGAATGTTATATTTCATTTTTTCAGATACTTCATACTGTCTGTGAAATGTTAGCAGCATTTCTGGAAATGATGTATTTCCAACTGGGTTTTCTATACCGTACTTCCAAGCGGTATAGAAAATGGATGGATGGATTCTAAAATGTCCGATTGTGGGGGGGGGGGAGGTAAATACTAAAAGAAAAATACTAAAACACTTTTGATTCTTTTATGAAGTTTTTTTGTATATGTACAAAGTCTTAAGAAATGAAGGCCACACTTTTAGAACAGATCGGTCAAGTGTCCAAGCGTGCAGACCTCACAGCTAGGAGACCAGGGTTCAATTCCACCCTCGGCCATCTCTGTGTGGAGTTTGCATGTTCTCCCCGTGCATGCATGGGTTTTCTCCGGGTACTCCGGTTTCCTCCCACATTCCAAAAACATGCTAGGTTAATTGGCGACTCCAAATTGTCCATAGGTATGAATGTGAGTGTGAATGGTTCTGAAAACAGGAGACGTGATGAAGTTTCCTCAACTGGCTGCAAGCATGGAAGCCATTACCAAGCAAGGGGCGGACGCCTTCTACAGCGGCGAGATTGGACAGCAATTCATTGAAGACATTAAAGCTGCTGGTGGGTAAAAAGAACATATAAGACATCAAATAAATGAAATAGTATTAAAAATGTCACATTCTTAGGTGGGACGTTACAAATGGAGGATCTGAGGTCCTATCGGGTGAGGGTGGTCGACGCCTGGACTGTTCCTTTGGGGGACGCCTTAATGTACGTCCCTCCGCCGCCCGCTGGGGGCGCCCTGCTTGCATTCACTTGACCACTGCGCAGCCTATGTACGTACATGACATAATAGTTAAAATAACATATTACACTTGATTTCTTTGCAGAGAGGACATTCTCTATTGTTTTTACCATTTATTTTACTTCAATAATATATATATGTAATCATAATATAATAAATTATAATATAATAAATAATATATATATTCAGATAGATCAGAATAAGGGATGATGTATCACGGTGGCGTTTTTAATGTATTAATGTAGTGATGATGTAGTGTAGTGATGACTACTACTCTTTGTATACCTTAGTACCTACCTTACATACCTTAGTACAGCATTCAAATATTTCTGTATATTATTATTATTATTATTATTATAACATGTACATGTATAAATGTAATTATTTCCCCCCCAAAACATCACATTTATACTTATACTAATATGTTTTTAAACATATTTCATGACTAATGTAGGAATGAGGGAGTGTCTTTTACAGCTAGGCTGTACCAATTGTAGGTAATAATAATAATAATATTTTATATGTATATTTATTGTACTTATTGCACCATGTAAACTCCCAGAGGGGATTTTCGCTACTTTTTATGATAATTTAACAATGAATTGAAATTGTATGAACATGTTAATTAACCATTAATTAACAGAAATGAGTACTTACTACTAGCCAAAGGTGATTGTAGAGTGTGCTGGGGGGTGAGAGGGGGGGTCCTTTGGTAAGCTATTCCCCCTAAAGGTAGCCTAATTTGCATTTCATTATTTTTAATAATGTGTTGTGTTTTACATGTCTATTTGTAGTTAATAATGTGCAAATAATAATGATCATAATGTGATCCACCATTGTAGAGCTGTATTAAAAAAAAAAAAATTTAAAATAAAAAATTATACCTTTACACATTATTTTGCATGTTTTTTTAATACTGTTCATAATACTGTATTTGTAGTTAATAATGTGGAAATAATAATAATAATAATGTGATCCACCATTGTAGAGCTGTATTAAAAATTAAAAATTAAAAATTAAAAATTAAAAATTAAAAATTAAAAATATACCTTTACACATTATTTTGCATGTTTTTAATACTGTTTGTATTACTGTATTTGTAGTTAATAATGTGGAAATAATTATAATGTGATCCACCATTGTAGAGCTGTATTAAAAATTCAAAAAATTTAAAATAAAATAAAATAAAAAAATTCAAAATTCAAAATTCTACCTTTACACATTATTTTGCATGTTTTTTTTGTTTGTTTTTTTATGTATTTTGCATACTGTTTGTAATACTGTACACAAATATTTGAAATACCAGAGTGCTGAACTTTCCACTTTGCTTTTGACAGCAGGGAAGTGAAATAGGAGGCACGGGGATGCCCTCCTTGGTGAGTCTGATGGGCTCCTCAAACAGTTTGGCCCATGGCAGCCTGCCATACTGCTTGTGAAGGACTTCGTAGCCTCGCAGCTCTCCCGGAATGCCGATCCACAGACTACCTGGGAGGAAAGAATATTGAAAATAGGCTTCATCAAAACAGCTGATTGATTGACAAGCTACTTGTTACTTGTTTGCTTGTGGCAGGGCAGTCATCTAAGAGGTTGTGTTTACATTTCCCAGGGATTGTCTCTCTGAAGTTGAAGACTGTCACCTTGCCTGGGGAGACACATTATTCGGGCGTCGGCTTGAAGACATCCAATAAGGAACAAGAGAGCACTAACCTGTTTTGTTTCTAACTGTGACCACAGAGCCTCCACCCAGGCCATGCTTTGAGGATAGGCCACACATGTGCACAGAAGAACTGCAATGGCGCCATCTACTGCCCAGCCACCCTGCAGTACAACATCCCTGGAGGAAGGAGTTAACAGTAGGTATGGATTGGATTGGGGGGGGGGATTACATGCACAATGTATGGGCCCACTCTGTGGATGCTGTTTGTACTGCAAGGCTTGTTTAAGGTTTATTAAATGTTTATTAAAGGCTTGTTTAAGTTGCTGAAGATATGAAAAGTAAATAGAAATATGATAATATGTATTTAATGTCAAACAAAGTCTGTCCAGGAATTTAATGAATGTCATTTTCTACTTTGAAAATAATGCAAATAAATAAATTATTGATTATACAGGCAATATTTTATATATTTCAACATTTTTAGCTTGTTTTTTCAAGATTTAATCCGTTTCCTTGTTTTTTTTATGTTTATTAAAGGCTTGTTTAAGTTGCTGAAGATATGAAAACTAAATAGAATTATGATAATATGTCTTTAATGTCAAACAAAGTCTGTCCAGGAATTGAATTAATGTCATTTTCCACTTTGAAAATAATACAAATAAATCAATTATTGATTATACAGGCAAGATTTTATATATTCCAACATTTTTAGCTTGCACTCCAAATTGTCCATAGGTATGAATGTGAGTGTGAATGGTTGTTTGTCTATATGTGCCCTGTGATTGGCTGGCGACCAGTCCAGGGTGTACCCCACCTCTCGCCCGAAGACAGCTGGGATAGGCTGCAGCACCCCCGTGACCCTCGTGAGGAAAAGCGGTAGAAAATGAATGAATGAATGAACATTTTTAGCTTCTTTTTTCATGTTTTAATGCATTTCCTTGTTTATTTAATGCACATATGTAAGTCGTAACCCATTACTGCTAATATGTTTACATAACTCAACTAACTGCTATTTCACTTCAGTCTCACTCTTCAGAGGTCATTTTATTACAATAATATTGATCGTGAAGTGCGTCATGTGACCAATACAGCCCGACTCCTGGGGAGCAACAGTGCTAAGAAGGCAGCGTTTAGACCCGCCTCCCTTGCTTCCCAGCAAACCAAGGGTGTCCAAAGTGTGTCCAAGGGACCACATGTGGACCTTGGGTCGCCTCCAATAGGATGGAATGTAAATAATGTAAAATGTAAATAGACAAAGACAAGTGGATAAGATACTAAGTACAATAACTACAAGCTGGAATTACGAAGAAGGAATGCATATCTTCTACCTGGCCCCTATGTATTGTGTAGTGGAAGAGGTTTCTAACTCATGGCTCCCGTGCCTGCAGCTGCTCTGAGGTCCGGACTTTGCTTCCATGTGTGTATAAAAATATGGGTTGTATTTTTCAGTTCACCCCCCCCCCCCCCCTTAGTGACACTCCTTTCCAATGTCGAGTTGACGTGGGTTTTCTGAAACTTCACCACAAGAGGGAGACATTTAGCACATTTTTAGTTTTTTTATGTTAAATTGAATTCAATCAAATGATTGTATTTTTTCATATATATATTTTTTTCTTTATTATTTATTTCTTTGTTACAAAAAGCCGAAAGAAACACACAAATCATCAAAAATTTTACTGGACTTCCTCCAATGCTGTTTCACCTTCATGCGGGTGTTCTGACCATTAACCACAGGACGGCGACATTGAGCCCATTTTTAAGTATATTATTCTCATACTTCAATACATTGATCCATCATGTATCATACAATGGCAGAAATATAATTAAATTACAATTAAACACATATTTAATTACAATGTTATTAAAATACTATAAACAATACATTTTGTTTCCCTAATTAATTTAATGACAGTTTATTATTGTTGTTATATTGTACAATTGCGTCCTCTGTGTCAATAAATAGTTTTTAATAATCTAGCCTTTGCCTCATGGTCACCTACCTATGCCTGTGTCTATAATAAGCATATTGTCCAATACCTCTCTGCAAGGTACAGTATGATGTATAATTTATTGTAGTCACAAACAGCATCTTCAGGTTTCAGGCCTTTATAAACGAGCTAACAATGACAGCCATTATCAATCCATACTTGATAATTGGATGTGGATCACTGGAGCACTGAGTTCATTATGAGTCTATTATTGATGCCAGTCCAGCATGTTTGGGGGGCGCGGGGCTGGGGGGGTCATATGAGACGCACCTTTCTTTCTTCCAGCCGCGGTGTGGTTAAATATTTAAGATGTTAATGAATCTTTCAGTCATAGCAAACTGTTCAGTTGCTAATATGGATGCAACGTTTAGCAATATGGCCGTCACGTGTGATTGGACAAATCAGTCATAGTCAGCAAATGATGCCAATGCCAATGTTGTGATTTCATGGATTTCTTTCAGCATTTTCCTTTGTTGTTTTTTTTCCTGCGAATACACATTATGGTCTGCACATGTGTTTCCATGGTGACTAGTTGATTTCGCCATAGTTTTTCTAAGGAACACAACTGACAACATGATTAATCGATTGATTATTATTTTTGGGATTAATCGTTGAATCAGATGCAGGAAGCCCACAGTGCATTGCCTTCAACAATATTCCATGAATACAGTATATTACCGGCTGGAAAATGAACTGCAATAGCTTCCAGTGTGTGTATGTTGGTATGTGTGTGCACCACTGGAGTTACAGTAAATGGGCCACTCTGCTCCCTGAGGCTGGTGTGTCGCTCTGTTGCATCCACACAGACTGGAGATCTACAATCAAACAGCATGGAGAAAATGTTTGTCTAAGGCATGCTAATTTTAATCGTTTTTTTAAGGCAAAATAATGAATTCATACGAATGACACTATGTGTTAATAAATCCCTCACATTTTGCAATAAGCAGCTTTATCCACATCTACGCCATTTTCTTTTTTTGGGCCCTTGCCTTATCTGTCCAGTCACGGTCAATTGGTTCCAGACCCCACTGAATTTCCTCCAAATAGGATTCCTATTTGGAAATCTATTTGGAGTTTTGGAAGACATTTGTAAACATTATTATAGCCCTCTAGATATGTTATAACACCAATATAGTCACATTTACACTCCTATTACACAATATTGTCCATGTGCTGAGGACAGGAAGTGACATTGGCGGTTCAGAGTTGAGTTTTAGCTTGGCACGAGTTATGCAATAATAGCCTGTGTTGTTATTATGATTATTATTCATTCATTCATTTTCTACCGCTTTTCCTCACGAGGGTCACAGGGGTGCTGGAGCCTATCCCAGCTGTCTTCGGGTGAGAGAGGCAAGAGGCGGGGTACACCCTGGACTGGTGGCCAGCCAAACACAGGGCACATATAGACAAACAACCATTCACACTCACATTCATACCTATGGACAATTTGGAGTCGCCAATTAACCTAGCATGTTTTTGGAATGCATGCATCTCCACACAGAGATGGCCGAGGGTGGAATTGAACCCGGGTCTCCTATCTGTGAGGTATGCGTGCTAACCACTAGCCCGCCGTGCCGCCCATTATGATTATTATGTCATTCTTATTGAGCCTTTTGTGAGATAAAGTAACATTGCTGACATCTAGTGACCGGTGTAGAATACTGCATTCACAACTTCTTAATTCCTTGTATTTGTGTTTTAGTTCATTTAGACATTTTTTATGCTTAAATATTTAATTTAGGCAAAATAATTATATCATTTATGCATCGTTTTTTTTTACTAATAGGCCGTATTCAACCACAAAACAGCATGATTTCTTGATTAATATATTTTTGAAACACTGTGTGAAGCTGCAAAATTCAAACAGCGAGACACGGCTGTATGTAATATTTAAGAAAACGCCATCCATAATTGGAGGCAAACCTTTGTGTTATTAGTAGTTATTAATATCAACATGCCTCACAGCTAGGAGGACCAGGGTTCGATTCCACCCTCGGCCATCTCTGTGTGGAGTTTGCATGTTCTCCCCGTGCATGCGTGGGTTTTCTCCGGGTACTCCGGTTTCCTCCCACATTCCAAAAACATGCTAGGTTAATTGGCGACTCCAAATTGTCCATAGGTATGAATGTGAGTGTGAATGGTTGTTTGTCTATATGTGCCCTGTGATTGGCTGGCCACCAGTCCAGGGTGTACCCCGCCTCTCGCCCAAAGACAGCTGGGATAGGCTCCAGCACCCCCGCGACCCTCGTGAGGAAAAAGCGGTAGAAAATGAATGAATGTCAGAATGTCAGTCAACATGTCAGCTTTTTCATGTTACTCCTGTTTACGTCAGAATTGAGCATGTAAAGTGACATCAACATGAGCAACCGTGACTCTCTTCGGCTATTTAGCTTGTTAGCTTCCTTGCTATCGAGCAAACAGTGGTAATTAAAAAGAGAAGGGCCGTGTTATGTTATTGCATGTGGAATTAATACAATAATAGTGTTGTCAGTGCATATACTGACAGCAGCAAATACGTGTAAAAACGATGTGACGATGTAGCAGCAGAGGAGTAAAAGTAGGCTAATGTTTGAGCGATGCGGCCAAGATACTTTCCCTCTCCCTGCAGCGCAACAAACACAGATGTCAGAGCACAAAAACTCCCCAGAGAGCAGAAGGCCAAATGTGCTCATTTAATTTCAAAGTATGTCGTTATCAAGCTCAGTGCATGACTTTTCTCTTCATTGGCAACAACAACAACAACATACGTGAAGATCCCGGCACGGCTTGTTGCCCCGTATCCCTGGACATCTGCTGTGAGACGTGTATGACCCTGGGTGTAAATATGGCGTCACTCACATTCTCATGCAGCCAATCTCCCTTATTAAGTATAGCACAGGTTCATGCTCACAGTGAAGATTATGCAAACATAGCTTGCATGATAGGCTTTTTATCTCAGGGGCAAGATTAAGGTTTTTGCATGAGTGCAGCTCAGAATTTTTATAAACTAGAATAGCTCTCAGTAGACCCCCCCTTCGCCCCCCTCACCCGGACCCCCCAAGCCACCACAGCCACTCGTCTCTGTTGGAAAGCCACAACATATAACATAGAGACCGTCAATAGCATCTGTGCTAACATTGTAATACATTCATTCATTTTCTACTGCTTTTTTCTCATGAGGGTCGCGGGGGTGCTGGAGCCTATCCCAGCTGTCTTCGGGCGAGAAGCGGGGTACACCCTGAACTGGTGGCCAGCCAATCACAGAGCACATATAGACAAACAACCATTCACACTCACATTCATACCTATGGACAATTTGGAGTCGCCAATTAACCTAGCATGTTTTTGGAATGTGGGAGGAAACCGGAGTACCCGGAGAAAACCCACGCATGCACGGGGAGAACATGCAAACTCCACACAGAGATGGCCGAGGGTGGAATTGAACCCTGGTCTCCTAGCTGTGAGGTCTGCGCGCTAACCACTTGACCTTTTAATACAGTTATCCTTAAAGTTACAGTATGATTGGTTGATGGCAGCCATGTTTTTCAACCGATTTCGCTCAAATTTTACAGACATGTGCTTGTCAGTCCCGTAAAGTTGTGTACCAATTTTTGTGGTGCTACCATTATTATTATCCCGGTTTAGCTTGGAATACGTGGCTTGTACTTGCAACTAAATTGGCTTGCAGCGTCGTGGGAGGTGTGTTAAAGAAAAAACGAATATAATTTGATCTTATCTTTGTTGAGTAAATTTGTTGTACAATTATGTCATATTGCATGTCTCCCATATCATTTTAAACCTAGCACAAAAAAAAAAAGTACAACCGGATGAAGTCCAGTTCATACCACAGTTTGGGAAAAATAGTTCTCTTGGAAAGAAAACGGCTGCACGGTGGTCTAGTGGTTAGCATGCAGCCAACACAGCTGGGATACTCGAGTTCGATTCCACCCTCGGCCATCTCTGTGTGGAGTTTGCATGTTCTCCCCGTGCATGCGTGGGTTTTCTCCGGGTACTCCGGTTTCCTCCCACATTCCAAAAACATGCTAGGTTAATTGGCGACTCCAAATTGTCCATAGGTATGAATGTGAGTGTGAATGGTTGTTTGTCTATATGTGCCCTGTGATTGGCTGGCCACCAGTCCAGGGTGTACCTGGCCTCTGGCCTGAACACAGCTGGGATAGGCTCCAGCACCCCCCACGACCCTCGTGAGGAAAAGCGGTCGAAAATGAACGAATGAATGAGTTCTCTTGAAAAGAAAACAGCTGCACGATGGTTGGGTGGTTAGCACACAGGCCACACAGCTGGAATACTCAAGTTTGATTCCACCCTTGGCCATCTCTGTGTGGAGTTTGCATGTTCTCCTCGTGCATGCGTGGGTTTTCTCCCACATTCCAAAAACATGCTAGGTTAATCGGCGACTCCAAATTGTCCATAGGTATGAATGTGAGTGTGAATGGTTGTTTGTCTATATGTGCCCTGTGATTGGCTGGCCACCAGTCCAGGGTTTACTCCGCCTCTCGCCCGAAGACAGCTGGGATAGGCTCCAGCACCCCCGCCACCCTCGTGAGGATAAGCGGTAGAAAATGAATGAATGAAAAGAAAATGATTTCTATTCAAAATCATTTATTTAGCTGCATTTTTATCCAGATTTTCATTTTCTTCTTGCCTACATGCTCTTTTATGCAGCTTTTGTTTATACCTGCTAATTAGCCAATAGCAATCAAAACAATAATATACAGTGAAAAGATGTCCGATAGTAGGTATCATGAAAACTATTTTGTGGTGACCATAAAATATAAATAATATTCCTACAGCAGTGAGAAGACTAATGGCATCCTCCCACTCACTAATGGATGCATAAAGAGCCGTGCTTTCTTCACTTATATGGCAAATTATGCGAGTGATAATCCGCAGTGACGTGGGTCTCTTTGTTGAACTCGTGGACTGCATGTGTGTGTGACACTCTTCACTGCCACTCGGGCTGCTGCACATCCAAAACTTGGAAGCTGCAAAGTGTTGGGGATGACATTTCCTCCGCCAATGTCTGCCTACGGTAAAGCATCCTGATTGACACCTCCACGGGCTTGTGCTGTGTTGCCGTGCGTGGATCTTCCAGCCAGCCGGCTGATGCTCCAGACACCTGCAAACCCTCCAGCAGCATTTGCGGCTAAGCCACAAGAAGAAGTGGTAGGACCATGAGCTTGCCGAAAAGCGAATCCGCCACATCCCTGCTGAGATCCACGGTGCTCCAGCGCAGGTCCACGCACTCGGATCCACGCGGTCAGAAAAACCACAGCGGCGGAAGAAGAGACGCCGACGCGGGAGGCTCAATGGAGGAGGAGGCGAGCGCAAGGAGACCACTCTGCCGGCCTGCAAACGCAGACTCCGGACGAAGCGTGAAAGAGGACGTTAAGCAAAAGTCACGCAGCAAGTCCTGCAAGTCAAAAAGCGGGGTCGGACGCAAGGGCACCCCGGGTTCTGGGACCAAAGAGACGCAAGACGACGCAGATTTCTTCTTCGAGACCACCAAGAAAGTCGCCACCGGGTCAGCATCCAGTCTGAGCTCGGACACTCATGCTAGCGCTACCAACACCCCGGCTCGTCCCACTTCCGGCCGGAGGTCCAAGAGGCTGAGCACCGTTTCCGACTACGACGCTAGCTTGCACCCCATCGTCAAGTCTGTGTTTGGACAGGTATGTGTTGACTCACTGCTCATTTAAACAACATACAACACTACTTTTTCTTAATAACAACAGTTTATTCAATTGTCCATAATTGTAAAAATATAGAAATGTCGAAAAATGTCAACACAAGTGTTTTGGCACGTGGTCTATCCCTTTACGAAAAATGTGAACACGAGTGTTTTGGCACGTGGTCCATCCATTTACGAAGTTACAGTTGTTGAGTGTAATAATTTAAAAAAAAAAAACTCCATAATTCATTCTAATCATAATTGGGAAATAAATTAAACTGTGTGGTTCCTGTGGGTCTTCATCCTGTGTTGCCAGTTTAAAGCCACTTGCTCAATTCATGGGGGAAAACACGATACAAGTCCATTAGGAAAATAGAGGCACCATTTAAAGAGGCAAGTACCAAAGTCTGGGAAGTAGAGGGGGGGCTCATTATGACATGTAGGCTTTGAAGAAGCAACATGGGATTATTTCGTCAGTGACCCCCACATGAATTTAGGGGGTGCCTATCAACTATCGTCCACAACATTAGGTCCATCTGTGTGATCCTATGAGGAGCTTGTTGTGTTAAATGGTGAAAATATTCAACACAGTTCTCAATGCAACACAGTCCAACAACCACAATAATAACAAATACTGCTTTTTTTATTTGTGTTAAGGTGTATCTTCTCATCGCTGACCTTCAAATGATTGCTCTTTTTTTCATTTTTTTTGCCTTGCTTCACTCAAATCCCTTCTCTCCATCAGCGCTGTGGATGATAAAAAGCTCAGGAGGAGACAATTGCCTCCATTCACATTAATGTGTTCCAGAAATAACTCGTCTCTCTCTCTCTCTTGATCTCAATCCAGGTCGTGAGCTTCAATCATTCTCAGAGGTTTTCCATGCAAAATCCATCCACGAGGGCAAGAGATGTTCTATTTACAGTACTGATGACGTGCACGCCCAAATATCTTGATTCTAAAATCTATTTCAGGATGAAAGGGCAGCATGAGGTACACCTGCCCATCTCCTGACACTGCCCTAGTGAAACACTGTGTTTATTGTTGTGGTTGTAGTACTTCCCTGCATCACACCAAGAGCTGTGTCTAATATTTTGCTGAAGATGACAATCCAAAACTCCTTGGTGTATACTCTGTATTGTACTGTTATATAGTTTTACCAGAGAGCCTGTAGAGGAAGAGTTGCTCACTATACACTCACATCTCAAGAATACCCCTTTGAGTGGATGTGGCAAGGCGATGCACACAACAAAACTTACTTATTTTCTTACATAACATCAAGATCTGCATATACGAGCCCAGTAGACCCGCCAGTGGTTGAGGCTAAAAATAGACCGTCAAGATCTGAATATGAAAGACTGGAGGCAGCCACAGAATTTTGTTGTGGTCTCTGCAGGGGAGGAAAAAAGAAGAAGAAAGTAACCCTGTATATGGCACCTATTAAAATATTATTTTTAATTATCATTAGTAGTAGCATGGGCGGCACGGTGAACAAGTGGTTAGCACGTAGACCTCACTGCTAGGAGGACCAGGGTTCAATTCCACCCTCGGCCATCTCTGTGTGGACTTCTGTCTGTTGTCCCCGTGCATGGGTGGGTTTTCTCCGGGTACTCCGGTTCCTCCCACATTCCAAAAACATGCTAGGTTATGAATGTGAGTGTGAATGGTTTTTTGTCTATATGTGCCCTGTGATTGGCTGGCCACCAGTCCAGGGTGTACCCCGCCTCTAGCCCGAAGACAGCTGGGATAGGTCCCAGCACCCCCGCTTTTTCGGTGGAAAATGAATGAATAGTAGTAGCATTAAATTTAGGGGCACACATCGCAATCAAGTTTTCAATAGAGTTTTACTGTATTGGGGGCATCTCTGGGGTGGACGGGGGTGTCAGAAAAGCGGTCAGTATCTCATGGGACCACCATTTGCCTCAGTACAGCACATCTCGTCCACAAAGAATTTAATTGAGTTGATCAAGTTGCTAATTGTAGCTGTGGAGTGTTGCTGCACTCCTCTTCAATGACCGTGCAAAGTTGCTGGATAATAGCAGGAACATGCTGTCATATACCCCCCATGCACAGCATCCCAAACATGCTCCAGTGAGTATGTTGGCCATGCAAGAACTGCTTCCAAAAACAGTGTGGGGCCGTGCATTATTACACCCACAACGCTGACTTCAGCTAAACACTCACCCACACACACAGTCTGCCGTCTGCTCTGTACAGTGAAAATCTGGATTCAGCCATGAAGAGAACACCTCTCTAAAGCGCCAGACGCCATCAAATGTGAGCATTTGCCTACTCAAGTCAGTTACAATGACAAACTGCAGTCAGGCTAAGCTTCCCTGAGACACTTTCTGATGGTTTGTGCAGAAATTCTTGAGCGGCTGGTCTTGGGTCGTCTTGGATGGTGTGGTCTCCAAAAAGACAGCTTATGGTCGTGCAATAAACATTCAATTCACAGGCAAGAGCCTATGTTACTCCCCCCAACATTTGCGACATCTGTGGCATTGTGCTTTGTGATAAAACTGCCCATTTTGGTGTGGCCTGGAATCAAACACGGATTTTGACAGATTTGTGAACAATATTCGAGAGAAGTTGGCCTTTTGTGTACATAGAAAAAGTGTTGTGTTTATATTTTTGTTGACATGGTAACTGACACAGTGTACGAGTGGTTAGACAGACCACACAGCCAGGAGATGCGGGTTCAATTCCCCCACTTGGGCATCTCTGTGTGGAGTTTGCATGTTCTCCGGGTACTCCGGTTTCCTCCCACATTCCAAAAACATGCTAGGTTAATTGGCGACTCCAAATTGTCCATAGGTATGAATGTGAGTGTGAATGGTTGTTTGTCTATATGTGCACTGTGATTGGCTGGGGACCACTCCAGGGTGTACCCCGCCTCTTGCCTGAAGACAGCTGGGATAGGCTCCAGCATACCCGCGGCATAGAAAATGTATGTATGGATGTTAATATTCCACATGGTGTCTAATATACAGTAGTTATAGTTGCCATATTTACACATTTATGCTTTCACTTGAGTGCATTGTTTTAAAAAATATGTTGCATTTATTTATTTGCCATCATTTAACTTGTTTATTATTTACCAAATGTCTAAATAGTAGCTCATTATAGGTCAAGGAACCCTATTTTGAAAAAGGAAAGAATAAACATGTTCAGGAGGTTTCAGACATTGACCAGCAGAGGGCGCAATATGCATTTGTTGGAGTATCTTGAGCAGAGACACACATAGAGACACTCATTTAGTAGAGGACAAGTAAAAAGGTCAGGGTGACAAATGTTGGAAAACAATGAAGACACATGTGAGCTTTTCAACTGTTCCTGCCTTGATGTGACATGGTGATGTGACACTGACTAGAACGTGAGGCAAGATGAGCGCCTCGCTTCTTTTCTGGGTTCTTTTCACCTGTTTGCCTCACGCCCCACCCCCCACTGAACAACCCCTTCCTCCATCTTCCTGGGTTGCTCTGACCTTGATCTTGATGCTTCCTAGCAAGAAGCACTTCATGCATAGAATAGGAATAGAAGATGGTTAGTATATTTTTAGTGGGAGTGATGCAAGCAAAAGAGGGTATATTGAGCATATTGAGTGCAGCATATGCCTCTTGAGTGTAACGGGCTATTTTTAGACACTGATGGATATTTTTGTATCCAGGCTGGCACGCAAGACGCACGAAAATTCTCCCTGGGTGTAAATCCCCACTATCTTTTTTTTTTTTTTTTTCATATGAGGATTAGAAATGGAGTGCGCACATGATATGCACCAAAGATGAATAATATTGATGGCGCCCTGAAGCTGAATGTGCATTTGTTATACAGGAGATGGAGGCAAATGAGGACAAAATAGGACTATAATGTCAAATGGGAGATTTTAGTAGCGTTCAAACACCTGCAGGAAAATAGAAGGCAATGCCTAGACCTTAAACACACACACACTTTGCTTTGATCACAGTACTGTAGCTTCATAGTCAAATTTAAACACTTAATGTCATTTACTTTGCAATTTTTTTTTTACACTAAACCTTCTCATCCCTCCTCTAAATGCCAGCAGATATTTTAATATGCAGTACTTAAAGCAAGCATACTATGTACCAGTAGAGTCTTGTTGCATACCAATTCAAGGATACATGGGCCACCAACGTAATGTAGGTCAACATACAGTAGAGCAGGGGTCTCAAACTCAGTTTACCTGGGGGCCACTGGAGGGTCTGGGCAAGGCTGGGCCGCATCAGGTTTTCCAAAAAAAAAAAAACACATTTATTAAAAACAGAAAAATATACAAACTTTTTCAGTGCTTTGGTTCCGATTTTCTACAATAAAAGCTCTGATATAACATTCCACTGTTCTCAAATATCTTAATTTTTATTTTTCTGCACAAAATAAGATTAAAAATAAATAAACAAATCAAGAATAAAGAAAATCAATCAATCAGTAATAAATAAATATAATAATAAAACAGCAAATAATAAAAACCTAAGAAACCACATATAGTTGGTGGTAGATAATTTATTTTTTTCAGATTAAAATTAACAAAGCATTATTAGAGCCCTGTAGACATGACAAAACACGACTATAGTCACATTTATACTTATTTTATTTACAACATATTGCGCAACTGCAGGGTCTTGAGACACATGCTAACTCGCAAACTAGAGAGCTAGCGACCTAAACGGTAGCCTTCAAGTTATTTCCTTTAAACTTAAATAGCCAAAAACTTACCACTTCCACACGGATAGGGAGGATAACTATTAACAGTTATTTAACCTTTAACATGAACATTAATCAAACATAATTTTTTCTGGGTACATGATACCATACAGCATTCATATCAAACTTGCGCGGGCCGCACTAACATTAAAATTTCATATCAAGGCGGGGGCCTCAAACTAGTGTCCTGCAGGCCACATTTGGCCCACGGGCCGCGTGTTTGAGACCCCTGCAGTAGAGTATGCTAAGTTGTATTCAATAGATGTGATTATAGAAATAATGTAATAATTCTTATGAAACCAATCCAGCATTGATAGATACAGAGTTATGTAAATCGAAGTGAGATGAGGACACACATACGTATATACGCACACACCATACACGCACAACATGCCGGCGTGACTTTATAGGAGCTGACTGCTCGTGTGTGTGACGTCTGATGAGTTCTGAAGTTCACAATGAGCCTGCGGTGTGAGGCTGCATGATTCATCCACTGAGCAACACACAAGGAGATGTACTCTATTGGCAGAAAGCGTTAAAGCTTTAGCAGGAAACGATGACTTATTAGGAATATTTGCTTTGGAAAAAATAGTGGAAAGATGAAAATACTTGCACACACATTCATCATGTTGGTTTCGACCTGTGGTTCTCACTTATTTTCTGTCATGACCCCCCCTAAGTGACGGAATCAGACCTATTTATTTATCTGTAATGTACAGACTGAACTTGAAACTGAAACCAGCTAAATGCAACAAAATAAAGAGCGAGAGTCAAACTGCATTTTGAGTACTATAAATGTGTACATGTTGGCAGGTCTGCGCTGACATTGAAAGTACTCCCTGCCTCTCGCCCCCCCCCCCCAGGGGGGTGACATAACACACAGCATAAAACCAACAAAACATTCCTGTTCTACAGAATGCCATTCAGCGCCAATAAAAGTGTTTATAAAATTAATAAAATTAATAAACTTTGCTAATAATTACTATCAGTTTAATTTTTTAAGAATCATTCATTTTCATGATTACACATTTTATTTTATTGTAAAATATTGTGTTTATATTTTGAATTTTTTAAATATATTATTATATAGACGTTGATGAATGAATAAACCTTTAAAAGTGGTTAGGAGCTACTGGTGGATTTTTTACGGGGAAAAGTCGGGTAGACCACCGGGGGTCCTACAGCTTGTGTGTGATGTCACAAAGAGGCGGTACTTGGTTTAACAGGAGAATACAACATTCTAACTACATTTATAGGTCAGAAAAGTGGAAAAAGCATAAAGGTCCTCTTGAACTTTTTAATGTCTATGTTTATTTATCTAAGAGATGGCCATCATGCATGAGTTGATGAATGGATTTAAATAACCTTGAAGCCAGTAGAGCAAACAAAAGGAATGCAGTATTCACCTTCAACCAGCAGAGACGCTGTTGATTCAGTCTCAGCTAGTTGTCTCTATCTGCTTTCATATTTGCATCTTTGCATTAAAAAAAAAAACAAGTTCAATAAAGGCGTGTGTGTAAGGGTGAAAAGCTGAATGATTTACATAAACATGCATTTTAAAACATATTTTACGCAGAGTGTGTTTGAATTTGTAGGTTTTTTTTTTTTTTGTGGTGCAGCAGCCGTGCTCATCTTTTGGTGTTAATCCAAAGCCTTGAAGATTAATATGACTTTGTGATGTCTCGTCACTTGTGTTTGTGTGTGATGGAGAAAGAGGAATGGATGGATGGATGGATGGATGGTGGGGCGAGAGTAGGGAGAAGATGTTAGAGAGTGTTGGTATTTTTAGCTCCACATGAGTGTGTGTGTGTGTGTGTGTGTGTGTATGTGTTTGTATCCATGCGTTTGGATTAGCCTCTGTGACGTCTTGCTCAGGGGAAGGTAATGTGCTTGTCCCAAAGAGCTGCTGCTGCTGCTTCTGTGGAATTTGCATAGATTTGGTAAAGCGAGCAACAGAGGAAGCGAGAGAGGAGCGTGAGTGGAGGGAGGGCTGCAAAGAGGACTGTAGAGAGAGGATGGAATGAATAAGCAATCTTCCCTTTTCCACTTGCTCCGTTTGCATCTTCCTCTACGTCCTCTCCCGGGTTTATCTCTGCATTCACCCCATCCGTCTTGGTACCAGACTCCTTTTCTCCTCATCCCTCCTCTCTCTCTCTCTCTCTCGCTTTCTCTGCTTCTCCCCAAATGTCCTGCCCTGTCAGTCAATGAGCCAGTGAAACCTCCTCTTCCTCCTTCTTCTTCTTCTTCTTCATCCTTCCAATCATTCCCCCATGCATGCCAGGAGATACATGCACAGGCGTGGCACCAACACACACATGCTTATCAGGGAGACGACATAAGGCGAGACCACCACAGCCCGGGCTGTTGAGATGGGCAACTCTGTAAAGTCGCTCAAAATTTTCAACAAGAAGGTAAGCGCCGCTCTCTTGGCTCTGATTTGCTCCCTCCACATCGCTTCTCTTTCTGCATGTTTTGCCTCAAAGCCCGACCCTTCACCCCTCTAACACCCTAAACACCCCCTTTATCGACTTGACCGGACCTGTAAGGACTGGACTTATCATGCTACCTTTCACTACCAGGCTGTGTTGTCTTGTCTTTGAGATGTTGGGTAGTGCAACTGTTGTTGTGGGGGGGACACTTTTAGAAAGCCAGACTTCTTATTTTGTATCCAACGTCATGCGAGACATGTGTTCCAAATGGCTAATAGAGTCTTCAACAGAAGCAGTATCTTTATTTTCCTCACAAATTTTCCCTGTGACAGGAGCTGTTTGTAAACACCTGCAACTTACTTTCTGCACCTAATAATGAATAATCTGTTCCAGGGTCAAACTGTGGCTACCTGTATTCACCGTACAGGTAATTTGAACATGATTAACTGCCATACAGGTGTAAATCCTAATCAGTTAATGCTTGACTGCACTGAGCAGCCAGGACAGAGGCGCGTGTATCACTGCTACTACTACCTACCTACTACTACTACTACTACTACTAGAGCTATTACTTCTAATAAAAACATATATTTGTAGTTCTATGACAGTCATTGATCTGACTTTGTTCCTACAATGTACACCATTTTAGCCACACATGCACGAGTACAACTATTACTACTATTATTATTTAAGGCTCTATTATTGTTTTTTTTTTGATGGGGGGTCTGCTGGAGTACTACGACTATGTATGTGTAGCCCCTGTTAGCCATATTGTATTGAGCATCCATAACAGAAGCATGTATGGCTTTTCTACAAGTTCTATGGTCGTCGTCACACTTTTCCTTCTGTGGTAGAACCTTGAAAAAAACATAAACGTCTGAATGAGACGCCTCAAATTTTGAGTTTCTACTCCAATATTTCCAATCTACGGCCATGCTTTGAAGTCATCCTCTGCAGAGAACTTCTCTAGACTTTTTCTTTCTTTATTTCACCCACCCAACCCCCCCACCCACCCCTCGTCCTTTGGTGTGTTATGTAACTTGCCCGTGCATGGCTTGATAGTAATTTTCTGGCACGCTGTAGTCGCAAACAGCCCAGCGCCATGCATCACTTGGTCAGATTAGCCACTGGGCATTGAGCCCCTGTGCTTGGGCGCTGCAGCAATGCACAGACTGGCATTGGGCTTGACGTGGCAGCAGATGGAGTGTGAAGGTCATCTGAAGACAATGGAATAATCCGTGCTTATTCTACGTATATACGTATGTCTATGCATACATTGTGATTCACTGTGTAAGATACTATGGAGGTGTATTGTGTATTTTCTATGGTGTATTTCTATTGCTTCTACCACTAACAAGCCTGTTTTTAATTAACCTGGAGCTCCCGCTGTAATTGGGATGTCTTGCATGAGAACCTCGTTTGCCCTCTGGTTGATTGGCTCATTAAATAAATGGCTGGCTGCACATAAAACTCTGTAAAATGCCATTTATTAAATGGCTTTATGATAATAACAGAGCACAAATGCGAGTCAAAGATCCTCTCTACAGGACAGGAGCACACTTTTTTTTTACGGACGCAGAACAATAAGAGTAATGAAACATCTGTTTTTCTGTTTTTTTTACCCATTTTTCTGCCATGTATGCGTCTAAATGATAGTTACTTGGGAATTCTGCCTAGCAACAAGTCAAGTTTTTTATGTAATCATATGAGCTGCTTTGTTTGTGATGTTTGTCACCCCTTGAATGGAAAAAGAGGAGTGTTAGATAGTAAAGGTGCTTGCTGTGGTTTGAACCCATCTGGATATTAGACAATCAGCCTGTGACTGACATGACTGACAGACCCGTCATCGCTCCTTTGACCCTCCCACCCCCACCCCCCGTGCTGACACAAAACTGAGTCACAGTTCCCCTTGTCTTCACCCATCTCCTTCCACCACACTCCTGGATGCTGCTCCAGGACCAGAAGAAGAACTACAAAGCGGTACAATCCTGTGAGGAGGGGGGCTCAGGGGGGGGCTATCTGGAGCCGCTAGTGGCCCTGGCCCAGAATGGCGCCAACATGCACAACGTGCTGGGCCCCGCGTGCATCTTTCTACGCAAGGGCTTCGCTGAGAGCCGGCAGGCTGTACGTAAGTCCAGAACGTTAGCACGTGTATGCATGCTAAGAGATTAGCATGTCCCGTGTCAGGAAGTGAACTGAATATATGACATGCAATGTGCAACGGGGATCATTTGGAATTTTATCACTTCAAGTGGGAAAAGAGGTGATGAGCCGTTAGATGAATGCTCTTTGAAGTCTCACATACTGTATACTGTAGCCACATAATATACAGTATCATGCAAGGTGTATTTATACACACATATTAGTACAACATCGCAGCAACAGAACCAATATTGTAATAGCGGTCATTTATAATGGCGCACTCACTGCAATCAGACATTTTTGTTTACATATTGTAGTCATTCATTCATTTTCTACCACTTATCCTCACAAGGGTCGCATGGGGTGCTGGAGCCTATCCTAGCTGTCTTTGGACGAGAGGCGGGGTACACCCTGGACCGGTCGCCAGCCAATCACAGTGCACATATAGACAAACAACCATTCACACTCACATTCATACATTTTGGACAATTTGGAGTCGATAATTAACCTAGCATATTTTTGGAATGTGGGAGGAAACCGGAGTACTGTGGTTGGAATCGAACTTGGGTCTCCTAGCTGTGAGGCATACGTGCTAACCACTTAACCACCGTGCAGCCCTATTGTAGTCATGTTTGTGATGTCATATAACACCACACGACTAAACATGCAGACGTATAACGCTTCATAGTTGCATATTAATAGTAGTGTAAAATAGTGTCGCTATATCACGTATATCATTTATAATGGGGCCGCCATTGAAATACAGATTTTACCCCAAGACAATTATCAGTTAATGCAGCGGTTCCAAAAATGTTTCACCTTGTACCCCCTTACTCCTGCACACTTTTTATACAAATTAACTTGAAATAGTTAGCATAATTCATTGTTGATTTGATTTTATAGTAATTCCGGGACAATGGTAACATTTTTAAATAGCTCGGTAATCATCTTACATCTTTTATACCAGTTTGATGTTGGCATCATTCTGTTTGGAATGGGTTGACATTTTTCCTCACATTTCTCGTTCACTTATGACCCCTACGGTTCAAGTCTGCATATTAATTTAATATTAAGTGTTTATAAATCATGGTAAAGCAGTATCTGGAGTATAAAAAATACAACCAATCAAAGATAAAGTCTTATTTTCAGTGTGACACGGTAACAGGTTCAGAACAGCAATGGAAATGAAATAAAAAATATCATGAAAACACGACATATTGGTGAGGCATTCATGCACACTCGTCATTGTGAGTGTTTGCCGCCATTTGATTTTCATTATTATTCACGTAACCCCCTATCGCACTTGGGAAATGGCTAGGAATTAATATATATGTTCTATTGTGATGAATCGTGTTTGTCTTCTATTTCCTTATTAGTTTAATGTTTTCTACCAATTTCCAGTGTTTATTTCCTGAACTTCTCTGCAGGTGACCTCAGAGATAATCCAGTTGGAAGGAGATGAAAAAAAGAACCTCCTTGGCACACAGTGGAGCACATTTCTATCTGCCAATGTATTTCTCATGGTGTCATGGCGTGTTGAGGACTGCTGTGTTTTGGCACTCTTTCCAACAATATCACTTATTTCTAATCTCGCTGTGTGTGTGTGTGTGTGCTTTCATACAGGACCGAGAGCTGAGGCCAGAAGAAATGGATGGTATGTTGAGAAACTACATGACTTAAAAAAAAAGATGATTGACTGAAGAGCTTTTGTGACATAATGAGGGAGGCTTACTGAAATGAGGGCGCGTACTGAAAAGTTACATTTAAAAACATTTTTACCAAAAGACTGCTAAAAAGGTTTTCAATTTTGTTTTTGTATTTTGTATTATGTTTTTGTATTATTAATTGGTATAGTTCAGCTTTTTTTTCAGCTCTTCACATTCTGCCTTTTTCCAAAGTTTATTTGTTTTCTTTTGTTAAATTAAGATAGGATAATGTTAAATTAAGATAAGATAAGATATGCCTTTATTCGTCCCTCAGTGGGGAAATTTGCATTGCACAGCAGCAAGAGTACAGAATCAGTTAAGCGGTACAAAATACACAATATAAAAAAAAATAACAATATAAACAACCCAAGTATTAACAAATCAACAGTTTTACCCAGAGTTTTATATACAAATACAGTATGTAGATAATATGAAATGAGATGAGATATATGACCAGTCTATACACTATGAGACCTTGCTAGTGAGTTAATATGAGGCATTATAGAAATACTTCACATAGAACTTAATATATTGCATTTAGAGCCTTAATATTGCACTGTGCAAATTATGCCGCGGGCCAATAAAAAAAACAAGCTGCAGGCCACAAATGGCCCCCGGGCATTTTGGATACCCCTGTATTCAATATTCCAACCCAAAATGCCGTCTGCAGGCTTGGTATTATTACAGAGATATTCTTTCTTTTCCCATTCTGCCTTTTTGTGGTTAATTGTATTTCTACATTGTACCCAAAATGCTGTCTGCAGGGTTGAATATTTATATATTCTGTTATATTTCTCATCTTAGATTTCACCAAAAGCTTCTAAAATGTACTTACTTTTCCTCTCTTACTCATTTTAACAAGTGTTTCACTGCCTGTGCTTCCAGAGCTGCGTGAGGCGTTCAAGGAGTTTGACAAAGACAAAGACGGCTTCATCGGCTGCAAAGACTTGGGTAACTGCATGAGGACGATGGGTTACATGCCAACGGAGATGGAGCTGATAGAACTCAGTCAGCAGATCAACATGAACTGTAAGCTATGCTAAACCGTAACCACCAGGAACATCGTCTTTGTTAGACATTTGAAAATCTCCTTTTTGCATCCATCAGTGGGGGGGCATGTTGACTTTGAGGACTTTGTGGAGCTCATGGGGCC
Source organism: Doryrhamphus excisus (assembly GCF_037039965.1). NCBI lineage: Eukaryota > Metazoa > Chordata > Actinopteri > Syngnathiformes > Syngnathidae > Doryrhamphus > Doryrhamphus excisus. The sequence continues at coordinate 12,050,757 of NC_136366.1, read as the reverse complement.
CAAACTTCTCGCCGAGACGGCGGACATGATTGGCGTGAAGGAGCTGCGTGATGCCTTCAAGGAGGTGTGGAAATGGTGACGCTGATGACTTGGTTTTTTATTGTTGGCGCATGATGGTTGTCATTTTCAGTTTGACACCAATGGCGATGGTCAGATCAGCACCGCGGAACTACGAGAGGCAATGAAGAAGCTTTTAGGACAGCAGGTGTGTATTTCATTCATTCATTTTCTACCACTTTTTCCTCACGAGGGTCGCTTATCCCAGCTGTCTTGGGGCGAGAGCCCAGGGGTACACCCTGGACTGGTGGCCAGCCAATCACAGGGCACATATAGACAAACAACTATTCACACTCACATTCATACCTATGGACAATTTGGAGTGGCCGATTAACCTAGCATGTTTTTGGAATGTGGGAGGAAACCGGAGTACCCGGAGAAAACCCACGCATGCACGGGGAGAACATGCAAACTCCACACAGAGATGAGGGTGGAATTAAACACTGGTCTCCTAGCTGTGAGACCACTCGACTGCCGTGCCGTTGCATGTGTTATTATTTGTCAAACAAATACCCCACATGGCGGCGCTGTTCTTAAACCCCATAAGTTGGGTTGTCTTGAAACTTCTCACACAGCCGAATCGGCACAGAATTTTTTCACGCACCTTTAGGGGACAAATGTCTGCAAAATTTGAGCAAGATTAGTTCAAAAACATGGCCACCATCAAGCAGAATGTCTTTATTAACTAATTGTCTTAAATAATTGTCTTTCTAACTATATGGACAGCAACCAGGAGGAGGAGCCAAATTTTACAGTAAAAAAAATCACATTCAATGTTAAATGTTATGAATTGTTAAATTAATTAATTCATTCATTTTCTACTGCTTATCCTCACGAGGGCCGCGGGGGTGCTGGAGCCTATCCCAGCTGTCTTCAGGCGAGAGAAGTGGGGTACACCCTGGACTGGACGCCAGCCAATCACAGGGCACATATAGACAAACAACCATTCACACTCACATTCATACCTTTGGACAATTTGGAGTGGCCAATTAACCTAGCATGTTTTTGGAATGTGGGAGGAAACCTGTCGTACCCCACGCACAGGTAGAACATACAAACTCCAAGATGGCCGAGGGTGGAATTGAACTTGTCTCTTAGCTGTGTGACCTGCACTACCTTTCCACGTATAAATTATTAAATAATCATCATTATTATCTTTGCAAAGTCAGAATTGTTGCACTGGGTCATCTTGAAATCAGACAACAAATTTATTTGACTTTTTCAGGTGGGTCACAGAGACCTGGAGGACATTCTGCGAGACATCGACCTCAACGGAGATGGACACGTGGATTTCGAAGGTAAACCTTGTGACCCAACGCAGTACATTACATACATTTATATTCCTTCTCCCCTGGCATTGAAGCATAAATGCTGCAAGACCATGAAAGCCGCCACTGTGTCAGATTATCTCCATTCTGAGGGATTATGTCACCTTGTATATTACCTACACACACACACACACACACACACACGCAGAGGATGCATATTTGCTATCAAGGATGAGTATGTATTACTGTATATTTTTGGATGACTACAGCGAAGGTCTGGTTCAGCTTTAAGCACATAAGAACATAGCTGGTGGGTAAAATGTGACATTTACAGTAAAAAAAAACAAAAACATCTTCATATTTGACTACTCATGCTCAGAATAAATAAATTATTTATCAATAAAAATGCACTACACTATAGTGTATGTAGTGTATAAACTATACAGCTATATAAATGTTGACAGTATTTCACGGTTATTGCATGGTTTATTGCACGGTTATTGTACAGTTTTTTTTTTCGAGCCCCTAAAATGTATGAAAATAATAATAATAATAACACCCTAATACTTACTTTTGTTGCTTTGATTCCCAGAATTTGTTCGGATGATGTCTCGGTGACTTGCTCATGGGGTGCAAAACAATAAAACAAATCATATCACGTCTGCCCTGAAGCTGCAGTGCTGAAGCACAAATGGCCGCCACAGCGTGTCAACAGTTGATTTTATTCTCCTGCTGGTTCTTTTAGTATGGACTGTCAACTTTTTATCAAGAATCAAGCACATTTTTCCGGTGCTAACGTGGTCGTTGATGACCATTGTAGCCATTTAGATGATGTCATGCTAATCGTGAGTAAGACCCTACAAGGAGAGCCTGGGCTAAAAACAATGGAGGTTATCTCAGGGTATTTTCTAAACAGGGTAGAAACTGTTTGAACGCACTAAGACTAGATGGAATGGAATCATTTTAAGGGATGCTTTCAGGCTTGCTAGCATAAAGCATAAGGCAATATGGACTTTTTTATGTGGTCTTGTCAAAAAAAAAAAGTGTGGTTGTGTTCTGTGCTTATTGTTGTTTCTTCTTCAGGCACTAACTTCAACTCATAAGACTGTTGTTGAATTCATTTTTGGGGGGGGGGGATTTGCTTATTCTGTAATTAAATGAAATTATTGTAGCAAAGACATCATGTCATGAATAACTCACTGTAAAATATGTCTTTTTCTGTGTGCATTAAGATGCAAAATACTGTAGCTCTGAGAACTGTTTGAAATATTCTGCATGCATAAACAGAATATTTTTTAAGCCCTGAATGGACATTTTGTGCCAGTCTGTTTTTTGTTTTTTTTAATGTTTTTTGAAGATCTTAACGTAAACAATTACAATCCACCAGATTCCGATTTGGAATATTGGCCAACTGTTTTTTTATTTTTTTAGATTTGTTCACCAAGTGGCGCCACTTTTCCCCGTTCAAAGCACACAGCAAAACATGGCACCTTCTACTGTTTATTAATTATGGCTACTGATGAATGGTTTGCATAACATGATAGTCATTTGAAATGATTGACATGTATGATATTTTTAAAGCAATCTTTGGGAAAATGGCGTGAGTGAATTTTAATCTCGGAGGATTATCAAGTAAAAAGGGATAATGTGAAGATGTTTTTTTTTTAATTATTTGTATTTGATTTTTATAAATATAATGCAATGCTTGTTTTTTGTTTTTTTTCTGAACTATGTGCTTTAATACCTCAGAATAATTTGGACAATCGACTTCATTCAGTTTAACCTGCCATTTGAAATTCAGTGTTCTTATTCGTGCAAACATATCTTAAGAAGCCGTGTTTGGGTTTTTTTTCCAGCAAAAGCCAAAGAAAGTTGACCAAAATATTATGTTTTATGGCATGATGAAGTGTTCTAAGGTAGCAAGAGCTGAATAAAAAGACTGTTGATGAAATGTGCATGCCGGGAAGGTGAGCAGGTCTTTTAAAGGGAATTGTCATGCTTGTCTTAATGGTGTGAAACTATGCATGCAACAGGCAATTTGTAGCAAATTGTATAGAAAAAAAGAAATAAAAGGTTTTTATGAGCGTTAAACTGACTGACTCAATCATAATTTAATCATAATTTCATTATTTTATACCAAAAAAGCATTTTGCATATTCTTCCACATACATTTAAATATTATGTTTATTTTATTTCATATGATAATGTTTTTTATTATTTATTCTGTCTCATTAACAAACATCATGTACCGTATACCTGGGTATTATTACCATGAAATACAAGTAAATAACATTTAAAATGTCGTTATTTTGGGTGTTTTGAGTCCATCACATTCACCAATTGCATTACTTTTAATTTAAAATGTAATTTCAGTGTGCGCTATCAGCACAACATCGCCATTTTGGATGTTTTATTTATTTTAATTATTTATTTTCTCTGTCGCTCATCCTCTCTTGGTGCTTTAGCACCTTGTAAAATAATCAGATTACCTTCAGCCCACATCGAAGTTAAAGCCTCCCTCATTGGCCACTTGTTGCCACTATGAAGACCCGCCTGCTTGCAGCTTTTCAGCCCACAACGCAGTTAAAGCCTCCCTAATTGGCCACTTGTTGCTGCTAATGAAGACCCGCCTTCTTGCACCTTTAGCATGCTGCTAGCAAGAGCATTTACTTACTGTATGGCTTCCAGATGGAAAGCCCCCTTCTGTTGTGCTGCTCCGACATGGGGGCGATCAATACCGATAAGTAAATACAAGACTAGTATTACCTATATGTATACAGATACTTTTGGTATTGATACAATAGCTATTTGATCTGAAAGCTAATTATGCTATTCTTTTCAGTGATGCCACTAGAGGAAGACTACATGGCACGGTTTACATGATTTGATTGACAGGTTGCTGTGTGGGGGTCCTAGTAGTTCATTGGTGGCCATGATGCTACTCTGCATCTTCATTATTGTATTCGGAGTGTCTTTTGGCATCCGCAGACTTTATGTGATGACCCTTCTGTGGATCTTTGAGGTGAGCTTTGAAGTCTTTTTAATTAGTTAATTAGTGAATTAGTTGCATTAATGGAGGCGGCAGAGAATAAAATGATATCGTAGCAGATGTGGTCACTTGGCAAGTCATGAAGTATTTATTTGTACTGACAATGAAGTAGATTCAGAGTAAAAAAACAACAACTCAAAATTGGATAAAGTCATAATATTTCAGAGAAAACAGCTGCAAAAAAAGTGAAAATTTTGCAAGAATAAAGTAAGAATATTTCAATTTTTTTTAAATCTAATTTTGTCAGCCTAAAGTGATCATTTTATGATTGTAAAGTTGGTAAATTAGGAAGAATTAAGTGTCAGGTGAGGAAAAAAAAATAATTTAAGGACTAATAAAATATTTTTATTTAATATTTCAAGAAAATATTACAAATTCACAAGAATAAAGTAACAACAATATGAAAAAAAAATCAGAATTTAGAAAAGTCTTTTTGCCCTTTTTTGTACGTGTGATGACAATTAGACTATTGGATGACTTATATTTTCTGTTTATTATTTGGATATGTTATTATTATATTTTAATATATAATATAAAAATATTATAATATAATAATTAATAATGTTAATTAATAATAATTAATAATATATTATTATTATTTGGATATGATGTAGGAAATTAAAGTAAATGAAAAGCATTCTCAATGCAGTAATCCATCTGATGTGCGGCACATGAAAATGAACATATGAATGAACATGTTATCACTGTACTGTAATGCCACGGTTCCATTTGCACTGTATTGTGCCGTTATTTCAACAGTCCATGTTGTTCAATTCCAGAGAGACGAGCCTCTGTCTGTCTTTATCCCAGGGGGATGAGATTAGACTCACGTTGCTGCAGTAGAGACTTTTAAATCTGGGGAGGGAAGGACCACGCTCTTTGCTCTTGGGAATGCCATCTGTCATGTTGACGCTCCCCGAGGGGGTTGACACGGCATCTGTTTTTTGAAGACGTAATTAAAGTTGTATATATTTTTAAGAAAAAAAGTCTGATTTCTGATTTCTTATTTGAATGGAGCTGTGCGCCAAGGACACCCATCTCGTGGATAAAGCATCCAGGAACGGTATAAACTTCTATGACTCCAATACTGCATTCATGTCTCATTGCTAACACTCATATTTCCTTTCCATCCCTCACAGCTGGCATTATCGCCCAAAAGTCATCTTTCCGGCAGCTGAGGGCCTCTGCCGGTTCCCCCGAGTTCAAGATGACCGACGTCCTCTCCTTTTGTTGCCGAGGCATGGAGAGCATCGTGGATGATGACGTCACCAAGCGCTTCTCGGCCCAGGAGCTGGACACCTGGAACCTTTTGACCAGGAGCAGTTACAACTTCCACAACATCAGCATGAGACTCATCATCCTTTGGGGTGCTGGCATCTTCATCCGCTATGGCGTCCTGCTGCCTCTGAGGTTAGGGAAGACCAAATTTCGGAGTTTGATTTAAAACAATGGTTGTTTGTCTATATGTGCAATGTGATTGGCTGCCGGCCAGTCCAGGGTGTACCCCACCTCTCGCCCGAAGACAGCTGGGATAGGCTCCAGCACCCCCCGCAACCCTGAAAATGAATGAATGAATGATTAAAAACCTTCTCTGCAGGTTGACTCTTGCAGTGACTGGCATTAATCTGCTCTTTCTGTTCACCACCATGATGGCCTGTTTACCAAATAGAGAGTAAGTAACCACTAGAGGGTGCTGTTTCACATTCCCTCTATTATACTGTACTCTACTGTTTTATAGTACATCTTTATAGGGGAGGGGATAAAAAAGGGGGTTTACATTGGAATAGGGAATAAAAAGTATTACTATTTAGTTCCGTTGAGGTGCTGCCGCCCTTTCTGTGCGTTCAGGTTGAGGGTCTACCTGACTGAGAAGGTACATGGAATATGTTACCACATCTGTGCTCGATCCATCACAGCCATTGTCACCTATCATAACAGGTAACCATCTCTCTCGTATAACAACAATACAATGTTTATACAATGTATGTATATATGTATAATGTGTGTGTGTTTGTGTCATTGCAGAGAGAACAAAGCAAAAGGTGGTGGTATTTGTGTAGCCAATCATACAACACCCATTGATGTCATCATCTTGGCCAATGATGGATGCTACTCCCTGGTACAGCAACATTCCCCGTCCATATGAATTCATAAGCACATGTACGCTAGTTGGAACATTGTGTAAACTTGCCTCAGGTTGGACAGCTGCATGGTGGACTGATGGGAATGATCCAGAAAGCCATGGTGAGATCTTCCCCACACATCTGGTTTGACAGAGCCCAAATGAAAGACAGACATCTAGTGGCTAAAAGGTGCAACTACAACATCATCACTTTTACTACCAGTTATTAAATGGAAGAATTGACATTTTGCAGTGTTAGAGCTTAAGGATGCTCTAGGTAGAGCTTCACAATGCAAATAAGAAGATGTTGGAGTGAGACAAAAAATCCGAGTAAGCAATTAAACTGAACTAGGCTGTTCATCAGATGATCAAAAGTTCAAGACCATAGCTCAAAAAACCCAAACCTACTCTGGAACTGATGTACAATTTTAGATTCAGAGGAGCACGCAGGCTGATCCAAAAGAGTCAGGCTATGGATGAAGTCCTTTGACCACACAGACGAGGGCCTTTGGTCATGATGGATACCACCTGCAACATCTCCATTTGACGCCCCTGCACAACCTGACGCTACATCGTTCCATTGAAGGAAAAAACATGAGTCATTTTCAGGGGTCTACCACTTGATTTTCTTCTATATACCCTCGGGATCTTTGAAGAAGTTTCAAATGACCTCAGCAACAACGGCACGACAGTGTGAATACCTGACAGAAAATGAATCCACATTTTTGCTAAGCTTTTGGTTTTTAAAGGTTGTGGTCTTAAATTTTTTATTTTGACAAAAAATAACAAATAATTTGCGGGGTTGTGAATGCTGAAATTGAGTTCGATCCAGGCTGATAGAATGAACATGGACTGTTCCAGGCTGGGGGAACATGTTGCTGACAAAACCAAACAGCCAATCCTCATCTTTCCTGAGGGTGTGTATCATCATAGCTACATGTCATATATGACTTATGTATGTTTACCCCAGCTCTTATATGTTTTTCATCTACAGGAACATGCATCAACAACACCTCGGTGATGATGTTCAAAAAGGGCAGCTTTGAAATGGGCTGTACCATCTATCCAGTGGCTATCAAGGCCGGTTTATTTTGTGGTTCTTTTTCCACTCTGTCCTTTCTTAATACATCACACCAAATAACACCAATGCATATCGTTCTGCAGTATGATCCTCGCTTTGGGGACGCTTTCTGGAACAGCAGTAAGTTTGGCTTGGTCAGCTATCTGCTGAGGATGATGAGCAGCTGGGCCATTGTATGCAGTGTGTGGTACCTGCCGCCTATGAACAGACAGGTATTTCTTGTGTTTATCTAAAGATACCTGCATGCAAAAGGTTCGTGCAGTTCACTTAGTGTTGCACGTTAGTGATTGTTATTATTGTGAAGGAAGAAGAAGATGCAGTACAGTTTGCCAGTAGAGTAAAAGCCGCCATCGCTGCACAGGGAGGATTAGTAGATCTCATTTGGTGAGTGAGGAGTTACAATTCCTCTTACTGTAGTACAGTATAGTACAGCATAGTAGTATATGATATATATATATATATATATATATATCAAATGTGTTTTTTTTTTCAGGGACGGGGGTCTTAAACGTACCAAAGTGAAGGAGACTTTCAGAGAAGAACAACAAAAACTTTACAGTAAAGTCCTTGCTGGTGAGCCAGAGTAATGGTAATGGTAATGGTAATGGTAATGGTTTTATTTCATTTGAACATGCATCAGATTACAATTGAATGCATCACATAATCAGTTCATCAGGAAAGATGTGAGGAATATGTGAATTATACAAATTAATATTAAAGTTACATTAAAAAAAAGCTTCTGTTGCTGTTGTTAGGCCAGTACAGAAAAGTAAACACATGGTTATGTCACGCCACTAATTAGATCAGGACTTCTATATATAAACGTCTGTGAACCTGTCACCAGGAAGCAGAGGGGTGACGAAGTGCAAGACAACAATGTCCATTTTGTTGAATTTTACACTTGATTATGTCACTACTTTATTGGAGCACTAAACTGTCGCAAACATCACTACTGCGTTTAATATTATTAGTGCAGAATGTGAGGTGCGTTGACGGACATTTTTTTCCCCTTGCAACACACCTTTGGGTCCCGACCTACCATTGGAGAACCAATAATCTCGTTCACTAGTATATTATTAGCTGTTTGTTGTTTCAACTGTCTCTCTATCAATGCTTATTAACTTCCAACTTCTTCAACTGTCAAGCTATTTATGCTAGTTAGCTAGCTAGCTAGTTAGCGAGACAAACAAACTACTCAGTTGCTAGCTAACTAGCTAGCAGTTTGTTTATGCCGTGGCTGTTCCCGTGGGTCTGTAGGAATCGAGCATTTCTAACTAGCTATGCTATTTCTAATATGTAAATAAACAATGCCATTGACAACTATTTATAAAAAAAACTTTATTTTCTATCTTTAATGCTGGTAATTGTGCTTAACTTGTAACTGTTTTATCAGGTGTAACTCATTCCAATCGAAGTAACCTGTTAATTCTGGGGGCGTAACTTTGATAAACCCAACCCCCTCCTGCTCCCTAACCACGCCCACTACGCGGTTCCTTCCAGTCGGGTTTACAGCACGAGAACTTGTCTTCCTCGCTGCTCTCCATCGATCCATTCGGTCTCGTGGCTTGAGCCGCCAGAATGTCCTTCCTGGATCAGCCGTGGTGTCCCACCAGCGTCCAGGTGACGGTCCTTCAAGCCCGTGGCCTGAGGGCGAAGGGCAAAGGCGGCACCAACGATGCCTACGCGCTCATGCAAGTGGGCAAGGATAAGTACCAGACCTCCGTGGTGGAGAAGAGCGTGGCGCCGGTCTGGAAGGAGGAAGCCGTCTTCGAGCTGCCTCAGCACGGAGCGGGAGGGGAGAGAGCCACGCTGCATGTACACGTCCTTCACAGGGCTCTGGTGGGTCCGGACAAGTTGCTGGGCCAGGCCGTTATCAACTTGCTGCAACTCAGTGAGGACAAGACCCGCGACAAGACCGAGTAAGGACACTATTTAGGGACTGAGGGCGTTCCACTTTAAGACGGACAAGTAGTTCTATCTAATGAGCAAATCTAGTAAATACACTCTGAAGGGTAACCATGTTTATTATCTTTATAGCTATGTATGTTTCAATACAAAATACATGTTTAAAAATACAGTACTTTAATATAGGCAATAGTTTTAACAACTGATAATTAATTGAACAATATATCTTATGCAGGCGGCACGGCGGTCTAGTGGTTAGCGTGCAGACCTCACAGCTACGAGACCAGGGTTCAATTCCACCCTCGGCCATCTCTGTGTGGAGTTTGCATGTTCTCCCGCATGCGTGGGTTTTCTCCGAGTACTCCGGTTTCCTCCCACATTCCAAAAACATGCTAGGTTAATTGGCGACTCCAAATTGTCCATAGCTATGAATGTGAGTGGTTGTTTGTCTATATGTGCCCTGTGATTGGCTGGCGACCAGTCCAGGGTGTACCCCACCTCTCGCCCGAAGACAGCTGGCATAGGCTCCAGCAACCCCCGCGACCCTCGTGAGGAAAAGCGGTAGAAAATGAATGAATTAATTCATCTTATGCAGTTTTTATGATGGGAAACTTCCATCCATCCATTTTCTTATCCTCACTAGGGTCACAGTGGTATGCTGGAGCCTATCCCAGCTGACTTCAGTGGAGAGGGACTGGTTTCCAGTCATGATGGGAAACTTTTTTTCAGTCCGGTATGCTGCATATTTAATAATAAGAGAGTTACAACTGTAAGCCTAATCATTAAAAAGCATTAAATGATGTATTGTATAGATAATTTTAGGATATTTTGAGTTTATAAAGAGGAGAGATATGAAGTAAACTTAGCATACAAGTATATTATCCCCAGGATGGATGGAAGTATGTTAAAATAGCAACACAGGCCCGATCAGCTATATATTAGTTAAGAATGGAGAGTGTTGTTCTGCTAAGCTGCTTGTAAGTAGTTTATGCTCCTACCATGTGACTACAGCGTACCAGCCTCCCTTCTGCTTCGGACTTGCATGTTCTTTCATTTGTCAGACATTAGCTGCCGTTTTTTGGTAATTTTTTTTTTCCCCTCAGGCCATGCATGCACCTTTCCTCTGAGGTTTAAATTCGCCTGTGGCCTCGCATTCCTGGCAGCTTTATCAGTGAAAAATAAACAGTGATGGCCCGCAAGGTCAGGTTCTCTGGCAAAAACAGCAGAACTTCCTTGGCGCTGCTATAGCACTCGCACCGTCTTACAATGTAATATCAAATAAACATTTAGTATTACAGTGAGTGAGTCCATATGTTACACACGTTAATAGTTGCGTTAAATGGAACCTACAAGTGAGTCGACGCAATGCTGGACTTTGACATTAAGTGCAATAATATGGATAATGGCGACTATCAACATTTTTTATGACCTCCATTCGCATTGATGTTGATGTGCAACTTCCTATCAGCAGATAAAGTGGACAGATTTGGGTTTCTAATTGTTTATTTTCAGGTTGCTGTTAAAATGTGAGTGTAATCTTGGCGCTGTAGCTAACGTTTGCTTCTTCCTGTCCCACCCCTTAATGCTACATTGTCGTTAAAAGGTGGATAAACGACACAATGCCGTGACATACAGTACACTCGCATACAAACACAGCTCATTAGCATTAAAGCTACAGATACACAAAGCGGCGTACTCCCTCTAAATTCCAGCATCAAGGCTCCATATTGGACAAAGTACATCCAATACACTATTGTAGCCCTTCTAATTAACTTTGTTAAAAGCAGTTGAATGTGTGAGCTTAAAATTATGTTCTGATGTGCATCATGTGCCTCCACATTAGTTTAGACTCAAGCAGTGTTTTTTTTTTTATTTATGAGAATCTTCAATAGATCCCCCCACCCTGTCTCTGGTGACTAGGACTTCACTTCAAACACTGATGATCTGATAAGTTCTGTCCACCAGTGCTGCACGGGCGTTTATCACTGCTGACTTGCTCTTCTCCCACTCACACAGCTGTGTGAAGTGATAAGAGAGGTCTTCATTGTCTTATCTTTAGTGCACAAGAAAGGATGTGTGTGTCTGTGTGCACTAAAGGCGAATATTTGTTGACAATGTTGAGTCCGATTAGTCAGCTTTAAGCCATTGTTATCCGGTAGGCTTCAAGGAAAGACGACACGGACATTTTGGTAACTTCCTTTGCGCTTTAACGGAAGGAGTTCACTTCTCTTTTTGACACGTCCACGTGGGATCCGTGTAGTAGTTTTGCAACTAGCAACAAATTCAGTGTTTACAGCCTGTAACTATGCCCAAATAACTTCCAATTGTCTAATTGTCTAATTAGAGCCAGTGGAAAAACATGTAGAGCTGTGGCTGTAGGCAACACCCTTTAAACATTTTTTTTAATGTGTGCTCATTCAGTGTTGTTACGTACTGGTGTTTACAATAGACTCCTCATCGGTATGAATGCCGACTGAGCAGTTTGCTCCTGACCACTATTACAACATTGGTTCTGTTGCTGATGTGTTATGCAATATACTTGTTGGTCCTGCAGATTCATCACTGTTACATTTGAGCATGCAGTTTGTGAGAGAGTGACAATGAATCTCAGAGTTCTATCTACAAGAATGAGATAAGATTTAAACTATATATATATATATATATATATATATATATATATATATATATATATATATATATATATATATACTGTATATCCATAAACATAAACCTTGCACATTTCATCCGCGTCTGTTTGTTTTCAAGGCATATTTTTCCTGCACTGTCGGTTTGATGGCCTGCAGCATGGAAATACCAAAGAGACCCCTGCATGGACACACACACACACACACACACACACACACAAGTGCTTTCCTCATTTCCTCAGGAATCCTGCTGACCCCGGATTTATGCTTGATAAGCACTATTTATGCTGATTCTAACTTATGTTTTGTAACTGTTTTTTCCCCGAAACCCCTCTTCAGCATGCAGCATTCACTTACTTTTAAACTGTTTTTAAAATACTCTGAATAACTTTGCTATGATAGTCTCGGGACTATCATCATGCAGTCACCATACAGTCAAAGCATTCATACTAAACTCTCCACAAGACTGGTCAGTTGTATTTGTATTTTCAAAAAACTTTCCTATGAAGTCATTTTCCGTTTGCCTTGTGATGGGGTTAATTTTTTCCAAGAACCTCGAAGAAAGTAAAAAGCTTTTTGTTGCCCACGTGCATGAGAAAGTGGAAAGTACAAACGGTGCTCTCTGTGGAAACGTATATTGAACAAAATAGCTGCAATACAACCAATGTTGTAATTATGATAAGGAGCAAACTGGCCAGCCGGTATTGAGTGGCAGTGTTTTAAAGCGCATGCAGATAGATAAAGCTGCTGTTACTTCCAATGCAGCGCCACAGTTATTTGCTGTTCTAGATCACACCTGGTGATTGACGGCATGTGGTTAATTGAAGTATTAATTGGAGCATTTAGGACAGGGGTCTCAAACACGCGGCCCGCCGGCCAAATGTGGCCCGCAGGACACTAGTTTGAGGCCCCCGCCTTGATATGAAAGTTTAATGTTAGTGCGGCCCTCGCAAATTTGATATGGATGCTGTATGGTATCATGTACCCAGAAAAAATTATTACGTTTGATTAATGTTCATGTTAAAGGTTAAATAACTGTTAATAGTTATCCTCCCTATCCGTGTGGAAGTGGTAAGTTTTTGGCTATTTAAGTTTAAAGGAAATAAGTTGAAGGCTACCGTTTAGGTTGCTAGCTCTCTAGTTTGCGAGTTAGCATGCGTCTCAAGACCCTGCAGTTGCGCAATATGTTGTAAATAAAGAGTATAAATGTGACTATAGTCATGTTTTGTCATGTCTACAGGGCTCTAATAATGCTTTGTTAATTTTAATCTGAAAAAAATAATTTGTCTACCCACCAACTATATGTGGTTTCTTAAGTTTTTATTATTTGCTGTATTATTATTATTATATTTATTTATTACTGATTGATTTTCTTTATTCTTGATTTGTTTATTTATTTTTCATCTTATTTTGTGTAGAAAAATAAAAAAGTAAGATATTTGAGAACAGTGGAATGTTTTAGCAGAGCTTTTCTTGTAGAAAATCGAAACCAAAGCAAAGTTTATTCATTTTTCTGTTTTTAATAAATGTGTGGTTTTTTTTTTTTGGAAAACCTGATGCGGCCCAGACCCTAGCTCTAGTGGCCCCCAAGTAAATTGAGTTTGAGACCCCTGATTCAGGATATTCTGCCGTCTATACTCATGAATTCTATCTTTCAATGTCTGCTGTCAAGGTGGTTCAAGTTATTGGACAAGACGGGCAAGGTGGACAAAGACAGAGGAGAGGTCCTCGTGGACATCCAGTTTTTGAGGAACAACATGACAGCCAGCATGTTTGACCTCTCTGCCGCGGGCAAACCTCGCTCCCGCCTGGGCAAACTGAAGGACAAAGTCCGTGGTAAGAAAAAAGAATTGGATCAGGTGGCGGCGCCGTCCTTCAAGCAGGTTCTGACCGACAGCGAGGAAGAGGAGGATGACAGCCAGTCGGCTGCAGGCAAAGAGGAGAAGAAGAAGAAGCAAAAATTAAAGACTTTGTTTTCTCACAAGTCCAACCTGCAGAGGAACATGTCACAGTCCATGTCGGTGCTGCCTGCCAAGAACTCCTCACTGAGCGGCAGCTTGTCTTCTGGTCTTAATGTGGATGCCTCGGAAGGTCAGTGCTGTTTTAGGTTCATGTAGGACTGTACCATTTGTAATTGAGACGTGAATACCTTCCATTGTGCCATGTAAAAAAAAAAAAAAAAGGTTTCTTGTCTACATGTATGGTGGAAGTCTGCGCTTCACTTCTCCCTTTCCGACTCCTCCTAGGTAAAAGGAAGTTCAAGTTCATGAAACATAAGCGCTCAGGCAGCTCGGACAGCAAAGATCCATTCGGTCAGAAACACTCCTCTGTCGACAAAAGCAACCTGTGCATCAACGGCAGCCATGTTTACTGTGAGGAACCTCCTCCTCGCGCCACTCGTGTCGGATCCAACTTCAGTCTGGCCAGCTCAGGCCACGGGTCCATGGAAGATGTTCCGGAAAGCTCACCCCCATCAGTTGATTCGCTTCCTGCAATTAGGCAGTACACAACCTGGGAAGAGGAAGAGGAGGATTTGGAAGATGGGAATGCTAAGATTGACAGGTTTGATGAAGAGAAGGGGAGAATGAGATGTGAAGAAGAACGGGAACGATTAGAGGAGGAGGAGGAAGAGGAGAGGAGGAGGAATATGGAGAAGTTGAGAAAGGAGGATGAAAAGAGGATAAGAGAAGATCAGGAAAGACTAGCAGAGGAAAAGAGGAGACTGGAAGAAGAAGAACAGAGAAGGAATGAAGAAAAGGCAAGGAAGGAGGAGCAAGAGAGAATGAGAAGACAAGAAGAGCTGGAAAAAGCAGCAGAGGAGATGAAGAGACTGGAGGAAGAGGAGAGGGAGCGGAATAAAGAGAAGTTGAGAGAGGAGGAAGAACGAATGATGCATGAAGAAAAAGCCAAGAAGGAGGAACTAGAGAGGATGAGAAGACAAGAAGCAGAAGAGCAGGAACGACTAGCAGAAGAAAATAGAAGACTGGCAGAAGAAGAAGAACAGAGAAGGAATGAAGAAAAGGCAAGGAAGGAGGAGCAAGAGAGAATGAGAAGACAAGAAGAGCTGGAAAGAGCAGCAGAGGAAATGAAGAGACTGGAGGAAGAGGAGAGGAAGAGGAATGAAGAGAAGTTGAGAAAGGAGGAAGAAGAAAGGATGATGAATGAAGAAAAAGCCAAGAAGGAGGAACAAGAGAGGATAAAAAGACAAGAAGCGGCGGAAAAGAGAAGGAATGCCGAGAAGGCAAGAAGGGAGGAAGAGGAAAAGAGAAGACAAGAAGAGCTGGAAAGAGCAGCAGAGGAGATGAAGAGACTGGAGGAAGAGGAGAGGAAGAGGACTGAAGAGAGGTTGAGAAAGGAGGAAGAAGAAAGGATGATGATTGAAGAAAAGGCCAGGAAGGAGGAACACGAGAGGATGAGAAGACAAGAAGCAGAAGAGCAGGAAAGACTAGCAGAGGAAAAGAGGAGACGGGAAGAGGACGAGAGGAGAAGGAATGATGAGAAAGCAAGACGGGAGGAAGAGGAGAAGATCAGGGAAGAAGAGCTGGAAAGAGTAGCAGAGGAACAGAGAAGGGTGGCAGAAGAGAGAAAAAGGAACGAGGAGAAGGCAAGAAAGGAGGAAGATGAGAGAATCGCAAGACGGGAAAAAGAGCTAAGGAGACGAGAGGAAGAAGAGAGGATGAAGAGGGAAGAGGAACAGGTGAGAGAGGAGGAAGAAAGGATGAGGAATGAAGAAAAGGAGAGGAAGGAAACAGAAGAAAGAATGAGGAGGCAAGAAGAAGAGCGAGAAAGATTAGCAGAGGAGAAGAGGAGACTGGAGGAAGAAGAGAAGGAAAGAATAAAGGAAGAGGAGAGGACGAGAAGACAAGAAGAGCTTGAAAGGTTAGCATTAGAGGAGAATCGGAGAGCGGAGGAAGAGGAGAGGACCAGGATGGAGGAGAAAATGAAGCAAGAGGAGATTAGGAGACGGGAAGAACAACTTGCCGAAGAAAAGCGGTTGGAGGAGGAGGAGAGAAGGATTGCAATAGCTAGACAGGATGAACAAGAGAGGATGAGAAGACAACAGGAACAACTTGAAGAAGAAAGGAGGAACAAGGAAGAAGAGAGGAGAAAAAGGGAGGAAGAAAGAAAAAAGATGGAGGAAGCAAGTAGAAGGGAAGTCGATGAGCGGGTGAGGAATGAAGAAGACGAGAGAAAGAGAAGAACGGTGGCGGAAGAAAGAAATGGGAAGGAACAAGAGAGGAAACCGGAGGAGGAGCGGAAGAGGAAGGACAAAAACGACATGATGGAGGAGAGGAGGAGAAGAGAAGCTGCCGAGAGTCTTGAACACATTCCTTCCACCAATCCATTTGATGAAGATGTTTCTCATGATGATGACATAATTCCTAACTTGTCTTCCGGGTCAAAGGGCAGCACACTGGACACTGACACCGCCATCTTGGAAAGGTCAGTTTCCACACAGTGGCACTTCTACCATAACATACATTGTTCCTCATAACCCGAATATGTTTAAAATATAAAAAAATCCATAATACAGTGGCCTCATGGAACTACTATTAAATATAATAAGAAAATGAATAATCAATGAATAATTGGATTTAATTTAGTTAATTGATCTTTTGAACAGGAAGATGAAGACAGGAGGAAGTTGTGAGTGTAGAATGAAAGCGGTATATCAGCATCATTTACATGACTTCCTCGTCTGGGTTACGTCATGTTGCCATGGCAACGTAATCCAAACCATGACAGCTTCGGTGACAATTGCATGGCTGAGTGTAGGTTGGTGGCTCGGTGAGTTGTCTGACCTCGTTAGAGTATCGTGTAGAGGTGTCATGTTCATGCCCGAGCTGTCTTTAAGCCGGGGAACACAAAAACTGTATTAAGTTTAAGTTAAATAATTGCCTACAGCTCTGCATAGTGGGAGAGTGGTTAACGTGCAGGCCACACAGCTAGGAGGCCCGAGTTCGATTCCACCCTCGGCCATCTCTGTGTGGAGTTTGCATGTTCTCCCCATGCATGTGTGGGTTTTCTCCGGGTACTCCGGTTTCCTCCCACATTCCAGACATTGTTTGTCTATATGTGCCCTGTGATTGACTGCCGACCAGTCCAGGGTGTACCCTGCCTCTCGCCCGAAGACAGCTGGGATAGGCTCCAGCACCCCCCGCAAAAATGAATGAATGAATAATTGCCTACAGCATGCATGTTCAAAGTTTCTCCATTGAAAAATGAAAGGTTGCATGGTCCACATTGTGGTTACATTGCACCTTTTTGTGCTATTTTTCCCCCTTTTTTGCATACATTGCATACAATATTTGCATCAAAAACTGTAGTAATGCTCAGTTGTGTTTCACACTTTATCTAGCATGTTGTCCCTCTCGTGCCGTTGCATAACACAACAACAATTGTAGAAAGCATGCATTCACTCCTCCTGCCAGTTATTGATAACCTTCACCCTGCATGCTCGGCGACACTTAGGTTAACCTACGGTGTAGAGCAATATGAGTGAGCTCCAAAATTACTTGAATTGAAAGCGCAATATGCATGTCATATTTATAAATCCTCCCACCTCCCAACCGCCACCTAACAGAAGTGTTAATTAATATGAATGCTGTGGAGTACTTGTACGAGCCTATCATGAATGAAAACCTTATTGCAGGGGGCTCAATTTACCTGCGGGCCACTGGAGCTAGGGTCTGGACAAGGCTGGGCCGTATCAGGTTTTCCAAAAAAAAAAAAAACGCATTTATTAAAAACAGAAAAATATACAAAATTTTTCAGTGCTTTGGTTCCGATTTTCTACAATAAAAGCTCTGATAAAACATTCCACTGTTCTCAAATATCTTACTTTTTATTTTTCTGCACAAAATAAGATGAAAAATAAATAAACAAATAATAATAATAATAAATATAATAATAATAATAATAAAACGGCAAATAATAAAAACTTAAGAAACCACATATAGTTGGTGGGTAGACAAATTATTTTTTTCAGATTAAAATTAACAAAGCATTATTAGAGCCCTGTAGACATGACAAAACACGACTATAGTCACATTTATACTCTTTTTCTTCACAACATATTACGCAACTGCAGGGTCTTGAGACACATGCTAACTCGCAAACTAGAGAGCTAGCGACCTAAACGGTAGCCTTCAAGTTATTTCCATTAAACTTAAATAGCCAAAAACTTAGCATTTCCACTCGG
This sequence comes from Doryrhamphus excisus, assembly GCF_037039965.1. NCBI lineage: Eukaryota > Metazoa > Chordata > Actinopteri > Syngnathiformes > Syngnathidae > Doryrhamphus > Doryrhamphus excisus. The sequence continues at coordinate 12,032,428 of NC_136366.1, read as the reverse complement.
ATAGGGAGGGTAACTATTAACAGTTATTTAACCTTTAACATGAACATTAATCAAATGTAATAATTTTTTCTGGGTACATGATACCATACAGCATCCATATCAAACTTGCGCGGGCCGCACTAACATTAGACTTTCATATCAAGGCCTCAAACTAGTGTCCTGCGGGCCACATTTGACCGCGGGCCGCGTGTTTGAGACCCCTGCCTTATTGCTTTACACTGGTTCTCTTTATTCCAGCCATCGAGTGGGAAGCAAAACCATTTCCGTGGATGAAAAGAAGCGACCAGCTCCCCAACCTCCATGTAGGACGCAAGGGGAGAGACCTAATCAAGGAGAACAGGATGGGCCGACACGTCAGCTGGTGCTGATGGCCAAGCAGAATAAAGACAAAGAGATGAAAACAGCCAGTGTCCCACCTCAGAGCAGATCTCACCCAAATGCAAAAGACAACACCAGTGGGACTTCCTCAGCAGCCAAACACGCTAAACGTCCAGCTCCTTCAATACCTAACTCCGAACCAAGGACTGTCCCAGCTAGCTTAAATCCATTTGAAGATGATGACGACGATGATGCAGCATCCACTCATGAGTCCACTTCAGTGTCACGGCCGCCACCTATGTCCCAAACTTCTGATGTAGCATATGAAACCAAAGTCAGATCCTCCAAGGCCCGTGCACCCGCACCACCGGCGAAGACCCTTGCAGCTATACAAAGCACACCAAATAATAAACAGAACCTTGACCACATCCACACTACACATGAGGACGACCAAGCTTTGTCAAACCAGGAGAGTCTGCCGAAAGAGTGTGGACCAAAGCAGCCTGCAGTGGAGGAAGAAAGCGTGAAGAAGGAAGTGCCTCCTCCAGCATTACGAAGGTGAGGTGGTTATGCTTTGCTTTATGTGTGGATTAAGTGTCAATATGTTGCATAATAACAAAATGAAACCCTTTTTTTTTTTTTTTGCAGACTTCATCCTGTGAAACCCCTCACTTCTCAGGAACAGAATCCTATCTCAGCCACGGAAGGAGAAACTGTTGGTGAAGTTCAGGAGAAAACAAAGGTATCCTCCAGTATCGTTTAAAATAGGCTGGAAAATTGCACTGCATGTATTTATTGTGTGTTTCTGCAGGTAAAAGAAAGCGATGCAAAGGGGCCGTACTCCATGCTTACCAAGGATGAACTCATCTCCCTGGTCGTAAAACAGGAGAGCCAGCTGCAGCAGAAAGATAAAAAAATAGCAGAGCTGGAGCAATACATCGACAATTTACTTGTGCGTGTTATGGAAGAGAAACCCAGCATTCTCATGTCGCTGAAGAAAGTCGCCTAAAGTGGATTTGCAGCACCTGCACATGAATGTCATTTTATACTGTACACCTGCATCATAGAATCATTTCCAAATATGTTAATTAGTACAAAGATACTCTTGCCTAAATCTTATTTACATTCCAGATATTTTGCTTTATATAAGCAGTGCTGATTTAATGACAGCCTGAATGATGCCAACATTAATTGCTGTTTCAATTGCAATTGTTTGTCTTCAGTGTAAGACTTGCCTTTTGTATGTTTTAAAACTATGCAGCTGTTACGTATTACCTACACGCCTTCTTGCACTGATTGTTCAAAGTTTACTTGATTTCCCGCCCCAAAAAGCACTTTACTCGGTTTGCAGAATTGCAATTTTTACACTGATGAAGTATTAAACTATGCAAAACAAATTGCCAATGTCCTTATTACTACAACCGTGTTTTAGTTTTTCATTGTCTATTTGAATATTATAAATGTACTATTGTTCAAACAACAGCTTGAGAAATGTACTTGGTGTTTTTGTTCATGGTGCAAATGTTTTTAATTGGAATATTTTCCCATTCAGATCAATATGATTATAGTTGCAATGTTAAAAACAAGGTCACCATCAAGATTTTAAATAACACGATGTGAAAAAACAGAGTTATAATGCTTTAGTTCATTTGTTGAAGGACACCTCATCGCACTGAAAAAAATACTAAATTTAGGTTCTGGTAAGTTGAGTTTTAATGTAAGAATTTTTTTTCTTACAGTTAAATATTATTGCTTAGGCTATTAATGTTAAGAGTGAAGTTAAAAAGTGATAAAATATGAAAAAGAAATAATCTTGTAAAATCACGTTTTATTCTTGTAATATGTCTTCTAACATTTTTATACTTTTATTTTAGTATTTATACCTTCAAACACAGTTTTGCGGCGGAACTCTTGTTTCTGGCACGTTGTATCCACACGGAGCTATTTTGTCTCCTTATAGCTTCCGCTGTACTTTCTAGTTCGCCGGCGTGAATTTTGGAAGTCTGCAAACGTTAACACTACGTTGGTGGTTGTAGTTTACAGATACAAAACATGTCTACGGGAAGTTTAAAATGTCCAGGCTGCGGTTCTTCCAACATTGTGGAGGACGACCTGCACACCCAAAGGCAGCTCATTTGCGTGGACTGCGGCGCTGTGGTGTCTGAGGGAGCTTTGACCCATGACACCTTCGAAGGCACAGGTAGCGAACATAACGTTTATCGTCCCTCCATTTTCTATACCATCCACCCGGGGAACGTTTATCCTATTTTAGTAATTTATCCATAATATATTTACTTATTCTAACTAATTTCATTTTATAATGTTGATTATATGTATTGTTATTTTATTTACTGTTGTATATGTTTCTATTTTACGTTCAACTTTAAAAAATACTTTATTCGTTTTCTTTTAACGTTGCATCAGCTAGCTTGCTACCCATTGCTACATGCTAGCTACCATTGCTGTGTAGTTGTTAGACAAAATATAAGCAAGTTGTCAATATGCAAAATATATAGTGGAAGTAAATTATAATAATACATAAGCTCTGCATCTTTTTACTCCGTTTTGGACATGTTGAATTGTGTTAATGTAACCGTGGGATGTTACTGAATGTAACTTGTTAAGCATGTTTGAAACAAATAAACCACACCCTGCCATATTAAGTGTAACATATTGTCATAATGAGAGGTTCAAACCAACTCATGACCTTTTCATCCTTTTGTTTTTTTTTAATAGATGTGAGCTACAGTCGGACAACAGCTGTGAATAAAAAGCCCTGTTCAAACCAGATAAAAGGTGAGCTAACGCCCATGTTTGCTTAAATTCACTGCTTTGATTTATCAACCACTTTTGTCCTACTCATGCAGGCCAGCAGCGAGTCAAAGCTATATGCCGAGCCCTGCGGGTCAATGCCGAAATTGAGACCCTGTCGAGCACCTATTTTGCACAGGCCTACGAGCATGAGAATTTCATCAAGGTAAGCTTGCAGAAAAAGGAGAACCTGGCTGGCTGCTGCGTGCTGGTCAGCTGCAGGCAGCTCAACTGGCCTGTCACCATGGGAACCATCAGCTGCCTGCTGGAGGCTGACACGATGATGATGGGGGCTGTTTACCAGGAGATGATCAAGTTTCTCAAGATCGAGGCACCACTTGTCAATGTCGCCGACGTGATGGAGGCCCATTGTCAAGAGTAAGTAGTTAAACGGGGGACTTTTTTGTCATTAAAGATCACCTATTATGTACATGTGACTTTTTAATGACATTATGCCCCCAGAGCCTGTGCACCAAACATGAGAAAAATCATCTCTTTCACGTGTTTGCTCCACTCTTACAATAAACATTTCTACACATCTTAAAATAAATAGTAGAATATTGAGACCTTTCTCTCTCCATCAGATACAAAATCACCCCAAATGACGTGCATGAAGACCTTGCTGAGGACTACAAAAACTTGAACAAACGAGCCTTGGCCTTGGTAGAGCTGGCTGCTGAGTCCTGGATCGTGACGGGACGCAAACCTGTGCCCTTAATGATGGCCATGGTTTATCTGGCCTGGCAGTCCTTGAACCCCAACCACGTTCGTCTCAAAGTGAACCTGGAAAAGTTCTGTCTCATTGCAAAGGTGAGGAAGCACAGAGCCGCACAGATAAGAGTGGCCGAGATAAAGCGGATGCTTTGCAAACTAGGCAAGGAGATCCCTTGGGTCATGGATGCAGTCACATCAGACAATGTTGTTAGGCACGTGGGGGATATTGTGAAGAATAGGTACGCTTTGTTACGAAGGGCTTTGAGGACCCATGAGGTGGCTTTGCAGGAGGAGATTGAAGATCCCTCTGAGACTGAAGGTGAGACAATGTGTGAAAAGGCTGAGCAGACAGACAGGCACGACAATAATACTGAAGCTGATCAACATCCACAACCAAACTGGGGGAAGAGGGTGCTTTTTGCCCCTCCGTGCGTGACTCACCCCAAGAAACGGAGAGTACATCCGGCAGGGTTGGAAGACGTGACGGGTGATGAGGACATCTCTGACAGTGAAATCGAGTCGTACATTCGCACCCCCCGGGAGGCTAGGGAATTCGCTCTGACACAGGCAGAGTTTGTAACGCAAAGTGAGACCCCCAAATGAGGCTTTGTTGTTGTTCATACAGTAATTTCACAAGGTTTGCAAAAATTAATGCTATCCAATACAAGAGATGCAACAAAAAATAACTAGCTTTACAAAGATAGTAATGCTCATTTTTGACTGACACTTTTACGTAGGTGTGCTCGCTTGGTACATAACCCATGTCCGCAAAATTATGCAGACGTGTAAGAATTTTTTTCATAGTGTTTGTGACTAATGCGACCTTTTGTAAATGTTGTTGGATTACTGGATTAACTATGAAAGTGACTGCAAATGTAGATGTTCATTAAAACTATTTTTTTTAGGAAGATACACAAGCTGCCAGAATAATTTGTGAATGCACAATATTTAATATTCCTGAATTATTTCAAGACTCAAGCAGCAGACTTTGAAGAAGGATCTCTCACACTATTTAATTGCACAACTCAAGCACAAGACATTTGTCTTTATTCCTAGCATCTGTAATAATAACAGTAAATATAAATACATTACAGAGTAGATGTTCTCACCTTTTAAAAGAAGAGATATTCATAGAGTTGTCACACACACACAGAAAATTAACATTAGATTAACATTAACTCTTTTTTTTTGACATGCAGTCTTATCATCACATCTCCCTTATTTAGTACCAAGTCCATAATAGAAATGATCACTAATGACATAATAATCTATGAGCTACCTGCAAAATGTAACAAAGTAGTATAATGGTTTTCCTCCATGCCATCACAATAACATCATTAAACAAGACATACATAAACTGTACAGTAATGGGGCACCGACCACATAGGCAACACAAGTAATTTGCGATTCGACACCAATAATCTAGCAGATACAAGTCAATATTGTAAGTCATTTGAAATACTTTTCTTGCTGCTTGTTGCAAGGCAGACATCTTTGGGCTCAATCATAGGGATGTAACGGTACACTGATCACATCATCGTTCGGTATGTACCTCGGTTTTAAGGTCACTCTTCGGTGACTAACAACTATGCCACAATATAAACAATACAAAAAAGGTGTTTTACATCAAAATAACTATTTTACTATTGTCACATTTAGAACTAAACAGTGTGTGTGCACGAATTTCCCTACAATGTTACCATTCTACACGCTATACTCCTCCCTACTCTCTCACTTCCTGTATATTTACTTGCAAAAGATCCATGTCATATCAAATGCACTTCTGCAACCTTTTATGGCATAAAACTACAGTGACATCTATTAGCTTGTACTTGCGTCATCACCTCTTTTTGCCTCATGCAAAAAAAATTGAAAGTTGAGGTTTTTTTTGTGTGATCACATGACATATTTGTTATGATCATCTTTCATTCATTCATTCATTATCTACCGCTTTTTCCTCACAAGGGTCGCGGGGGTGCTGGAGCCTATCCCAGCTGTCTTCGGGCGAGAGGTGGGGTACACCCTGGACTGGTGGCCAGCCAATCACAATATAGACAAACAACCATTCACACTCACATTCATACCTATGGACAATTTGGAGTGGCCAATTAACCTAGCATGTTTTTGGAATGTGGGAGGAAACCGGAGTACCCGGAGAAAACCCACGCATGCACGGGGAGAACATGCAAACTCCACACAGAGATGGCCGAGGGTGGAATTGAATCCTGGTCTCCTAGCTGTGAGGTCTGCGCGCTAACCACTAGAACACCGTGCAACCCCGTTATAATCATCTTTTATGGTAATTTAAAAAAAAAATGACATTCTTTCTTCTCACGCCATTACAAGACCACACCTGCGGTGCAATGATTGACAGGTGCTCCAATACGGCGATGGCACTTGAGCATCTTTCTCAGCTCTGCGCGAAATCGGTCATGCAGCCACGCATACAGGAAGGGGTTGCAGCAGGAGGAGCTCATGGCGCACAAGTGGCAAAGCAGCTGTATGAGCAGGAAGAAGCGCTTGTTGATGAGCGTGATGTCTACGTCCCGTAGCATGTTGAAAACGTGAATAGGGAGCCAGCACGCGGCGAAGGCCGACACAAGGAGGGCCACCAAGCGGAAGATCTTCCTCTTCCGGGCTTGGTGGGCAGTGGCCCTTTCCTTTGTCCTGTGACCGGGGGCGATGCACTTCTTTAGTTTGACCGTGATGCACAAATAGGACACAAAGACGGCGGACAGCGGTAGAACATAGGTGACCAGCAGGGTGCTGTAAGCATAGGCCCGTCGTTCCTTCTCTTGGTCCAACCAGAACTCTTCACAAATAGTGAAGCCCTCCTCTTTAAACTCCACGTGATAGGTGTGGCTCACCGCAGGAGCAACCAGCGCGCAGGACATCAGCCAGATTCCAGCCAGGACGAATGCACAGGTCGCCACAGAGGTGCGCTTTTTTAGGGGGTGCACTGTTGCGTAGTATCTAAAATAGCAAGAGTGTCCAAGAGTCAAATGTGTTTCATATAACAATAATTAAGAATCTACTGCAAAAACACTAATCAAATATCCACCATGACAGTAGTGCTCTGCGCTCTTAAAAGTACAAGATGACTGGGCGGTAAATTGGCGAGCTGAGATGGGAGAACAACAAAGCCACTCGAAGTGCAACTTTGTTACAAGTAAGCACACTTTACGACATATCAACTCAAAGACTTGCACCAGGGGAGCATGAAAGGGGGGTTGGAGGTATTCCAACGCAGGCCCGGCAGCCAGCCACAGCTGACGCTGCGATGCCAGGCACTGAGGGGGGGGTGAAGCGGCTAAAGGTGTGTTTGTAGCATATGTGCGTGTGTGTAGATAGGCCTGGAGATTGGCTCCGTCTAGCCAACAATCTTGGTGCCTCATTCACACGATGTCAGGGCAGACAGTTTCCCGTCGAGATGATTCTGTCAATTGCGTGGAAAGACCAGTTGAATCTATGATTTCGATTTGTAGACTAATAACTAACAGAAGCCAGCCACTGTTGTTTATAGGTTGTGCAGGTTTTTGGGTTGTTGTTTTTTTGTGATAATTAAGGGGCTGCAAAATAATCTGCTTCGAATGCAGAATGTCTTCATCGTAGCAGTTTTACAGTTTGACATGCCAAGTAATTTAGCGAAAGCCAATTTGGATAAATATTCCGCCTTAATTATGCATCCAAGTACAAAAAAGTGACGTGTTTATAACTTGTATAATTAGCGGAGGCGGGTTATCGTAAAGCTGAGATGAGAGGCACGCTACAGCAAAAACCAAGGTTAGTCTTTATGGTGATCGGAAGCTGCTGTTCTCAATGTCACAGAGAATTAATAGCAAGATAGATTCTTCACTAATGAAGAAAAAGGTAAAAAGCCTGATGAGGATTCTTGAATAGGTAGAATCCTGATAAAATAATAAAGAAAAAGTTAAAAAGCCTGATGAGGATTCTTGAATAGGTAGAATCCTGATAAAATAATAAAGAAAAAGGTAAAAAACCTGTTGAGGATTCTACCTATTCAAGACACACCAATGGTAAACATACTGAACTGAACTAACTGCAAACGCGCCTTTAGTCACTCACCTGTCCACAGCAATGGCCGTGAGCGTAAAGACCGACACGTAGACCGTCACAGGCTGGATGAGGAACACCAGGTAGCAAACAAAGCGTCCGAAGACCCACCCGTGAGGGTTGAGTGCATAGGCGAGGGTAAAGGGCACACACGTGACACACATGAGCATATCTGAGAAGGCCAAGTTGCCGATAAAGAAGTTAGTGACGTTGTGCATCTTGCGCGTTCTGCAGATGATGTACAGGAGCAGGTAGTTTCCGAAGACCCCTACTAGCAACACGAGTACGTAGCACGGGATGATGATGGGCTTGAACGTCTGCAGCAAGGCCACGTCTGCAAATTGGGTGCTGCGGTTGCCGACGACGTTGTCGTCGTGCACTGCCACCTCGTAAACGTCTTTTGGTGCGCTCTCGAACATGCTGCTGTGGTTCGCCTCCATGAAGCCTGTTCATATGAGAAAAGGGACTTTTAACAAAGTCGGAAATGGAAAATGTCAGCTTGGGCTGAGTCAACAAGCTGGAAGTGATTTTTTTTATTCACACTTTCAATAAAATGGCATTATAATGGCGCAGTTATGCTTCACAACAAATATTTTTGTCAAGAAATAATCCTTGCAATAACCTTAGTTAATACTATGCAATACTTTCTCTCTTTTTAGCTGTTTGAATGTATGATGTACTGTACAGTGGAACACGTTTATTTTTTGGGTGTCCAATGTGTTGCTGCCTTGTGCAATGGACCCTGGGAAGACTAGTTGTTTGGTAGAAGCTAATGGGGATCCATGAAATAATCAATGATGAAATTTCACATTGGTTAAAAAATTACATAGGGTACAAAAAATATACATGCATGTTTTTGTACAACATTTCAATACTTTTAAATGATCATTTTTTGTGGGAACTCCAAACAAACAATATATTTCAATATAACACGTTCCGATCAGGCTGTACGGCGATTGAGTGGTTAGCACGCAGGCCTCACAGCTTGGAGACCCGAGTTCAATTCCACCCTCCCTGTGTGGAGTTTGCATGTTCTCCCCGTGCATGCGTGGGTTTTCTCCGGGTACTCCGGTTTCCTCCCACATTGCTAGGTTAACATGCTAGGTTAATTGGCGACTCCAAATTGTCCACAGGTATGAATGTGAGCGTGAATGTTTTTTTTGTCTATATGTGCCCTGTGATTGGCTGGCCACCAGTCTCTCGCCCAAAGACAGCTGGGATAGGCTCCAGCACCCCCGTGACCCTCATGAGGATAAGCGGTAGAAAATGAATGAATGTTCCGATTAGGGTTTTATGCTGCCAATTCTGATACGGATCATCCATGAGTGATATCGGACGATACCAATACCGATCACTTGGATTAGCTGTACATTTTCCCACTTATTGACCAGGGCCCTTTGCCAATAGGTAATGTTCAACCACACACAAATAGTGTTTGGAGGACAAGACTTAATACTGTATTTTCTGGACTATAAGTTGCTCTGGAGTATAAGTCACATGAGGCCAAAAATGCATAATTAGGTAGAAAAAAAACGTAAAATACAGGGACAAACAACCATTCACACTCATGTTCATACCTATGGACAATTTGGAGTCGCCAATTAACCTAGCATGTTTTTGGAATGTGGGAGGAAACCGGAGTACCCGGAGAAAACCCACACATGCACGGGGAGAACATGCAAACTCCACACAGAGATGGCTGAGGATAGAATCGAACCCTGGTATACTAGCTTTGAGGCCTGCGCGCTAACCACTCGACCGCTGTGCCACCCAGCAGCAAAAAGAGTGCGACTTATAGTCCGGAAAATATGGTAATAATAATATGATACAATAGTACGCACCCGATGGACGTAATATCCACTTCCTCGTGGGACAAAAATAATAATTTAGCTTGTGGACAGCTAGGCAAAGCGTGTCTAGAAAGATGCACCGATATGTTTGAAGAGGGAGTGATCAAACACGCAGGCATCGATTGGTGTAGGCTGTGTGAAGGCGTCAAACTGAAACCATTGGAGGTTTTACACTGAATGGCTGTTGGCAACCCCACATGACACAGCACACATGCACTGACATGTCATGTCTGTGTTGTTATGATATTCATTTTTTTTTAACAGAAATCAGCCGATACTAATTGGTGGCCAATCTATCAAGTCATACCTATCATTTATATTATATTCTCATTGGACAAAATGAACATACAATATACCATCCATTCAATAATATCACATTAAGTCCTTTTATTCAATGTTTTTGAACCCTCCTTACAGCAGTTAATATTTTAGTACATTACATTACAGCACATGCTTTTATTGATCATGTTTCTATGTGCACAATTCAACATGGAAGAAGCAGATCTTATTGTGTTTTTTATATGGTACTCATAGTTTGTTTACGTTCAGAGAGAAAAGAATAGAGAATGTTTATAACCTGCTCAAGCCATGATTATTCGGACCTGTGCAAGACTTTAATGGCTTGCTGCAGTATATACAGTATGGATATATATATTTGTAAACCTATATACACATACTGCATAGATGCAGAGAGAAATACTGGCCCTTGGACAAAAGTAGACCCAGGAATATATAGATATCTTATGTTGTGATGACACAAATAGTAGAACAATAACAAGTAGAAAAATATGGTAATAGTATTACTATATAAAGTTTAAACGGTTAATGAAATATAAATGGCAGCAGTCAGTAACTTACCTGGTTTGGTACAACGAGCAGACCTTCCTCTTCTGTGTGTTCCGATGCTGCCTATGATTCACAATGAGAAAGAGGGGAGCCTGTAGGTGGGAGGTGGAGGGATGGAGGGAGGAGAAGAAAATCCAGGGTAATGACAGCTGGCCAATAAGATGGCAGGGTCCCTAAAAGATGAATGTTACCACCCAGTGTTGGTGTTGAACCTTTCATTAGTTGTCAGTGCGGTGATCCACTGACCTGTTGCCAGGTCAATCTAGTTTGTTGTGTAGTCCCACATATCCATATTGTGTGTGAATTATTATTATTATTATTTACTTATTTGCTCTACGTATATCTAAAATGTAAAATAGCCAGCACAGTTGTGTTAATGTTCATCCCTGTTTTCAGGCTCTGACAATATCCCGTATTCCACCAAGCTTCCTTGGGTAAAAAAAAAAAAAGAAAAGAAAAAGCAAAGAACTTACCCTGTGATTGCATTAATGTTCTGGTCTGTCAAGGTAAGTCGACAGCATCTCACGGTGTTTGAGCTTTTCATTGTGTTTTTGGAATAAATGTCACCATACTTTTTTTTTCTTCTCTTTCCAGTGGGCTGAACATTTGAAAACGTTTTTGTCCTCTCCTGCTTAATTAAGGTAAACGACCAGGCAGCCCATTCCATTTATTCATTGTGTGGGGGGAAATAACAACAAAAAATGTATGAATGTTTTAGGACAGAGATACACATACACACGGTCCACTGGGCACCCAGGAACAACAATATCATTTGTGGTATCCACTATAGTTTAATAGGGGTAATAATAATAATCAAAATGTATTCATAGTTAATATTATTACATGCATTTTTTTTAGAATATAATATGTATTCATTCATTCATTTTCTACCACTTATCCTCACGACGGTCGCAGGGGAGCCTATCCCAGCTGTCTTTGGGCGAGAGGTGGGGTACACTCTGGACTGGTGGCCAGCCAATCACAGGGCACATATAGACAAACAACCATTCACACTCACATTCATACCTATGGACAATTTGGAGTCGCCAATTAACCTAGCATGTTTTTTGGAATGTGGGAGGAAACCGGAGTACCCGGAGAAAAGCCACGCATGCACGGGGAGAACATGCAAACTCCACACAGAGATGGCCGAGGGTGGGGAAAGACAAAATAAGAAGCCAAAAAGTTACCACTTCCACACAAAATAGCAGTAGAACTCATTCATTCTTTCATTCATTTTCTACCAGAGGCGGGGTACACCCTGGAGTGGTCCAGCCAATCACAGGGCACATATAGACAAAGAACCATTCATAATATTTCAAAATAATCTAATATATAGAATCTTACATCAAAACTAATAATCATTACAAATAAATGACTTCCAAATCAATGACTTACGTCCAATGTGTTGCTAAGTTACTAAGACGTTTTGTTTGATGGCAGCCATGTTTTTCAACCAATCTTGCTCAAAGGTAAAAGCCTAAAATTTTGTGGTGTGCGTTTTTGTGTAGAGCTCAATGAGCGTGTGAGAAATTTCAAGTCGGTCCGACTTACGGGGTCTATATGTTTATATATAACCATGCGGTGTGATTGGCAGGAAAGTAATAGCACCAGCAACACAGTTGGGATGCGTGTTTTCAAACCTTTTCACCCTTTTTTGTGCAACATTAAGGAGTAGAAGAAGAGTTAGCCAATGGCAAAAAGTAATTGATATATCCGGGAACATATCCATTTTTAACATGTGGCTTGCTTTACCCCCCCCCCCCCCCCACACACACACACACAACCTTGACCCAGGGATGGATGTATTTCATAACGTTCCCCCATGCTGCATGTATGCCACATATCCTATTCTGTCCTCTTCATCATGACACATTGCTCATCGCATCACGTCCACCTGGCACATTCAATATACCCCCTGAGGTGTAAAAATCCTACCTCTTTCTATTTAGTGCATCACATGTGTTACCTTTGCTTCTGTTTGGAGAAATGGGGATTACTGTAGAGGTCATTCAACCCCCCCCCCCACACACACACACACACACTGCGCCTTGTAACATTCATGTTACAACATGAAGTGACCCACGTGTTAGATTGAAAGAGAACAAGGAAGGATGATAGTCGAGAATATATTGAAACATTCATTCATTGATTCATTTTCTACAGCTTTTTCCTCACGAGGGTCACGGGGGGTGCTGGAGCCTATCCCAGCTGTCTTTGGGCGAGAGGCGGGGTACACCCTGGACTGGTGGCCAGCCAATCACACGGCACATATAGACAAACAACCATTCAAACTCACATTCATACCTATGGAAAATTTGGAGTGGCCAATTAACCTAGCATGTTTTTGGAATGTGGGAGGAAACCGGAGTACCCGGAGAAAACCCACGCATGCACGGGGAGAACATGCAAACTCCACAGGGTGGAATTGAACCCTGGTCTCCTAGCTGTGAGGTCTGCATGCTAACCACTAGACCACCGTGCCGCCCTATATTGAAACATTAAATACCGAAAAAAAAAAATTATTTAACCAACTGCTTTCTTTCATTCATTTTCTACCGATTTTTCTTCACAAGGGTCACAGGGGGTGCTGGAGCCTATCCCAGCTGTCTTTGCGCGAGAGGCGGGGTACACCCTGGACTGGTCACAAGCCAATCACAATATAGACAAACAACCATTCACACTCACATTCATACCTATGGACAATTTGGAGTGGCCAATTAACCTAGCATGTTTTTGGAATGTGGGAGGAAACCGGAGTATCCGGAGAAAACCCACGCATGCACGGGGAGAACATGCAAACTCCACACAGAGATGGCCGAGGGTGGAATTGAACCCTGGTCTCCTAGCTGTGAGGTCTGCGCGCTCGTGTCGCCCTATATTGAAACATTAAATAACAAAAAAACAACATTATTTAACCAGCTACTTTCTATTTCAGATTTTTTTGGAACAGCTTTTCTACATACGGAATTCAGACAATATTCCTGACAACTAATCAAATGTTTGAATGAAGTGGATGACATGGCTGTCATTTCTACCCCAGACGGCTTTTTCAATAGGTGGACTTGGATCTAGTGTGTTCAAATGAAATGGTGGCAGGCCAAATAATATTCAAATCAAATCAAATGTGATTTCTTTGCATCAGTACCTGCACAAGGTTGTGCCAAAGTGTCTTTGTGATACGTGCTTCAATTTCTCTCATACTTCATACCGCTATTCAAAATATTCAATATGTCATCTCAAATTTCATCCTCATTGAATTCCACCCTTTCAAACTGTTTAATACAAAATGAGCCTCCATCAGAATGGTGCGTTTTTTTTTTCTTATTATAGGTGTACCAATATGCTGTATTGTGTAAAACATTTTATTAAATAAAACTAAATAAATAAAAATAAAACTAAATAAAAGTAATTCATCATTATTAATGAGATATATTATTAGATATCCAGTACAGGGTGTACCCCACTTCTCGCCCCAAGACAGCTGGGATAGGCTCCAGCAACCCCGCGACCCTCGTGAGGATAAGCGGTAGAAAATGAATGAATGAATGAAATAAAAATAAAACTAAATAAAACTAATTCATCATTATTAATGAGATATATTATTAGATATCCAGTCAAGGGTGTACCCCACCTCTCGCCCCAACACAGCTGAGATAGGCTCCAGCATACCCCCGCTAGCCTAATGAGAATAAGCGGCATAAAAAATGTATGATTTGATACTTTGTTTTGATGTTTGTTCCCATAGCTTAGCACTATATGGGATTGTTATAGCATCTTTAACGCACTGTACACCATCACTATCATTTGTCATTTCTAAACTAATAATGTTATGGAAATTAGTTGGAACAGAGTTAAAATTGGTATCTGCAGGAAAATACAGACAAGATCATTTTCCAACAAAATAAAAACCATAAGGAGATCATTTTAGTGTCATAAAGATGGGCCGTTTTTCCATCCATTATAGTGTATGAAATGTTTCAGGGGGCAGTTTTTATATCAGGGGTCTTTTTCTTCTGAGAGCTACTTTCACCAAATGAAATTGGCTGAGAGCTACTCCTTTTTGCAGCATTTATTTTCATAGCTTATTTCAACCCCCCCAAAAAAACAACCACAAAAAGCTTGTTTTGACAGAACTTATAACAAAATGTCACATTTTGTATGAATACATCCGTAAAAAATGTATTTTGTTGATCAGTATGATTTCTTTCTGGTGCTGGTGTAAAGTTCCATTACGAAAGAGCTACAGGAACTGTAAATGGCAACATTTAATTGTACTTTATTCACTCAAGATGTGTGGTCATTTTGTCTTTATGCTAATCTGTGCACAAAATCTGTGTGTAGTTTGTTGGGTTGTGTGTATATTTACATAGTGTTTATTGTATGTAACAAAATGGAATAAGTATTAATATAAATATGATATTTAATTATCTTATAGGCTGCATGGCGAGCGAATGGTTAGCGCGCAGGCCTCACAGCTAGGAAACTCGAGTTCAATTCCACCCTCGGCCATCTCTGTGTGGAGTTTGCATGTTCTCCCCGTGCATGCGTGGGTTTTCTCCGGGTACTTCGGTTTCCTCCCACATTCCAAAAACAAAGGCTGCTCGGCGGTTGAGTGCTTAGTGCACACACATGCCACACAGCTAGGAGACCCGAGTTCAATTCCACCCTCGGCCATCTCTGTATGTTCTCCCCATGCATGCGTGGATTTTCTCCGGGTACTCCGGTTTCCTCCCACATTACAAAAACAAAGGCTGCACGGCGGAAGAGTGGTTAGTGCATAGGCCTCACAGCTAGTAGACCCGAGTTCAATTCCACCCTCGGCCATCTCTGTGTGGAGTTGGCATGTTCTCCCCATGCATGTGTGGGTTTTCTCCGGGTTCTCCAGGTTTCCTCCCACATTCCAAAAACAAAGGCTACTCGGCGGTTGAGTGCTTAGTGCATAGGCCACACAGCTAGGAGACCCGAGTTCAATTCCACCCTCTCTGTATGGAATTTGCATGTTCTCCCCATGCATGCATGGATTTTCTCCGGGTACTCCGGTTTCCTCCCACATTCTAAAAACATGCTAGGTTAATTGGCCACTCCAAATTGTCCATAGGTATGAATGTGAGTGTGAATGGTTGTTTGTCTATATGTGCCCTGTGATTGGCTGGCGACTAGTCCAGGGTGTACCCCGCCTCTCGCCCCAAGACAGCTGGGATAGGCACCCCCGCGACCCTTGTGAGGATAAGCGGTAGAATATGAATGAATAATGATCTTATATTGTATATACATATATAATGGCAGTGCACATATAGAGATAACCAACCACTCACACATTCATACAGCACACACGGGGTGAACATACAAACTCCACACAGAGATGCCCAATGGAGATTTGAACCTGACCAAGTATTGGTGATAATACTGACCCTGTATTCTCTCAGTATTGTATCGATAAGTCAAAGTGATAACCCCCCCCCCCCCTGCTTGCATCCAAGTTTTTTTTGTCCTGTTAGTGCCGCCCAGTGGCCTGCATGGGTGTATTACTTCAGCACGTTTCCCTGGCAACTCCTGAGATGGGAGTTTAATTAACCATTCAGTACCGGCATCCTCCTTAACTTGATTAGAGTACACCTTACTGCCACAAAATGACAGCTAGGATCCTGTGTTAATGTAATTGAGGGCTGACTCAACAAATGAAGAATAGTTCCCAATTAAACAAATGGACACCGATGGGCGGTAACAAGACAAGAGGCCAAGAACATTCGTCTTTTGTGTGTCTGTAAAGATGCGGCAGGCGCATATGAAATCTATTGCCATGAGTAAATCCTGTTGCAACAAATCAATAAGAAAAACAATGACGTGTAAAAGATGGCTGGTCTTTGGTTTTAATCGGGATATGAGACAGTAAAAACAAGGCACCGTGGTCAAATGGCGAAATGTAAAAAGGCCGTAGAAGATGTCATCCACATCAGCGATGATGTGCTTCAGGGAAGAATAACACGATTGACGCATTGATGATTTGTCTTTCATCGTTTTTACTCTCCTCCGCACAGCTCCAGCAGGATTTTGCGGTAGTCGCCGGACGTATCTCCCTGTGCAATGATGGAGGAAAAAGAAAAGACTTCAGCGGAATGAGAAGAGGCAATAAACGGATTTGACTTTGACAGGTACAACTACAATTTTACCTTTTTATTGATCATTGATTAAAAAAAAAGGGGGTATACCCTATAACAGCATTACTGGAATATGTAATATTATGTACACAATGCAAAGCAGCACTTTACACTTAGTATATTTCCCCTTGTATTGGGATTATTAATTACTTGTAAGTAGATAATGCATAATTATAAAAGGTATTACACAATAATTCTACACCGTTACTGCAATATGTAACTTTATGGAGAAAAAACAGTACCACTTGAGTGTTAAAGTATGCCTGCGTAATTATACCGTTTATGTACAGTATCTAGAGTTGGTTGATTATTTATAACAGCGGTCTCAAACACGCGGGCCAAATGTGGCCCGCAGGACACTAGTTTGAGGCCCCCGCCTTGATATGAAAGTTTAATGTTAGTGCGGCCCGCGCAAGTTTGATATGGATGCTGTATGGTATCATGTACCCAGAAAAAATTATTCCGTTTGATTAATGTTCATGTTAAAGGTTAAATAACTGTTAATAGTTATCCTCCCTATCCGTGTGGAAGTGGTAAGTTTTTGGCTATTTAAGTTTAAAGGAAATAACTTGAAGGCTACCGTTTAGGTCGCGAGCTCTCTAGTTTGCGAGTTAGCATGTGTCTCAAGACCCTGCAGTTGCGCAATATGTTGTAAATAAAGAGTATAAATGTGACTATAGTCGTGTTTTGTCATGTCTACAGGGCTCTAATAATGCTTTGTTAATTTTAATCTGAACAAAATAATTTGTCTACCCACCAACTATATGTGGTTTCTTAAGTTTTTAGTATTTGCTGTTTTATTATTATTATATTTATTTATTACTGATTGATTGATTTTCTTTATTCTTGATTTGTTTATTTATTTTTCATCTTATGTGCAGAAAAATAAAAATGAACATATTTGAGAACAGTGGAATGTTTTATCAGAGCTTTTATTGTAGAAAATCGGAACCAAAGCCCTGAAAAAGTTCATATATTTTTCTGCTTTTAATAAATGCATTTTTTTTTGTAAAACCTGATGCGGCCCAGCCTTGCCCAGACCCTAGCTCCAGTGGCCCCCGGGTAAATTGAGTTTGAGACCCCTGATTTATAACATAAATATTTGGTAAAGGACTTATTATTGTTATTCATCAATAAAGAATTATGATAGATAGATATGCCCACTCCAAACGGCATTAACGCATACAATTACCATTAGGTCATAGCTTCAGCAAACTCATTGATTGATGAAGTGTCTCACCTTAATGAAGGAGTGCAGAGTCTTGCCGTACATCTTCAGAAACTGTGCTTTAATGTCCAACATGTCAATCTCAGCCCTGGCCACCATTATTCTGATAAGGACACTATCTGTGGTCCCCAGCCCCTTGTACACACACACACACACACACACACACACAAGCATTTCAATGTTTCATGATTACACAGCGAAGCGTATGCA
Source organism: Doryrhamphus excisus (assembly GCF_037039965.1). NCBI lineage: Eukaryota > Metazoa > Chordata > Actinopteri > Syngnathiformes > Syngnathidae > Doryrhamphus > Doryrhamphus excisus. The sequence goes on along the minus strand of NC_136366.1, from coordinate 12,014,216 downwards.
GCATCTATACATACAAGCGTGAAATGTTTACCTTCATTGATTTGTATAGACGTTCCGCAAAGAAGGCGTGTTTGTTCCTCAGGCATTTCACTGGAGAAAGAAGCAAATCAGCTGCAGCAAAACACAACACCTTTATCAGCACAAGACACCAACCGATAGCCAAAAAGACATCCTCCAGACAGCCTGACATCTCCCTCTTAATGCTCTCCTCGATGTCTCGTCCGCTAATCTTCTGGTACTCTTCAAACACTGACGAAAAAGATGTGTGAAATGCAAACAAACGCATTTAAATGTTCACGTTCATGCAAGAGTACCTCGCAACAGATGCTTCTGGTTCCTGACGCAGAGCACGGTCAGAAATTTGACCTCATCCGTGCCCCATCGAGCCTCGCCAGCCTCGTAGATTTCCTGCAGACATAGACAATGAAATACGGTCTACATATAAGATCTGAAGACCTTCACTCCCTTCCTTGCCTTGGCATCCTGCACAGCCTGGGCCTCGTTCACCGCGTCACTTTCGTCACGTCCGGCCTACATGACGCACAACACAAAACTGTTCAAGCACCGTGGCTTATTATTTCATTTGAAAGGCTTTATTGAAACGTTCTACCCACCGTTAGCAAAGAGACCAGAACTCTCTGGAACATTCCTGATGTGTCTCCACATACGTCATCTTCCAAGCTCTTGCCGTATTCTGACCAAAAAAACTTTTTTTAAATGTCAGTGAATTTGCATTGATTGGATTTTTGGACAACATGCGCCAATAGATAAAGCTCTAGGCCGCTTCATCAGCTTCCATTACGCTGTACTAATTAATTTTCATAAAAATTATTAATCTAATGTAATGTAATGTCCCCTTTAATGAACCGGTTGCGTGGCTTCAAAAGTATATAACTGCCAGGACCTCTAATTAGCGCCAGTTCAAAAACATTAGCATTAACAGGTGTGGCTGTAAGCAACCCCAAGATGTATTTTTTGTTAACCCCACAAGATAGCAGTAGCTACGTTTAAAGTATGAGTGGATAGCTTTAGCTACCTGTATTTTAGACCTCCTTCACCGTTTGTAATGAACAACAAAATGACGAGCTATTCCAACGTTGGTTCTGTCACTGCTGTGTTGTTGATAAATGACCCTGTGGCCTAAGAGAGCGACTTTTTCCTTTTCACTTTCTCATGCACTCCAAATCATTAAATGTAGTGACTTCCATTATTGCCCAGTCCTCTTTGAACTTTCCGTCAATAATGTCCTGCTATTGTAAGAGCATGATAAAGCTAAATAGGAGCAGCTAAATAGGCTAACCAAAATATTACAGCCACTCTCAGGATGAATCAGTGCACTTAAACACTAGTGTGCAATAACACATCCATTCAAAAATGCTTAACAGAAAACTGCACTGTTTCTAAACAGTCTGCCCATCATCCACAATCCTTATGAGACTTTTTCTTTTCTGTGTGTTCTAAATAGAGAAAAACTGCCAGTATGAGGGCGCTAATAATGCAGGTAATGGGATTCATTCAGTCATTATAACCTAGCATTAACTTTCACTCACGGTAGCTAACATTACCTCTCGGTAGCGGCCTGAAATGCTGTTGGTTTGGTATTCCAGTAACAATACTGCGGTTAATATGCACGTCACGTCATGTAAATAGAATTGTTTTAGGGTTTATTTTAGAGGGCTTTATTGTTGAAACGGGTGTGTCCCATTATGTGCATTGTTTGCTGCTTCATGCTCTTTTTCTCTCTTTAGCATGCACAGAAAAGGGAAGGACGTGTGTTCACATAAGGATTGTGACACCAAAGTGCAAACACAACTTGCCTCATTGTGCCGGTGTACCTAATGTTATGCCAGTGAAATTAGTTCAAGTTTGACACTCACGCTTCTTGTAGAACGCATTGATGGCATTGATTTCAGCATTTGACCTGGAGGCAAGAATGTCGATGAGGCCCGCCTCCTCTGTCCCAGCCCCCTGACGAAACGATGTGATACGGTGTGATAAAAATCACGGATAACGTCAAAAAAAGCTCGAGCGACTCTGACCTTCATTGAGTTTCTCAATTCATAGGCATCGTACGCCGGCGCCGGCATCAAAAGACCCAAAACCACACTCCTGAAGTTGGCACTCAGCTCCGAGGACAGGTCATCTGCCAGGTCCTGAGGAGGAACATTTGAAATAATTCTGCTTTGCATGGATTTAAATACTGTGGTTTTATGTTCGGTGCTGGGTGTGGGTCCTGCCCTGTCTGACCGTGAACCCATGAGCAACATGACTCCAGTGGTTCATATATGAAAATTATTGACTGCATACATGAGCTACATAGGAGAGCACTCTCTCTTACTGCATGATGCAAAAGTCCTAGATCAGGGGTCTCAAACTCAATTTACTTGGGGGCCACTGGAGCTAGGTTCTGGGCGAGACTGGGCTACATCGGGTTTTCAAAAAAAAAACAAAAAAACGCATTTATTAAAAACAGAAAAATGAATAAACTTTGCTTTGGTTTCAATTTTCTATGATAAAATCTCTGATAAAACATTCCACTGTTCTCAAATATCTTACCTTTTATTTTTCTACACAAAATAAAATCAATCAATCAGTAATAAATAAATAAATATAATAATAAAACGGCAAATAATAAAAACTTAACAAACCACATATAGTTGGTGGGGAGACATTATTTTTTTCAGATTAAAATGAACAAAGCATTATTAGAGCCCTGTAGACATGACAAAACACGACTATAGTCACATTTATACTCTTTTTATTTACAACATATTGCGCAACTGCAGGGTCTTGAGACACATGCTAACTCGCAAACTAGAGAGCTAGCGACCTAAACGGTAGCCTTATTAAAAGCAGAAAAATATATGAACTTTTTCAGGGCTTTGGTTCCGATTTTCTACAATAAAAGCTCTGATAAAACATTCCACTGTTCTCAAATATGTTCATTTTTATTTTTCTGCACATAATAAGATGAAAAATAAATAAACAAATCAAGAATAAAGAAAATCAATCAATCAGTAATAAATAAATATAATAATAATAAAACAGCAAATACTAAAAACTTAAGAAACCACATATAGTTGGTGGGTAGACAAATTATTTTGTTCAGATTAAAATTAACAAAGCATTATTAGAGCCCTGTAGACATGACAAAACACGACTATAGTCACATTTATACTCTTTATTTACAACATATTGCGCAACTGCAGGGTCTTGAGACACATGCTAACTCGCAAACTAGAGAGCTCGCGACCTAAACGGTAGCCTTCAAGTTATTTCCTTTAAACTTAAATAGCCAAAAACTTACCACTTCCACACGGATAGGGAGGATAACTATTAACAGTTATTTAACCTTTAACATGAACATTAATCAAACGTAATAATTTTTTCTGGGTACATGATACCATACAGCATCCATATCAAACTTGCGCGGGCCGCACTAACATTAAACTTTCATATCAAGGCGGGGGCCTCCAACTAGTGTCCTGCGGGCCACATTTGGCCCACGGGCTGCGTGTTTGAGACCCCTGTCCTAGATAGATGCTGCAATGACCATGCAATATCACTCAGTAGAGCACAGACCCCCGTGCACAAAGACAAGTATTTCATCATTTATAGGTTCTTGAAAAAAATTGCCAAGGAAATCAGTTTTGTATTTTTTGCGCATGTGCCCTTCCATTTACTATCTTACAAAAAATCCAATAAAACAAGCACACTTTCAGTCTTGCCCCCGGACATGGAATTAGACTAATGACTCACTACTCTGTATTCAGTATAAAATACATAGTTAATACGTGCTGTATCTGGTGCGGTACCGCACCACTGCATGACTCACTCTCCTTCAGATAACCTTGCTGACTTTACCACGGCACCACCGGCTGATCATTATCTCATCATGGGAACATGATAAACACCAGCAGACTTCCCCTTTAAGTTAATATATTGATTGGACGGATGCAGAAAACCGGCAACATTCGTGTTATCTTCTAGTGAAGAACATGGCGCATTCCTCCTTGCAGCAAAGTACAAAGCTCTCACTTGTTCCTTTTCTTACTATTCATTTCTGCTTTTCAGCTAATGATTAACGGCGGCGTTATCAGTGCCGTGGAAACAAAGCCCAAGTCAACGTCACGCAGAAGGACAAGACAGTACACAGTGGATGTGAGCAGATGGTTTCAATTCACATCGCTCAATAATGTTTTGATAACGAGAGACATTGACGACACCTCTCACCTTCCCCACCGCCTGCTTGTAGGCCTCCTTAATGCGCTGCCTCTGCGCTATAGTACGATGCGCAACGACCTCGATGACGGCGGCCTCATCAGTGCCTGCAAGACAGTTGTCGTCCATTCATTCATTCATTCATTTTCTACCGCTTATCCTCACGAGGGTCGCATGGGTGCTGGAGCCTATCCCAGCTGTCTACGTGCGAGGGGTACACCCTGGACTGGTGGCCAGCCAATCACAGGGCACATATAGACAAACAACCATTCACACTCACATTCATACTTATGGACAATTTGGAGTCGCCAATTAACCTAGCATGTTTTTGGAATGTGGGAGGAAACCGGAGTACCCGGAGAAAACCCACGCATGCACAGGGAGAACATGCAAACTACACACGATGGCCGAGGGTGGAATTGAACTCGGGTCTCCTAGCTGTGTGGCCTGCACGCTAACCACTCATCTGTTTGTTCATTCATTCATTCATTCATTCATTTTCTACCGCTTTTCCTCACAAGGGTCGCGGGCGGTGCTGGAGCCTATCCCAGCTGTCTTCGGGCAACAGGCGGGGTACACCCTGGACTGGTCGCAAGCCAATCATAGGGCACATATAGACAAACAACCATTCACACTCACATTCATTCATCCGTTCGTATTAGTACAAATTTAAAAGTCGCCAAATGTTCATCATCATCCCCCTTGTTGCCGTCTCCGCTTTTGAGACTTTTGTGTTTTCATGATATGTTAGGAAGGAACATCTTGACATGATGGACATGATGTCTTCTCTGACCCACCGCTAGATGTGAAACCTGGAGTTCCGCCAACAAGCAGTCAGTTAGCTATAGGCATAGGAACTGGAAGTTTGCTCAGTTTGTGTTTATTCAGCAAATACAATAACCTAGCATGATGTTGCTGTTAAAATGGGAGTGTAATATTAGCAGTGAATGTCAGAATTCTCCTGAATTCTGATATTCACTGCTAATATTACACTCAAGGCTAATTTGTGGACACCTCCGCTTGCGGGATGGCTGAGACATGAGGATTATATTCATCATTGCTTCAGGGTGGGGCATCGGTCTCATGATTTGGGCACAGAATCCAGCAAAAGTAAGTTAGCCTCAATATAAAGAGCATCTGTTTGTCAGGGCAAGATGATTACTCTTGCTAACAAAATTAACATTCTTGTTCATATATTTGCTGATATAAACATGGCTGCTATGTACTCTTGCAAGAATGCACACAATAATCAGCATGAATGGACAACCTGAGCAAAACGGAATTCACTTTCCTGTAGAGGAGGAACACAAGTTGGATGTTTTTCCATGGAGAGGTTACCATGTGTACATTTGTGTGTGTGTGTCTCACCAGCTCCCTTCATGGCTCCACGAAGCTTCTGGACGTCTGCCTCTGGGTCGAACCCTGACGCCTCAGTCACTGTTCCACGCTTTCCAATCTAAAAAAGGTTCACATCCGTGAGGAAAATATAATTCAGTGGAACCTGGTTTAGCATCAGTAATTTGTTCCAGAAGGTCAGACGCCAACCAAAACGGACGCTAACCGAATAGATTTTTCCCATAAGAAATCCAATCTAAGTTCAGTTGCTCTGTTAATTACTCAAGAAAGACAAAAGCAACACAAAACATGTTTTTAGAATGTTACTATTGTATTTTTACATGCAGAAAAGAATTTGAAATGATAAATGAACTTTAATGGTTACTTTTACCTTCATAGAAGTCGTAATTCTTGATGTGACTCTTCCCAAAGACACAATAGATAGTTTGTTCAATACCACTTTCTTGTTTTGCCATGAGTTATTTATTGAATTTAATAGTGTTCTCACCTCACTAACCCAAAATGGGTACATTTTTTTCCCCTAAAAATCTGGTACTGACAACTTTATTTGTCTCCATTTTTTGGTTAGCGAGGATGGTGTCTGTATGCGATCCCGCTGCCACATCGTGTCTTTGGGAACAGTCGTCTTTACTGAAGGTAAAAGTAACCTTAAATGTTCATTTCTTCCCTTCATTCCTACATTTACAATTTTTTTATGCATGTAAAAATAATTTGAGTGTCGCTGTCGGTGTCATTAGTGGTGTTGTAGCCGATAGTTGATGGCTTTGTTCTGTCAGACTTCATCATTCTTTGTATGTTATGTCTTTCATTTCCCTTGTAGTCCACATATGATGCAAGTTCCTCTTTTTGAATGTTGCTTTCATATTTCTAAATAAATATAGCAGGAATGGGCACATTATAGATAGCTAAGGCGTTTATCAACGATAGAACTGGTATCTAATGTGACTCTAGTGGATCGATTGAGTTCATATAACAAAATACAGTACATGAAACGAGAAGATACACGGAATAAACTTACCGCTGCCATTTTGGAATAACTGATGATTTCTTAAGTTGAACTTGAAGAAAGCTGCAAACAAATAATATAAGTGTTTATTATTAAAACATTGAAAAGGCGCAGCATTGGGTATTACTGTTCACTGCAAACCTCGTTGACCCCTTGTCAATAATGCATGCCCTGTCTCCCAGCTAATCCCATTAAGCATTGTTTTCTGTTTCTGTTTCTGTTCTTGAACACACCAGTAATTGAATCAACCTATGGCTTCGCTGGATCATCTTCCACTCTGGTATGGCTGCATTATGTGACTATTGTTAGCCTGCATGCATGATATTTGTAGATAAACATGTGTTGGTTAAATGCTCAACATATACATAGCACCATGGGGCTATGCAATGTTTACAACATAGTGTTTCAGTCTTTAGGGGTGTAAATACAGACAACCTGATTTTAGTCATGTGTTAGATGCAGAAAAAATTTAAAAAACAGAAAAGTATGCACATAATAAATCCTAAAAGTGAACCCTTTTGTTCTAGCACTGATTATGTAATAACTATGTAATCACACAGTGAACAGCTCATGTGAATGTCACAGGTAAGAGACGTCATAAGGACACCTGCATATGCCACGGAACAATATATGACAGTTTGCCAAGAATTGAGCAATAGTACTATATAACACAAAAAACAACGTCACTCCCGAAGACAAGTGTTTCGCATTCAAAAATGTTCAGCATTTGGTTAAAGAGCTAACCGTTAACTCGCAATGAAGTTGGGCACACCCAAATTTGAGTGTCTCCCCACCACCGCCGCAGTACCACCTCTTTTGCGTCAAACACGGCAAAAGTATTCCAAAAGAGAATATGTGTGGTTGCAAACTGAACGAAAAACTCACCTAAACCGAGTCTATACGGAGACAGAAGAGAACAGTATACCAGGAAACGACTCCTTTTTAACAGTTAGCTGCCGTCAGTCCCACCCTTTTGCTTTTTTTTTTTTTTTTTTTTTGCATAATCCATTTGAGATTTGCTGCTGCGTTCACGTACTACACTAAATCGGAAAGTAGCAAGTTCACTGTAGTTCCAATAAAATAAGCACACGTGTTTCTTATTAAATCCGTTTTTCCGGTATTTTATTTGAATGAATGAATAATTAAAGTTATTTTAGGATTTCAACATAATCCTACCCGTTTTGTTTTTTTTTCTATGTTTCCCAAAGTCATGCGAGCAACTCTGCCATTTTAACACCAGTCTGCTTTTGCCTTCAAAACCGTCTATAGAGTGATTCTATTTTGTGTATTTACAACCAACCTTCGATTACGATATGGAGCGAACAAGAAGACAATTTCTCAGTATTGATTCTGTCCTGACCCACCGGCATTAAAAGCAACACCATGACCAGACTTGACGAAGGTGGATAGTCCGCGCACTACATTGCCCACAATCCTCAGCGCGCCTTCATCAGCAACAGCTCGGATGTTGCGATATAGCTGGCAGCCAGAGAATGCTGTGGTTGCACCGATTGGCACACCAGGACTTAAATTGATCTCTTTAATGGGTGGCATTTTTAGGAAAAGGGGTCACATTTTCAGCGAGATTCGAAACAAGACGTTAACAGGAGGTGGACACGGTGGTGGTTTTGCGTTGACGTAAACGACTGGATAGCGGGCTACTGCATTCAGCTAAGTAAAAAAAAAAATCTGTTTTATTGTCAGCTGATGTGATTAAATGGCGAAAGGCGCTGCTGCGTGGCGTACAACCGCCACGGCACTCGAGTGAGGATGGGAATAGTCGTCGAGGGAGGCTATTTTACATTCGGACACATCGCAATCCAAGACATGACATCGTCAAGAGGATAACCTGGATAACCTTACACGAAATGTCATAGTGTGTAAGTGGCTAGCATTGAGGCTAGCTGGGTGCAAAGCTAGTACGCTGTCGTTCACCGTCAGTCTTGTCTGGTGTAAACACACAGCTAAAAGGTGCATAGCTGCAAGAAATTACCCAGAGATGCAATAGCCTCCTGCTGGTGTAATACACTTACATAACAGCTACAGCTTTGACCACCATCAATGGGAAATGTGCCACACGTAAAAAATCTTCATCAGCATCATTAGAACTGATATTGGATGCTGCAAATAAGCCTGCATTGCACACAGCATCTCTACTGTCTGTGATTGAAGCCACATTTTTTTTTTTAGTCTTTTATAATTTTTTTGTCAGGGACATACTATGAGGAAGTTTTTTGACTCCCGCCGGGAGTTGGTCAGCTCTGGACCAGGTTCTGGAGGTGGTGGCAGCAGCTCTGGATCCAGTCATGCAGGAGGGAATTTCATTGGAAGAAACTTCACTGTCGGGAAGCACCAAGTCACCGTGGAGGAGATCATCGCTGAAGGTCAGATACCTGCCATGATGATGTCTGATTGTTGTTACTTCTGTGCCTTTTTTCAAGCCTTGATGAGGGTTGTATTATTATTATTTATTCATTCATTCATTTTCTACCGCTTATCCTCACGAGGGTCGCGGGGGATGCTGGAGCCTATCCCAGCTGTCTTTGGGCCAGAGGCGGGGTACACCCTGGACTGGTGGCCAGCCAATCACAGGGCACATATAGACAAACAACCATTCACACTCACATTCATACCTATGGACAATTTGGAGTGGCCAATTAACCTAGCATGTTTTGGGGTTTTTTTTGGAATGTGGGAGGAAACCGGAGTACCCGGAGAAAACCCACGCATGCACGGGGAGAACATGTAAACTCCACACAGAGATGGCCAAGGGTGGAATTGAACCCTGGTCTCCTAGCTGTGAGGTCTGTGCGCTAACCACTAGACCGCCGTGCCGCATTATTACTTCTTCTTCTTATTATTATTATTATTCAAAGTTGTTGTTGATGGTAGACCTCCACTGCACCACCAATGCTTTCTCCATCAGTGCATTCAGCTCCCCTGTCCTCACATCCATATGGTGTATCTGTAGGTTGCTGACCAATCTATCCCCCGGTATAGAAGGTACCTCAACCACGTTCATTACTTTACTTTGCTATCGACTTTTGGTAGAAGGTCTTTACACTCTTAGAACATTGACCTACTGATCTTAATCAAGGATACATCAACATTAGCATGGGAGGACGGAGGATCGAACCCACAACCTTCGTGTTGGAAGATGCAATATCAGTTTTAGAACCATACAAAACTCCAACATTATGGAGATGAACCAGCATTTTTGGGAAAATATGCCTCAAAAGTCCATCAAAGTCATCGGCTCAGTGAGCATGAAGAGCAGGGGTCTCAAACTCAATTTACTTGGGGGCCACTGGAGCTCGGATCTGGGTGAGACTGGGCTGCATCAGGCTGCATCATTTTTTCCAAAAAAAAAAAACACATTTATTAAAAACAAAACAATTTAAAAAACTTTGCTTTGGTTTCAATTTTCTACAAGAAAAGCTCTGATAAAACATTCCACTGTTCTCAAATATTTTACTTTTTATTTTTCTACATAAAATAAGATGAAAAATAAATAAACAAATCAAGAATAAAGAAAATCAATCAATCAGTAATAAATAAATATAATAATAATAATAATAAAACAGCAAATAATAAAAACTTAAGAAACCACATATAGTTGGTGGGTAGACAAATTATTTTTTTCAGATTAAAATTAACAAAGCATTATTAGAGCCCTGTAGACATGACAAAACACGACTATAGTCACATTTATACTCTTTTTCTTCACAACATATTACGCAACTGCAGGGTCTTGAGACACATGCTAACTCGCAAACTAGAGAGCTAGCGACCTAAACGGTAGCCTTCAAGTTATTTCCTTTAAACTTAAATAGCCAAAAACTTGCCACTTCGACACGGATAGGGATGATAACTATTAACAGTTATTTAACCTTTAACATGAACATTAATCAAACGTAATAATTTTTTCTGGGTACATGATACCATACAGCATCCATATCAAACTTGCGCGGGCCGCACTAACATTAAACTTTCATATCAAGGCCGGGGCCTCAAACTAGTGTCAAATGTGGCCCGCAGGCCGCATGTTTGAGACCCCTGATGTAGAGAATTATGGTGGTGTAATGGCGCCCGTATAGTGTAGTGATACCAAAGAGCTTTCTGCAACATAGAAAGGATTGTTTTTGACTTTTTTCTCTCATTATATTGCTGTTCTTAATGCTAGTCAGAGGTGCTACAATGAGCTATAATGAACAAATGCACTGAGCCTATTTTAAGCCCATTCATTCACGTTAAATGCATTAAATGATTTATCTAATTGCCATTTGTTGTGTCCATCTGCATCATATATAGATCAGATAACAGGAAAGTGATGTGTTAGCGTATGGCACACTCAGATCTCCATAGGTATTTCATGTAGATTTAATGGGGCACATTAATGACATAATTCAATATTGCATGCCATGCTGAGGCTGTAACATCAGCCACAGCTTCAGCCTGAAAATCGAAGACCCCCATCTGAACGAAGCCCCGCAAAGTGAATTTGTGGTCTGAGCTGCACCAGATGGCAAGGCCTTTATGTAGGCCTCTTTATCAACCCCGCAGCAAAGACATGACTAATGCATAACACTATAAGGTCCCAACCGTTTGGTGTTTGTATTGGAGCACAATTTGTACGTCATGATCATCTCCAATAAACGTTGTGAAATACTTGGATTGTTTATCTCTGTTTGGCAGGTGGCTTTGCAATTGTGTTCCTTGTGCGGACAAATCAGGGCGTGCGCTGTGCCCTGAAGAGGATGTATGTCAACAACGAGCACGATCTGCAGGTGTGCAAGTGCGAGATTCAAATAATGGTGAGTGGCTGAAAATTACTTACTTTTCTGTGTGTTTAGTATTACTCATTCATTCATTTTCTACCACTTATCCTCGCGAGGGTCACAGGGGGGTGCTGGAGCCTATCCCAGCTGTCTTCGGGGGAGAGAAGCAGCCAATCACAGGGCACATATAGACAAACAACCATTCACACTCACATTCATACCTATGGACACTTTGGAGTCGCCAATTAACCTAGCATGTTTTTGGAATGTGGGAGGAAACCGGAGTACCCGGAGAAAACCCACGCATGAACATGCAAACTCCACACAGAGATGGCCAAGGGTGGGGAAAGACAAAATAAGAAGCCAAAAAGTTACCACTTCCACACAAAATAGGAGGATAACTCATTCATTCTTTCATTCATTTTCTACCGTTTATCCTCACAAGGATCGTAGGGGGGTGCTGGAGCCTATCCCGGCTGTCTTTGGGCGAGAGAAGCGGGATACACCCTGGACTGGTGGCCAGCCAATCACAGGGCACATATAGACAAACAACCATTCACACTCACATTCATACCTATGGACAATTTGGAGTGGCCAATTAACCTAGCATGTTTTTGGAATGTGGGAGGAAACCGGAGTACCCGGAGAAAACCCACGCATGCATGGGGAGAACATGCAAACTCCACACAGAGATGGCCGAGGGTGGAATTGAACTCGGGTCTCCTAGCTGTGAGGCTTGTTTGCTAACCACTCGATCACCGTGCAGCCGTGTTTGCTATTGTGTTTATTTTTTTCTTTCTTAATTCTAAATTGCTTTTGGGTTATTTTTGTGTGTTCCGCTGCTTTTGCTCTTCGCACCCTAAACTTCAGCTTTACAGATACCATGTCTTCTTTGTGTAGTGTGTGAAAGACGTCTACGATGACGTGATGTACAAGTCATCGTAAAGTTTTTTTTGTATTATTGCCATTTAATTGAAGTACAGCATTGAGCAGAGCAGAGGCCGCTTCACATTATGTTCTGTGCAACTCTACTAAAAATACAGTATGTACTGAATTATGTCCACACACACACACACACACACACAGATTGTTCGGTGTTTATTCACCTGGTTCATGGTATGCTTTGTTATTGTTTTGTCCGTATGGCCTCCCTTGTGCTGCTCTCCTCCCCCGAAGCGGTTTATATAACTTACATAACTGGCTTATAGTGACTGTCACTACCAACATTTGACACGTTTATCCCGCCGATGTTTTCTCTTTAAACCAACACCAATTCTAACATTTACTGGGACAATGTTGTCGTTACAGTCTCCGCCTCACATTTTCTCCTCTCCACGCCGCACTTGCTTTCTCTGTGTTCCAAGACCACGCACACAATTCCTTACCACTACTGGCATTGTTGGAATACTTTCTAGCCTTAAAATGTACTCAGACGTGATGTGACCAGTACAAAGTAGCTTTTTTTTTTGTATGCGTATTGCAGAAAGACCTTGTCGGGCACAAGAACATCGTGGGTTATCTGGACTCCAGCATCACAGCCATGGGATCCAGGGATGTGTGGGAGGTGTTCATACTGATGGACTTCTGCAAGGGTGAGTGACTGAGGGCCTTGAAGGAAATGGGTGTGGCCGCAACAACACCATGATTATCACTGACAGAGGGTTCGGTGACAGATGGAACACAGTTTATATGAAGTATCTCACAAAATGGAGTACACCCCATTTTAATTACAGTATCTTCTCAAGGGACAAGGAACTCGGTCTGTGTACTGTACAGTTTGTATAGATTAGATTAGATTAGATTCAACTTTATTGTTATTGCTCATGTCACTGGTACAGGGCAACAAAATGCAGTTAGCATCCAACCAGAAGTGCAAATGTATAAATACCTTATTAGTCAGTAGGTATAGAAATAGAATAGAGCTGTAAGTGGACAGATATATGTACAATCTATAACAGGCTGTGACTATGATACTTATAGGTTATCACATGGTTTGTCTGGTATCAGGCCCAGTATCATGCCCCCGCGTGCCAGTATCAGCCCGAGACCGAAAGGTCTTATTGTCACATACTATTTAATTATGAGCTTATTATCACGTACTATTTAATCAAAAGACCATTTTGTTTCCAGAAAATGTTCAGTTTATTACATGTATTATATCTAAACAGTGTAAACACAATAATTGCAAAAATATTTCAACAATAATATTTTATCAACAGTCTTATCTTATCAATGTCTGACAATTAAAGTTCCATTAATCAAAACAAACGCTGTGTGTTCACGCTCGTGCGCTGTTCTCTGATTGGTTGTTTCACGGACAAGATACCAGAGCAGCGCGCTCTGAGTGGACAGCTACGGGGGCTGATACTGGACATGGTTAAACTCTATATTTTATCAGTATCACTGCCCTGGGCTTTGACACAGTATCATTTCAGCCTTTTCCCGTATCATTCATGGGCGGTTTCTAGGGTACAGGGCCAATTAATACTGTAGTATGTTATTAAGTGTGGATATATACAGGGATATAAATGACTATAACTGTAATGACTATGACTATAATCTGCTATTGCAGATTATACAGATTATAAACAGTATGAATGTGACAAGATATAATAACAGTAATATGTACAGTCGTGCAATGAAGTGACTATGATAGATCGACAATCCACTAAAAAATATGTAAGTAATTTAGCACCGCCCTTAATCCTGTTGGGCATGGAATTGACTGGATCTGCACAGGTTGGTACTGGAATCCTATTGGACTCCTCCATGATGACATCACGAGACACCTTGCCGCTTCCCTTCCTTTCACTTGAGGATACCCAACACATGCTCAATTGGATTCAGGCGTGGAGGAGACATACTTGGCCCCACCATCACCTTCACATTCGGCTCCCTGAGCTCAGCACTTGGAAAACCATGTCGGGAAAAAACTGACATGTGACCCAGTTTTCCCAAGAGAGGGGATCATGCACTGCTTATTTTACAGCGCATGTCGGAATTCATGTTACCTCTCGATGAACTGCACCAGTGTGCAGTCCCAGACCATCACACCGTAACACAATTATCATGCTACTCGTGTTGCACTGTAACAGCAAGGAGACGTTGCTATATCAGGCTTTCTAACGTCACAAATGACACGCCTTAACACGCATTTACATGCAGGGTGAAGTCCACTGAATACTAAATTATTTTGCAGGAGGCCAGGTTGTTAATTTGATGAATCAAAGACTGCAGACCGGCTTCACAGAGGCGGAGGTGCTACAGATCTTCTGTGACACTTGTGACGCGGTGTCTCGCTTGCACCAGCGCAAGACGCCCATCGTCCACAGGGACCTAAAGGTGACACTTCCAGATGAATTTCAACTCGATAGAAGCAATTTGTCATATTACAAAAACATACTTTTCCTATTAAAAGTACAAAAGCTAGGAGTACCGAGATCATTTTTTTTCCCTCCTCATTATGTGAAGTGTGTATTTCAAAGAAAGGTCAATCACTTATACCACTTTTCTCAAATGTGACTCATCTCTTGTTTCTCTCCAAAGGTGGAGAACATCCTCCTGCACGACAAGGGTCATTATGTACTGTGCGACTTTGGAAGCGCCACTAACAAGTCCCTGAGTCCGCAGACAGAAGGTGTAGCCGCTGTAGAGGAAGAGATTAAAAAGTTAGTTGGCTCCTTTTTGTTTACTTCTCTTAGTCACAGTAGAGCTAAATGTTCTTTAGTTTGTCTCCTCTTTCCCATCTGCGCAATTGAATCGAAGCATAAAGCAAAACCAAACCACTAAACGTTTTTGTCTGAGCAGATACTGTGCAAGCCTTCATGAAGTTCTTCCTGGTTTCTCGTCAGGTACACCACTTTGTCATATCGTGCACCTGAGATGGTGAACCTCTATAATAACAAGATCATCACCACCAAAGCAGACATCTGGGTGAGTAAAGACGCCACGGGCTGTTCAACACATCCATATTATTGTATTTTCTTTCTAAGTGTGCTATGGTGCACTTAACCGCGTTTTAAATATACACAAACATTTGTTAGGGGGGCGTATTCGAGGGGAGGGGTAGGTCAGAAGCAGTTTTTCCGTTATGGCAGAATGAACTTTAAAAACAACCCTCTTCCCTCAAAAGTGGAGTAAACAAGTGAGTGCATAATAAGGAGACGTATTAACTCCTTATATACTACTACATATTACTATTAGACCATAATTGAAATTCAATGACTCCTCAAAATATTATGAAAGCCAAATTTGAATACACTTTTTCCTTCATGATGGATTACCATTGTTGCATAGTTGCATTGTGACACTCATAGCAAGGGAGTCATGCATTGAAGTATACACTGTAGAGCGGGGGTCTCAAACACGTGGCCCGCGGGCCAAATGTGGCCCGCAGGACACTAGTTTGAGGCCCCGCCTTGATATGAAAGTTTAATGTTAGTGCGGCCCGCGCAAGTTTGATATGGATGCTGTATGGTATCATGTACCCAGAAAAAAATATTACGTTTGATTCATGTTCATGTTAAAGGTTAAATAACTTAATAGTTACCACTTCCACACGGATAGGGAGGATAAGTTTTTGGCTATTTAAGTTTAAGGGAAATAACTTGAAGGCTACCGTTTAGGTCGCTAGCTCTCTACTTTGCGAGTTAGCATGTGTCTCAAGACCCTGCAGTTGCACAATATGTTGTAAATAAAAAGAGTATAAATGTGACTATAGTCGTGTTTTGTCATGTCTACAGGGCTCTAATAATGCTTTGTTAATTTTAATCTGAAAAAAATAATTTGTCTACCCACCAACTATATGTGGTTTCTTAAGTTATTATTATATTTATTTATTTATTACTGATTGATTGATTTTCTTTATTCTTGATTTGTTTATTTATTTTTCATCTTATTTTGTGTACAAAAATAAAAAGTAAGATATTTGAAAATAGTGGAATGTTTTATCAGAGCTTTTCTTGTAGAAAATTGGAACCAAAGTTTTTTTTAATTTTTTGTTTTTAATAAATGCATTTTTTAAAATGTTTTTTTGGAAAACCTGATGTGGCCCAGTCTCACCCAGACCCGAGCTCCAGTGGCCCCCAAGTAAATTGAGTTTGAGACCCCTGCTGTAGAGCCAATGGAGTAAAAATGTAGCCCTCCTTTGGATCCCAAAAATATTGAATTGCTTCACTTTTCGGGATCAAATCAAATACTTAAGCCTGCATTTATGCCAACAATATACATATATATTTTGCCACTGCAAAGACTTCAAACATAATATGATAGACAATGTTGTGTAAAGTGTGAAATGGTGACACTTATCTGCCGTGTTTAATTGATTTGATTGCTCCTCTCTTCCTTTTTGGTGTTTTGGTGTGACGGGGTGTGCATGCGTGTGGTGTTCTTCTCCAGGCGCTGGGCTGTTTGCTGTACAAGTTGTGCTTCTTCACTCTGCCCTTTGGTGAAAGCCAAGTGGCCATTTGCGATGGCAGTTTCACCATTCCGGACAACTCCCGCTACTCTTACGATCTCCACTGCCTCATTCGTTAGTCCATCTAAATAACACATTTATTTAACTTTTTTTTTTAATTGTGATCCTCTCACAAAGGCATGCACTTACTGGCCCATTAAACTACAGTGGAGCTTTTTAAAATCGGACTTTCTTTGCTGTGTATTGTGTGTTTATGCAGGCTACATGTTGGAGCCTGACCCAGACAGAAGGCCAGATATCTACCAGGTGTCCTACTTCGCCTTTAAACTGGCACAGCGGACCTGCCCGGTTCAGAATGCCAAGGTCCGTCACCTCTTTTTGGTTTTGCCCGTTAAAGCAGATATCTCAGCTATTCCCTTTTTTTCTATATTCAAGAATTCGACCATTCCCTCCAAACTTCCTGAGCCAATCAAAGCGAGCGAAGCTGCAGCAGCCAAGAAGAGCCAGACCAAGCCCAGGTACACCTGACCTCCCTGGAACCTATGAACATTTAAGCTGAGGTGGATATTTGCATCAATAATAAGTTTATATGAAAACAATGTTTTTATTCCCAGACTGACCGATCCCATCCCCACCACGGAAACCTCCATCACGCCTCGCCAGAGGCCCAAAGCGGCTCATACCCAGCCGACTGCTGGCATCCTCCCCATCCAACCTGCTGCCCTTACCCCTCGCAAGCGAGCTAATCTCGCCGGTGTGGCAGCTCAGCCTGTCGGTAAGTGGGGAAAAACTCCCGTCATTTTTACTCCTATCCGTCACCGAGTGTATGAAAGAAGATGTGTGCCTGTAATCCGGCACAATGAATGATGGAATTCCCAAGAGGAAGATATCAGGTGCATAGGTCAAAAGATTATAGTGTCTTGTAATGTTGCTCAATTAGGATTACGTGATTAATTACTTTTCAAGCACTTATCCACTGTCTGAGAGAGAGCTTTTCTCCCATGTGGTCTGGTATGGAAACGCAAGACTTAGGGGTATCACATGGTCTCGTCTTATAAGATCTTGCCAACGTAACCAAATTTCTCGTTCAGAAAAAAATTCTTGTGGCTATTAGGCCTGTGTGTGCGTGCGTTTTCTTCAGGTACGCCTAAAAACATGTACGTGAGGTTAATTGGCAACTGCTCTGCTCAATGCCGTACTTCAATTAAACGGCAATAATACAAAAAAAACAAAACTTTACTATGACTTGTACATCACGTCATATTGAACGTCTTTCACATGGTATCTGTAAAGCTGAAGTTTAGGGTGCAATTAAAGAGCAAAAGCTGCGGAACACACCAAAATGACCCAAAAAGCAATTTAGAATTGGGGGAAAAAAACAATTAAACACAATAGCAAACACGGCTGCACGGCAGTCGAGTGGTTAGCGAACAGGCCTCACAGCTAGGAGACCCAAGATCAATTCCACCCTCGGCCATCTCTGTGTGGTGTTTGCATGTTCTCCCCGTGCATGCGTGGGTTTTCTCCGGGTACTCCGGTTTCCTCCCACATTCCAAAAACATGCTAGGTTAATTGGCCACTCCAAATTGTCCATAGGTATGAATGTGAGTGTGAATGGTTGTTTGTCTATATGTGCCCTGTGATTGGCTGGTGATCCACCAGACCAAATTTAATGGTACGTAATGTTCAATGTATTTCATAATGTGTTTTCTTTGGTGTCATTTTGTTACATTTCCCCTCATCTGCCTCAACTTGCTGCATCACGCTTTTGCTGACCATTCAGTCTTCGTCCACAGGAGTCAGCTTAGACCTGTCACAGCCAGCAGCAGCTCTGCAGTCACAGAAAGTGCAGACATCCACTCTTCCTCTCATCCAGTCACAAAACAACGCAATTCCAGCTGTAGCTGCGCAGAAGCCGGTACGTACAAATGGCCGTGATTCCCTATTGAAATGTAGGAATCGTTTTTTTAATCCGTCCATGTGCTGTTCTTCAGCCTGCTTCAGGAGCCGACGCTACAGCAGCCATAGTGACAAACACGTCTAAGCCAGACGTCCAACCACAAGCACAGGTGCCACCTTCCACGGCTCAGCAACAGGCCCCGCCTCCCTCCACGACCATCGCCGCCTCTCAGCAGGTGACGGAGACTCCTTCCAGCCCAGCCGCACCTCAGCGTCCTGCTCGACGCAAGCCGCCCGTACAGACTCAACATTCTGCCGCTCAGCCGACGCCAAACAAATCAGCCCCCACTCAACCATCAGTGGGCGAGCAGCAGCAGAGTCAGCCATCGGTCGTCCAGACTGAAATCAGCCAAAAAGCAGCTGAGACGGTAAGCAGCCTGTCCACATCCTCGACTAGAATCACTTTTGTTACACGATAGCGCTGTGTGCAATGCAAATACTTTTCTGTGAATCAGACCCCGCCTGCTTCCCCAAAGACGGTGGAGGTGCAAAGCCACAAACGCGTCCCAAGCGATGCCACAGCCAGCACCACCAATGGAGGCCTGGTGGCTAACTCCTCACAAGGAGCAGACGCAGACGTCGTCCAGTAAGAAGCTTGTTTACTAAATATAAAATTATATTGTAATTTCATCACATTTAGGCAGCTAACTGTTCCTCTGTAGATCTCAAGCTGGCTCCGCCCAGCCTGCCCAGGACCAAAGCAAAGGCTCTGATACCTCCACGGCGCCCACATGGAACCCATTTGACGACGAGGGTTTCTCCAACTTCACAGCGGAGGAAGTCAAACCGGAGGATGCAAAGCCTGCCGGTAAGATGTTGGCTTATTTGTGTGTGGCTTTGTTGAGCACGTCACGTTAACATCGCCTGAATGTGGTTTCCAGACCCGTCCTCAGGGTGCCAGACCCCATGTGAGGAATTGATACCAGGCTTGCAGGCTTCGACTGGGGATTCCACACCGCAAGACTCTCAAGGTATGACACAATATATACACCATCATAGTAATACACTATCAAAACAGTGAGACTTTCATTATTCTGCGTTCAATTCCACCCTCGACCATCTCTGTGTGGAGTTTGCATGTTCTCCCCGTGCATGTGTGGGTTTTCTCTGGGTACTCCGGTTTCCTCCCACATTCCAAAAACATGCTAGGTTAATTAGCGACTCCAAATTGTCCATAGGTATGAATGTGAGTGTGAATGGTTGTTTTCAGTGAATTCAGTACATACTGTATTTTTAGGAGAGTTGCACAGAACATAACGTGAAGCGGCCTCTGCTCTGCTCAATGCCGTACTTCAATTAAACGGCAATAATACAAAAAAAAACCTTTACTATGACTTGTACATCACGTCATGGTAGATGTCTTTCACATGGTATCTGTAAAGCTGAAGTTTAGGGTGCGATTAAAGAGCAAAAGCTGCGGAACACACAAAAATGACCCAAAAGCAATTTAGAATTGGGGAAAAATTAAACACAATAGTAAACATGGCTGCACGGCGGAGAGTGGTTAGCGAACAGGCCTCACAGCTAGGAGACCCAAGTTCAATTCCACCCTCGGCCATCTCTGTTTGGAGTTTGCATGTTCTCCCCGTGCATGCGTGGGTTTTCTCTGGGTACTCCGGTTTCCTCCCACATTCCAAAAACATGCTAGGTTAATTGGCCACTCCAAATTGTCCATAGGTATGAATGTGAGTGTGAATGGTTGTTTGTATATATGTGCCCTGTGATTGGCTGGCCACCAGTCCAGGGTGTACCCCGCTTCTCTCGTCCAAAGACAGCTGGGATAGGCTCCAGCACCCCCCACGACCCTTGTGAGGATAAACGGTAGAAAATGAATGAAAGAATGAATGAGTTCTCCTCCTATTTTGTGTGGAAGTGGTAACTTTTTGGCTTCTTATTTTGTCTTTGCCCACCCTTGGCCATCTCTGTGTAGAGTTTGCATGTTCTCCCCGTGCATGCGTGGGTTTTATCCGGGTACTCCGGTTTCCTCCCACATTCCAAAAACATGTTAGGTTAATTCGCGACTCCAAATTGTCCATAGGTATGAATGTGAGTGTGAATGGTTGTTTGTCTATATGTGCCCTGTGATTGGCTGGCCACCAGTCCAGGGTGTACCCCGCTTCTTTTGCCCGAAGACAGCTGGGATAGGCTCCAGCACCACCCCCCGCGGTAGAAAATGAATGAATGAATGATTCTGTTGTGACGTTGTTACTTTGTCTTAGATGAAAGACCACCAGCCATTGTTGATGCTGCTGATTCAGGGGCAGCGTCACTCTTAGTGGTCCCTGATCCGTTTCACAACCTCGAGCTGTCCAACGCATCTGGTAACCACTTTCATACCTTTGCTAAATTTAGAAAGTACTTCGACTAACAACTACATACAACAGTACAACTTATTGTTCATCACTCTGTCATTGTTCCTCACCAGAGAAGCTGATTGAAGGTCTAAAATCTCCAGACGTGTCTTCACTCCTGCTCCCCGACCTGCTGTCTTTGGCCGATCCGTTTGGTGGTTCTGTGGAGGAGTCTGCAAAAGGTGCAGGAAGTTGTTTTATTCATCCCCTCACACTCGGATACCAGCGACGCTCTTGGCTAAAGCAATGTGTACTGCCCTGTCTTCATCTAGACCCCATCGCTGTAGACTCCTCTTTGTTGGGCTGCTCTCTGATCTCGGGTCCGTCTGCTGCCCTGCCAGCCGCCAGCAGTGCTGCCTCCTCAGTGTTATCCGCCTCCGCCGCTTTAGATGATTTCAGTCTGCTGTCTGGAGACTCGGAACAGGCCAAAACATCAGGTAGGCATGGGAAATTATCCCGTTGGCGTATCCAGTGGATGACTAATCCTTTCAGATATTGCAGTGTAGTATTCCCACATTGCACCTCTTTGCCATGCTAATATTAAATCCAATGTTTTATTCTGTTAAAGCAGGGGTCTCAAACTCAATTTACCTGGGGGCCACTGGAGCTAGGGTCTGGGTGAGACTGGGCCACATCAAAAAAAAAAAAACGCATTTATTGAAAACAGAAAAATATACAAACTTTTTCAGTGCTTTGGTTCCGATTTTCTACAATAAAAGCTCTGATAAAACATTCCACTGTTCTCAAATATCTTAATTTTTATTTTTCTGCACAAAATAAGATGAAAAATAAATAAACAAATCAAGAATAAAGAAAATCAATCAATCAGTAATAAATAAATATAATAATAATAATAATAATAAAACGGCAAATAATAAAAACTTAAGAAACCACATATAGTTGGTGGGTAGACAAATTATTTTTTTCAGATTAAAATTAACAAAGCATTATTAGAGCCCTGTAGACATGACAAAACACGACTATAGTCACATTTATACTCTTTTTATTTACAACATATTGCGCAACTGCAGGGTCTTGAGACACATGCTAACTCGCAAACTAGAGAGCAAGCGACCTAAACGGTAGCCTTCAAGTTATTTCCTTTAAACTTAAATAGTCAAAAACTTACCACTTCCACACGGATAGGGAGGATAACTATTAACAGTTATTTAACCTTTAACATGAACATTAATCAAACGTAATAATTTTTCTGGGTACATGATACCATACAGCATCCATATCAAACTTGCGCGGGCCGCACTAACATTAAACTTTCATATCAAGGCGGGGGCCTCAAACTAGTGTCCTGCGGGCCACATTTGGCCCGCGGGCCGCGTGTTTGAGACGCCTGTGTTAAAGTGTTCAAAAATGCATTGAAATCTTCCAAATGTGAGCTTGGAAATACGGTCTTTGTCACATGGGATTAAATGACATGGCAGAATGAGTACAGCTGCATGCACTTTTAAACGAAAGCGTTTTGACTGTTGCTGACTGAAGCAGCTGTGGAGACGAGAAGTGTCTGCATGCCCACCTGCTGCATGACTCCGAAAGTACTTGAGCTGCTGACAAGGCGACAGCTCATCACGCCGCCTTTTGTGCGTTCATTTGGGCAGTCACTGCTAATTTGAGAACCTGGTGTGGATGATGCTAAGGGGGAAGATGTGCTAATTGCCGTTGGAGGGACTGTACAGAGCAGCTGCAACTCGTCGGCTTTCTAATTATTTCATCAATTGCATTAAAATGACTGCAGAGACTGTTGATATTTTTAAAAGAAGATTAAAGACGCACCTTTTTAATCAGGCTTTTAACTAATATTTTAAACTTTAAAAAAAAAATCTTTTTAGTCCTATTTTATGCTCTTAGTCGTTAGCTTTTAACTCCAGTGTTTCCTCGGGGGGGGGGGGGGGGGGGGGTCCTCCACATTGGGGGCTGTGTCGGGTCTCCTGAGGGGGTACTGTCCGTGGGTCCCTTCGACCCGGCCGGCTGGGGGTTCCTCCCTTTGATGTGGGGGTCCGCCCATCTGTCGGAGTCGAGGGACCCGGGTGCCGGCCTGCGGCTCCTCCCAGCACTTTGTGTTGCATGTCCTTGCAGGAAAAGTGCGCTACAAATAAAGCTGATTTAATTTGACTAACATAAGGCTGCACGGCGGTGAGAGGTTAGCGCTCAGGCCTCACAGTTAGGAGACCCGAGTTCGATTCCACCCTCAGCCATCTCTGTGTGGAGTTTGCATGTTCTCCCCGTAAAAGTGGGGTGCGGTACCCTGCCTCTCGCCCCAAGTCAGCTGGGATAGGCTCCAGCATACGCCCACGACTCTAATGAGGATAAGCGGCATAGAAAATGGATGGATGGGTGTGCACAAACTCAACTGCAGGGGCTGCACGGTGGTCATGTGGTTAGCGCGCAGACCTCACAGGTAGGAGACCAGGGTTCAATTCCACCCTCGGCCATCTCTGTGTAGAGTTTGCATGTTCTCCCCGTACATGAGTGGGATTTCTCCGGGTACTCCGGTTTCCTCCCACATTCCAAAAACATGCTAGGTTAATTGGCGACTCCAAATTGTCCATAGGTATGAATGTGAGTGTGAATGGTTGTTTGTCTATATGTGCCCTGTGATTGGCTGGCGACCGGTCCAGGGTGTACCCACACCTTTCGCCCGAAGACAGCTGGGATAGGCTCCAGCACCCCCGCGACCCTTGTGAGGATAAGCGGTAGAAAATGAATGAATGACCAACATAATTCTTGTGGTTATCTAACATGAGCTGTTTGTCATGCATCCTCTGTAGATTCGTCTCTCCTCATCTCAGACTTGGAGCCGCCTCAGCAAGCAGATGCTGAGGCGGCCACTGAGGACGAGTTTGATCCCATCCCGGTGACCGGACGTAAGAACTCCCAAGGTAAGCAAACCACTGTTGCCTAGTTAACTTCTTATCATATTGTGGTCAGATGCATAGTAGTGATTATTATGGGATTAGCTGCTTTTCTCTCACCTTCACATGAGAATGTTTGATAGCATCAGTTCTTCTTTCTCTCTTCTCCTTTACCTCCCCTTCTTCGCCTGCTTCTCCGTGAAACTCCTTTGCCTTTCCTTCCCCTTTGCATTTTGACCTCCCCTCCTCCCGCCCCGTCTCTCCGGCCAGTTTCAGGAGGCCACTCGCGCAGTAACAGTGGTGGCTCTGAATCCAGCCTGCCCAGCTTGGCCCGCTCCCTTCTGCTGGTGGACCAGCTCATCGACTTGTAGGCCGCACCTCCCCTCCTCTCTCCTGCGTAGAAGCTGTAACAGCGGATTAGAGAGCGGCATAGCATAACATAACAACAATCATGTGATAAGTCGTTTACGACTGTCATCTTCGTTCATGTCACTGCCCCCTTCGCCATGCGCTCCTTTTGCATTCCTACTCCTCCTCATCATCATCGCCTGACTCCTCTTACCTTTTCACATTTCCTCTCATTGTCCGACAACTAATATCAAGCTTAAACTTTTGACTATTACAGGATGTATGATGCAAACAATAGGCGATCATTGTTGTCATGTACGATACAGTAGATGCAATTAGTAATAATAAGTGGTTGTAGTTCATTGTGCACAAGTGAATTTGTCGTCGTTTGCCTTGATCAAATTCCCCTCGCCCTTGATTGTATTTGCACATTTTTCAGTTCCAATTGAAGGTAAAGTTCATATTTCTTAAAACGGCATACATATCCAGGCCAAAAGAGGGAAATGGAGAGCTTTGTTCAATCAGTTCCATTAAATTTTTTTTTTTGTGTGTGTCCCTAAACGGATAATAAGAGGGGACTAAATTGTTCCAAACACATGCCTTGTTCTGCACCTTAGCTTCTCTTGCAAGCAAAACAAAAAAAGTCCGACATAAGGCTTGATCCTTAGCACGGTTTGTATATTAGCTTAGCCACATATCCTGCTTTTGCTAAGTTAATGTGAAAGAAACAGTTGTTCTCGTGCCATGAAGTCACATGTGATCTACTGTACGACACCCAAACAAGGGCCAACCATTCTATTTTCTGCTATTAATATTAGTATGTTTAAGGTAAGCAATAGATTGTTACAAGGGGAGTTCTAAATAGGTTAGCAGTGTGCCATATCAATTAGACAAAAAGCATGAAATGCGCTAATAGAATATTAATAATAATAGAATACTAGATATTAAATACTATTTAATATAATTTTATTATTATTATTATTATTTATTACATTTTAGTAGATTTTTATGTCACTCTTTTGGTAAAAGTCCAATCTGGCAGTTAATGTGTCCTTGTGAGAATTTAGTAGGAAAACATACGAAAAAGTTATATTGATATTATAAGCGGACATGTTTTCTAAATATCTACAAAATGGCTGACACGTTGTTCTAATAAAAATGGTGTATTGCCAAATTTAAGCATAATTTGAGGGCTCAGTATCAACGCTAACTCCCACATCCAAAATATTTGGCTCTGCAACTGATGTTTTTTTTAACCTTAATTATAATTATTCATTTCATTTCAAATTTAGTGAATATTTGGTTAATAGACAATTACATATGTAGTCTTTTTTTTTTTTACTTTATTTTTTCAATTTTCTTTAAACAAAACGTCAACATTAGTTACATATGTAGTCTTGAATATGTTTATAGAATCTGTGATACCACTAGATGGAGCCAGCGTACCACCAGTGATACTCCTACCACAGTTTGATGAATTGTAGTATTTTTAGTGCATCATATTACTCTCAACATGTGATTGAAAATGTTAAAAATGGCCTTCAGTTTGGGCGCTGTTATGAATTTTTTTTGCGTTTAACCATTTGTATAATATATATTAAAGTAATATGATAAGGAGAGAAACATTTACAAGATGCCAGGATGAATACATAGTAGTTGTGTGCAGCCGCATATTTTGGATTTTCGATAAGTCTGATTCATGGGGGGGGGGATAAATGTAACTAATTTGGGCTTTTTTGCTACTAAATTCTCACAACACCCGCCTGGGTATTTAACATTGAATATCATCCATTCCCATTTGCTTTAACCCATTCCACAATATCCCCACATTCCTCCCCATTCGTGTAAATACCGTCGACACCCCCCCTCCCCCCACCCCTGTGTAAATAATGACATCCCATGTCATATAGCTTTACTTGTGGATATTATACATATGATATATACAGTATATATATGACTTTGTTTCCTTGTCCATAAATGTTAATATGAATAGAGTGTTAGAGAATGAATGTAAGAAATGAATATTAGTCCAAATATCTATAATGACGTATATCCATCAGATACTCTTGAAAGAATATATGAATATTTCATTCTTCTTTGTGGGATCTGTGTTGGGAAAAGTTGTTTTTGTTTTGTTGTTTCCCCCCCCCTCCGTCTTGTCGGTACTTTGATGATAACGCCGCCCCTTTGCATGTAGAAAGGTTATTATGTGGAGCGTATTTAATTGAATTGGAGGGTGCTGTTTGCAAAATAGTTGCTAAATATGTGAAAGAAATGCAGCAGAGCTCTACCATGTAGCAAGATAGTATAAATATACAGTCATCTTTTATTGGCTACAACCAGTACAGGGTGTACCCCGCCTCTCACCTGAAGACAGCTGGGATAGGCTCCACCTCGTGAGGAAAAAGCGGTAGAAAATGAATGAATTTTTATTTGTTTACATATTCTTAGTACTAACGCTTAATGGCAGCGTCCCAACGTTATTTGTGGAAGTCACACATCGCTGAACAAAAGGCACACTTGTTGTAACGCTCTGCTGGGGTGATATGAGACTATAATTCATCACGTATGTGGTTATGATGACATCAGCACCCTCATGGTGACTTCTAATCATGCAAGGCGGTGTGAGATGTTTTTAATCTTAGACGAGACGCTCCACTTCCTCCACCCTTTGTACAAAGTGTTTTCGTGCGTTTACATGGACTGATATGAAGGACTATATTTTTATTCCAAGAAGTTTTTCTCGCCAATGTGTGTTGGTTTGTGTCATTCCCCTACCGTCGTTATATGCCGCCGGGGCTTTCTTTGTAAAGCTTTTGTTTCTGCTTCGCGGTTATGCCACACAGTTCTCATGGAAAAGCATGACGGTGTCCTTGGTTGTTTGTGTAGGTGTCTTTAGTGTGTATGAATGTACATGAATGTCTGAATTGTGCGACGTGTATTCCAGTAAATCCTGATGTGTTGTTGTTTTTGCTGCAAAATGTGGTCGGCGGCGGTGGCGGCGACTCCTCAAAGCACAGCGTTGTCTCAGGTTGGAGCTACTCTGAGAATCACACGGCTTTGTTGCCTCCATCGCTTGCTTCCTTTTGGAAATAATAATGAAGTACATGGCAAGGTGATACTAAATAATCAGCAATATCAACCTTTTTTTTTTTTTTTTTGCTCATTAGAGACACGGGACTCCTTTTTAAAAAATAACAATAACCGGAAATGCATTTTGCTTGAGATAAAGAAGAAGAAGTAATTCTACTTTTATCCCGTATTCTAAACACTTGAGTCATTTGCAGGTTGAACCTATGCAACTCCCAAGCTTGGCGCTAAAAGCAAGCAAGCAAGCAAACAAACAAACAGGCGGGTAGTGCAATCTACTGTACAAGAAGCAGGAAGCCCCATTCTATAGGAAACTGTTGATGACGACACTGACACTGATACTAGCAACGTGTTTTTTCTCAAGCCTCTCATTGTGTTCATGGTCCCAAACCTGCGTCAAGAGCTGTGGTTGATCTTGTGCTCCTTCTATTTTTGTGACATCATTCTTGAAAGGGATGGCAAATAAAATACAAACGTCAATGTCAGCGTGTCGACTGCTTGATTAAGTCGCTAAAATACAAAAAAAAAAGTACAGAACAACGCTGTACGTTATCAGCAGCTTGTCATGCGTGCATGGACAGCACCAGTCAAAGGTTTGAAAACCCTTCCTCATTAGATGGTTGCCAAAGTGTCTACAAACCTCTATAGATTTTAAAACATGTTATAAATAATGAAACAATTATCATCTGTATTAGAAATATATCATTTTTTATGTGAAAGTAATTCATCATTATTAATTGTCTTTACAACTGCATTCATCATTGACTAAAAGTGAGGTGCGGTACCCCGCCTCTCGCCCCAAGTCAGCTGGGATAGGCTCCAGCATACGCCCACGACCCTAATGAGGAGAAGCGGCGTAGAAAATGGATGAATGGGTGTGCACAAACTCGCCTGCAGGGGCAGCACGGCGGTCATGTAGTTAGCGCGCAGACCTCACAGGTAGGAGACAAGGGTTCAATTCCACCCTCGGCCATCTCTGTGTGGAGTTTGCATGTTCTCCCCGTGCATGTGTGGGTTTTCTCCGGGTACTCCGGTTTCCTCCCACATTCCAAAAACATGCTAGGTTAATTGGCGACTCCAAATTGTCCATAGGTATGAATGTGAGTGTGAATGGTTGTTTGTCTATATATGCCCTGTGATTGGCTGGCCACCAGTCCAGGGTGTACCCCGCCTCTCGCCCGAAGACAGCTGGGATAGGCTCCAGCACCCCTTGTGACCCTCGTGAGGATAAGCGGTAGAAAATGAATGAATGAATGAAACTCACCTGCCTCTTTATATTTCCACATCCAGACCAGCAGGGGGTGCTGTGCAGTAACACACAGGAGGACCATGGGACTGGGGCTTCTGTGCAGGTCGTCGTGGAGACGCCGACTCAAAGGAAGCAGCAGAAGACCGGTCAGGCTCCATCAAGCGATGAGTGTAGCGGACCCCCCACCAGCCTAGAACCAAACGCCATAGACTCACAGCTGTCAGCCCCCGACAGCCCTCCTCTGCTTGACGTCTTCCAGCTGGCACCTTTCAAAACACAACCAAAAAAGATGGCGTCCAGCAGTCAAATCTGTTCACCTGAATCTCCTGACGTTTTCCTCCAGGCTCCCTTTGGAAAAAGGAGGGAGCACGTTCAGGCCGGTCGACGCTTCCCGCCGGTCCAGGGGACATTGCTGCACCAGCAGCCGGTGGCGGTACACCGTGTTGTATCCCGGGTAGGTCAGCAAGCTGCCGTGGGATCAGTGGCTGTGGGGCCGCTGCATTCATGGACCATAGGAGGACGGAGTCTGGATGACCCGTTTAGTGCCGCACCTTTTCAGCCGAGATGCTCCCAACACAGACCTAATTATTGAGGTCAGTATAGCAGACATTTCTACAAAAAAAATTACTATTTTATGTTTCCATGCGTTCAAATAGCACATTATATGCCCTCCATGTGGGGGAACTTTGAGTAGAATAGAGATGCAAATTTTGTGCTTAATTCTCATTTTCTACTAAGTGTGCATTTGGAGAAAAAAACAGAAATTTTGTTTTTTTTTTTTGTAGTGTTAATCACCTTTTTGACAGTTTTACTGCAGTATTAATGAAGAAAATGACGCTCACTACCTCGGTTAAGTGATTATTTTATAAACCAGCCGTGTCCAAAGTGTGACCCATTTTTATTCCGCCTGTTTTCTTATTGGCCCTTACCATATTTTTAAAATAAAATACATTTTATTGATAACACAAAAGCTAAGATGTGGATGTTTTGTCCAGATAGTTTAGCATAAATTCACCTCCATTAGATCGCTTGTAGTAATTTTAATGTTGAAATGCAGTTGCTTTTGTCTAGTAATACCGCGGTTGTCCTCTGGGGGCGACGGTGAGAACAAAGAGGGCTTAACTTGTTAAGAGATAAAATGGAAAAAAACACAAGAGAAAATACAGCTTAAGTTACTGCCGCTTTTTCACGAGCACTTATCGTGTCAAGCTGATGACCCAATAAACGAACACAGAAACTGCTTCGTGCTCCATTTCGGGAAGAAACAAGCACCAAACACCAGTGTAAATGTCAGCTTTACAGATGCCATGTGCACATGACACATGGTTGCATCACTCATATGAGGAAAGGTAATGACAGCGGAAAAGTAAACTTCAATGGCGTTGGCACACTTGGAATGTTTTATTTGCATGGATGTTGGACTTGACTTTTATTGTGGTCAGTTTCCTTCCGTTCCTTCCCAGAGAAACGCCTTACATGAGCTAACACTCCCACGGGACTGCACCGTATGTCAGACTGTCTCTGAAAGCTTTTCCAAAAGGAATAAAAAAAAAACTTAACGGAAGCATATGGAAAAGATATTTTCACCAAGGCTGCACCGCATTGGGTAGTATAACAATGGTTCCTGAAATAGTGACGAATAGACGGCCCAATTAATCGTCAGTCGCTTGAAAAGTAAACGCCCCACCTCAAATAAAAACATATTGACGGATATAACAACTCTTAATATCAACATACTAAACATGACAGGAGAGTTTGAAGAAAATAAGCTTTCTGGAGCAAAAACTGACAGTCAAAGGTCACATGTATGCAATATTTTTCTCCTGTCTGTCTATTTTTACCGTTTGTTTTCCTTTGAGATGCCATTGTGGAATTTAGACTTTTCCAGGGTGTTGCGCCACATCTTTCCAAAATCAGAATAACAGGAATGTCCACAGTTGATAACCCAAACTTTGCTCTTTGGTTAGAAAACGGGCCTCATTTGTTGGGCAACATTGACTTTCAAACAAACAAACAAACAAACAATCTTCAAGGCATTTTTTTTCCTTTGAATGCCTCTTTACTGCTACACTACACTTGGAACGGTCAAACTCATGTATTTTATTTAAATTATCCACAAATCATCCATCAAAGTCCGCACAACAGATGCGAGCCAGCAGGTAGGAAAACTAACTCTTACTTAACAAATCAATCAAGGGCCTGCAAACCCTGCATGAATTCCAGCCGCCGCATGAACTTCGGCATGATTTTCCAGTCCTGACAAACCTCAAAAATCTTTTGACGTCAGCCTCACGCACTGCAAATGAGGTGACAGTTTTTTTTTTTTCCTTGCTGACAGCTGGGGAGATTTATGTGCTGCTGATGCCTCGCCGGTTTCCTAATCACAGCAGGGTTCATCTGGTTGAATGGCCAGCCTCCAATTTTGACTATTATGATTAATCTTAATAATAGCGTTATATTTATAACACCAAAACACTGAAGTGGAGTTTGGGAGCACTTTGCTAGCCATTCGCACCAAAGTCTCTCTTTTCTAACTTTATTCAACAGCAGTGCGGTTCCAACAGCGTGTATGTATCTCCAACTCACAAGTCCTCCTCTTTGTCACGAGATGACCGCGAGATGCATTCATGTACACTCCGAAAATCACAATAATGTCGTAATTATGCGCTTATGTGTGGTCTAAATAAACAGAAAGACCAAGAAAAACAATAAGTAGTTATTATCACTCACTAACCTAAAACTCTTACTGCAAAAGTGCAATTTGATGTATGTGAATATGCTCGGAAATCCCAGGTAATACACTCAAAATGTGAATTTAACTTGAATGACTTGGTGTCTTTGAACGCATCGCTTCATCACTCATTAGTTATACTGTAGCGTGATTGAAATGTTGCTATGAACATTAACAAATGTTACTATACTACTATTACAGAGGCAAGTGTGCTATCTTTTAGCTTAGCTTAGTTAGCCTAGTTAAATTTTCACTTCATTTGGAGCTGTTAGTACACACAAATACATGTATCTTTTTGTTTATAAATTACAGTACAAATGAGCATATTTCACACAGTTGCAAATGTTGATTAATCATGATTAATTAAGTGAAAAATTAATTGATTAAAATTTTTAGTCATTAGACAGCCCTATTTTTTTTTAAATTTGAAGTATCACGACTCAACAATTGTAATTCAAAATTTGAACGCCCCTAAGTTAGTAATATTCAGAAATATGGAAAAATGTGCATCAAAAGTTGGCGGCGAGACTTGCTAGCCTTTATATGCACATTTTGTTGTGTTTACAAGGCATTAGTGGTGAGCTTCTTTTTACACTAAGAGTTGGCACATTAGATAAATGAGACTGTTATCATATTGACATAATCTTATTATGGTAGTTAACTTTTTTTAAATGCTACTTAACCATTTGCATAACTGTATCGGGAGGTGTGAAGGTGCCAGTTATGACACAGGAACGGATCATTTCCACCATTATTGTGATTAGACATCTCAAAGCAAACGATATGATCTGTTTTTCTTTGGACTGGGATGTTATGCTAGCTTGACGCGACAAAGGGATGAAGAAAACGGTTCTCTAGGACAAAAAAGCAGTTCATTGCACATCAGCCGCTACTTTTAAGAGAAAGTAGAAAACTTTCAGGAGTTCTTCAGCACCAGTGGTCGTCCTGATTGGGGCGTGGCGGTGGGCGGGACGGAGGCGGGGCTCTACAGGGCGGCGGACCCTGAGGCGGGGGCGGCAGGGAGACGGTGGGCAAGGAGAGCGCCGAGAGGGACCGGGCGTTGTTGAGGGGCGGGGGAGGCGAATGGGGCAAGGGTGGGAGAGTGGAGGTGGGCGAGGGGGGCAAGGTGAAGACGTCGTCTGAGGGGGGATGTTGGCCACCGTGGGGCAATGTGTAGATGGGCGAGGAGGGATGCTTGTAGATGGGATAGCGAGCAGCCGGGTAGGACTTGGTCCGGGTGAAGTTGATGCACTTGCCCTGGAATGAAAATCGTACTTTTAGTCACAGGTCGGTGTTTTTTTTTTTGACGAATCAATAATGAGACAAGAAGCAGCTAGCTGTCTGCCGTGGTATCTCCAGCCACTGGCAGCTTTCAACAGATGGAAAGCCACATAAAAATGCCTTGCGTGAGTAAATGAGTGTCATGGAAGAAAGGAACATTCCTACCCAACCCGCCATGCTGACTCTGGAAGCTGGAGGAAGCACTTTTTTTTTTTTTAATGACTTCTGCAGAAGAGCACTGTCTCCTGGGGAACATTATTATGAAGAAGCTTTTGTTGTTCCCCCTTGTCTGCAAACGTGTCTGTTGTTCTTATACAGTTGAACCTCTGAAGTTAAACACAATTTGGGCTATAGAGTCCGATCCCATTCCAATATCGCAGCCTTGAATATCGGCCGATACTCGTTAGGTAATAGTTAACTACCCTAACTGACAACTGTGAGTGCAGTTACTTCATCAGATTGTGGACTATATGGATAAATAAAATTAAAAAAAACATTGTTGCCACTGTTCATCTTATTTTATTCTCTTATATTTAATGTCTGCATGTTCTCCCGTGCATGCGTGGGTTTTCTCCGGGTACTCCGGTTTCTTCCCACATTCCAAAAACATGCTAGGTTAATTCCTACTCCAAATTGTCCATAGGTATGAATGTGAGTGTGAATGGTTGTTTGTCTATATGTGCCCTGTGATTGGCTGGCCACCAGTCCAGGGTGTACCCCGCCTCTCGCCCCAAGACAGCTGGGATAGGCTCCAGCACCCCCGCGACCCTAGTGAGGAAAAAGCGGTAGAAAATGAATGAATGAATGAATGAATATTTAACGTCTCACCTTGTCTCCAGGATGAGGTCGCATAACTGACACTCTGTCATAGCCTCGTCTCAGGAAAACCCACAGAGCGTCCAGTTTGCCCTGTAAGTACATGAGACACACATAATTCAATTAAATGGCTGTGTTCGACATTCTGTGTGTGTGTGTGACTGCCATGTCCCGCCATGGCAAGTTTTGATTGGTGGAAAGAATGTTATTCTTGTGAGGAGTAACACCTGCTGAAAAGATTCCGTATTTAGGAATAAGCTCAGTCGACGTCTGCTTCTCATTACCAGCTGACTGATTCATTAGAAAACACACATTACTTAACCATTTCCTGGCAAAATGGGACACCAATACTGGCTGTAGATCAATAGGCATCCTAAGTAGTTTTCAATTATTACAGTACTGTATTAAATATGGGCGGCATGGCGGTTGAGTGGTTAGCGCACAGACCTCACAGCTAGGAGACCAGGGTTCAATTCCACCCTCGGCCATCTCTGAGTTTGCATGTTCTCCCTGTGCATGCGTGGGTTTTCTCCGGGTACTCCGGTTTCCTCCCACATTCCAAAAACATGCTAGGTTAATTGGCCACTCCAAATTGTCCATAGGTATGAATGTGAGTGTGAATGGTTGTTTGTCTATATGTGCCCTGTGATTGGCTGGCCCGCCCCTCGCCCAAAGACAGCTGGAATAGGCTCCAGCACCCCCGCAACCCTCGCGAGGAAAAAGCGGTAGAAAATGAATGTATTAAATGTGGTAGGTTTAACAGTAGGCTTTTAGGTGCTTTGGAGCAGGACTCAATAAGAGTGTCCAAAGTGCGGGCCGGGGGCCATTTGCTTGTTCTTTTTAAATCCCAGGAGACATCTCCCCCTTTTAACGACATAAGGATGTGCTGTCAGATGCAGAATCATCTTCCACTATCATTCATTAGTGGTGAGTACCTATACATTTTATAAATAAGAATGTATTTAATGTGTGTGAGCCATGACAAGCCATGTGTCAAATGTGACATTTTTATGGGTGTTTCAATTACGTTTTCGCCATTTTGTGTGTGGTCTTGGAAGATAACCTAATAGCAGGTTATATACTGTACTGTGGTTGTGGTTTGTAATGGTGTGGAGTTGAATGTATGTCATATAAATGCGAGCACCTTGATGGGAGAGTACCACTTGTGAGAGTGTGTGGGTTTTCGCACGAAGTAGTGCGGCCGTGACGGAGGAGGCAGCTCTGGTTCCTCTTCAGGCATCACAACTCGAGCGTTCTTAGCTTTTTCCAACTTGGCTCCCTCCTCGGTAGAGCCTTTGTCACCCCAGCGGACCTGCAAGGAAACAACCAAATTTTTCCTCAAAAGCTACCAAAAAACAAACGATTCGGCAAAAAAAGGGGTGATGTGAAATTGACCTTGAGCAGTCCATTACGCAAATAAGTCATGAAGCCTTCAAACAAATGCGTATTTTCCATCAGTGTCTGTTTACAGGAGAGAAGCCTCCTGAGATGTGCTTTTTAACTTGTGTCGTCTCCTTGACGTTTCATTATCCTGGACAGATGTGTGGCCCCTCTTGACCTCTCATTTGTGTGGTTCAGCTCGCAGTGTTTAAGCGAAAGTCTGCTGTCGCCTGTTATTATGAAGCACAGTCTCAGCTGCAAAGTGCATGTAAATGCTGACAGATGTGGTCATAAAGCACGGCCAAAGGAAGAAATGAAGTGTCATAGCAACCCACAGATGCCATGTCAGTATGCCCCCTAGTGTCCACATGAAGCATAGCGGAAGTGGAAGACATTCAAAATTGACTTTTCAATGATGCCCCAAAAGTATAATGCGTCTCCGCAGCCTATTTATGAGCATCAAATGTGACAAAATTCTATTATTTCCCTCACTTGCTCCACTTTTGAAAGAACAGGCACTCAAACTCACTTTTGAAGTGTTTCATGATGTCATGACACTGGCTCAAACTCGCCCCCAGTTAGCTGAGCCCACCACTCCCAAGTTTGAAAAAAAAAAAAAAAAAAAAAGCCTTCTCCGCGCATTTTAAAATAAATGTACATATCCTCGATATGTTTTGCCTTGGGAATGCCCTTTCCACTTACCTCCATTCTTTTGATGCCTCCAACACCTCGACCTCCGTAGTACGAGGCATCCACTGTGGGCCATCTCTTCTTGTGAAAGTCATCCTCGTCATCCTTGACAAGAATGAAAGTCCAAGGGTTTTACAATTGCAGCATAGAAATGTCAAACACAATGTTACGTTTAGTTTTTAGTAGCCTTGTTTGGCATTCAGGATCACTCTGCTAATAACTACTAACCAACTTCCATAACAATGGGGAAGAGCCTATTCAGTAAACATGCATGAGTATGAATAATAGAGGCGTACTGAGGAGATGGGTGTCTATGAAATGATGAAAATCACTCACAGAGAAGTCGTCCTCTGATGGCGGTGGAGGCGGCTCATGAATGACCTGCTTGGCAATTACACAGGTTTTAAATTAGAGATCCTGAAAGGACGTTATGTTTGTTTTGTTTTAATGTTACAAGGCACTCTCTTTAAGTATGATGGTGTTAAACACAGATCTTTTTTACATAAAGCTCTTGCTCGGTTGTGCAGGCGTACCTAATGGGTATTACTGTGCATTGTCTTACCACAGTGCAACAGAGAGGCCAGAACCACCACAGGAGAACAATGATGAGCAGGAGCAGCAGGATAAGCAGAGCGATGGCCACAAAGGTCCCGTCAGACTGGTCAGAAAAACACACCCTTGTAACTTAGTCTGATTTAGTCTACCGGAAATGCTCTTAATTACAGCAGGGATTGCAAACCGGTCATGCTACTCGTATATAATGTGGAGTGCATGAGAAAATGTAAAGGAAAATGTCGGCCTTTGTTCTGTTAGAGAAGGTGCAGCTGTAACCCACGCCAAGCTAAAACTAAAACACAGTAAAACCCCCGACGTCACTTCCTGTCAACCCACCACTCAGTTTCCTTAGGGAACACATTTATAGTAACACACGTGAGAACACGTATTTATGTATTACACGGCTTATTTACTCTTAAGTCTACTATATTGGGTAACACGAGTGTATAGGTGACTATAGGGGTGTTAGTCCGTGTATAGAGGGCTCTAAAAGCATTTAGAAACAGGTTTTCTCTACTCTAAAATATTCAGTTTATATACATATATATGTATATAACAAATCCTTTTTTGCAGAAGTTCACTTGTAACAGTCGAGTCTGGAACCAATTTTCTGTGATAAACGAGGGATTACTGCACTTCATTTTAAGATACACATTGCATTTTTTCATCATGTTCCTTAAAACAGCCTTTTCCTATGTCGTATATCCATGGAGAACGATCTGGACACAATCAAATCCCCCCTCCGACCCCCAAGGCAAAAAATAGAGAATGCAAACCAAGAGCAGGAGTGTTTTCACAAAGTAATGTGTATAATTGATAGCAGATACACACACGGGGAATTAGACTTGGGCGTCTGACAATTGATGACTAAAATATTTCTCCATCCGATTTGGCAGTGGAGGTGGCAACTGACCTGTGGCTTGTCTGGTTTGAGTCAACATTTTTTAATTTTTTGGGAGGGATTTTAGGGCGTCTAATTTCATTTTATTATGCATTTTGACTGTGCACACTAAAATGAGGTTTAAAATAGTACCTTCCATGATGTTTCCAAGTACGGGATGCTGGTGAAATGCAGTAACGTATACTAGAAGGTGTATGTGTGGCAGATGGTTTTCAAATCATCCAGGATTTTAAGATCGGTGGGAGATAAAGTGAACTTGGCGTCACCGGGAGGCATATAATGTAACGGTGATGTCAACGCACAGCAGGAGAGTGAGACTTGAGTTTTCTTCTGGCTCTTAGCATGATACTCACACAAGTGACAGCAGTAATGGTGACAGAGCTGGATATGAAACTCAGGCCGTTGTTCATGCTGACGTGGAGCGTGGCGGCCCTGCAGAAAACAGCAAGCACGCGTGAATGAGATTGATTATATTTCCTGTTTAGCGGTGCAGCACTCTAGTAGTTTTACGCTCATTGGAGTAATGCATTTTACTTACATTCCTTCTTTTTCCAAAATGGGAGCTGGGCACAGAAGGTAGGTGTCTCTCACCACCAAAGGCCTTTTCACTGTGCAATGATAATTAAAGCCAAATACAGTAGGTCAGCATGTGTATTCTATGGTTTATTTGTTTGTTTATTACATGTCATATTTAAACACAGGAATATGTTTAAATTGCCAAAAAAAAAAACTGAAATACCGCATTCAACAAAATGAGAATTTTTACAAAGTGATGCATTTTTGAAGCAATGAAAGCATCAAGAGATTTTTTTTGTCTTTGTCACTAAATTCCTGCACTTCCCCTTTTGCAAGTGAGAAAGGAGGCCAACGAGCAGGGCTGTGGTTTGTTTACACTGGGTCCAGGAGCAGGGTGTCAAATGTGTGCAAAGACGCCGCTCCTTCTCGATGGGATCCACATCCCCCCTCCCCCCTTTAGACATCTGAGAAGGCTTGAATGTTATACCAGCTGATCCTAAGCAGGGTGAGAGGGGACAACAGAGCACTTTTTCCTCACCCATTACCCACCAGACTGGTCTAAACGTAAACAATGGACAGGTTGATGTTTTTGGCTCTAATATCATAGAGATACTACATGTTGTTATATACACACTTTTACTGCATTCAAATTTGAGTTTTTTTAAGTGGTATTTTTGATAGCGTACTAAAGAACAGACTGTATGCATATTTTCGTAACAAAACTCAAATATTTGTAACCAAAACTCAATCTGCTGTGTTTTTCTTTTACATTCTGCTACAGTATATTTGCCAGATTTCACCAAAAGCTCGTAAAACATACTTTGAAAGAAACAAGGAGAATGCAGAGCAGCAAGACAGTACTTCAAACGCCTATTCTCTTACAAATGTATCATTTCTGAATGAGGTCATTTTAACTCTGCTCTGTGTAATGTTCACATTTGAGCTAAAAGTGAGCTGAGCTGAACCGAACTATGTTTGGTGCACACGACGGTTCAAATTCTGGCATACATTCACACTCGCCCAAACAAAGCATACTTTGCAGAACAAACATAACAAGTGTGAAGGCACCCTTACTACATCATACACTCCGCTCTTCCTTCCTCCTTGTGTCTTTGTTGACTGCCACAGCAATAAATCAGCTAAATCATCGTTTTTATTTGCTCTATAAAACTGTGTTTCAAAAACAAATCGCGTGTCTGCCTAATAAATACCGCAGGCAGCAAGCGCACAGACTTGACAAACATCTCGCCAAACTCCTGGGAAATCTATCTGGCTCTTCAGCTACTTAATTCGCTCCAACGGACCACTTTTACCGCCAAATATGCTGGTTTGGCTCGGTTCTGGCTCGGCACTGCACACAGCAGAGGGCTTTGCGTTTATATACAATCCACTTGAAGGCATCTTAATTGGAGGGGCTTTTCCCCTCGAATACAGGAACAGTTGGCAGCTCCAAGACGAATCATTTTTGTGCTTTTATGTATGAACTCGCTGCACTGAGCCCCATTAAAAAATAATAATAATATGATCTGTTGGAACAGGTACTTACTGAAAGTCACTGTGTCGTTGATGCGGAAGCTGCAGAGGACTTTCTGCACATCACGGGCGTGGAAGAAACCATTTCCCCTGATTACCACCTGGAAAGATTCTGAGGTAGCATTGAAGTTATTGAAATAATCAGTCCTTCTGTTGTTTAGTTGGCAGAATTGTTATTAAAAAAAAGAATTCCCGCCAAGCAACCTCTTGTAAACAAGGCAGATTTACAATGAAAACGGATTTCGAATTTGAATCAGTCATCGCAGTGGCGAAAAGGCTAAAAATAATCCTCCTTACCTCCTGCACAGATGCTGGAGGGCTCAACAGCCAGAATCTCAATGCATGACCTTTTCAGGATCTATAACATTAACCATAAAACAAATTTAAAAATCCATTCCATTAAATGTATAGTCTCTGCTAAATACTGTATAAATACACTCCTGACATTTTAGTGGTACCATGACCTTTAACTGCTTATTAATCCGTTTCAAAGTGTTTGTCCAAACTGAATCATGTAAATCCTATACTTTGTCTCGATCCAGACATGCCAATAAATGTTTGGCCATGTATGGCTAGTCCTGTCTCCCTTGTGTTGAGGTACAGCAGGGGTGTCAAACACGCGGCATTTGGCCCTCAGGACACTAGTTTAAGGCCCCCGCCTTGATATGAAAGTTTAATATTAGTGCGGCCCGCGCAAGTTTGATATGGATGCTGTATGGTATCATGTACCCAGAAAAAATTATTACGTTTGATTAATGTTCATGTTAAAGGTTAAATAACTGTTAATAGTTAACCTCCCTATCCGTGTGGAAGTGGTAAGTTTTTGGCTATTTAAGTTTAAAGGAAATAACTTGAAGGCTACCGTTTAGGTCGCTCGCTCTCTAGTTTGCGAGTTAGCATGTGTCTCAAGACCCTGCAGTTGCGCAATATGTTGTAAATAAAAAGAGTATAAATGTGACTATAGTCGTGTTTTGTCATGTCTACAGGGCTCTAATAATGCTTTAATTTTAATCTGAACAAAATAATTTGTCTACCCACCAACTATACGTGGTTTCTTAAGTTTTTATTATTTGCCGTTTTATTATTATTTTATATTTATTTATTACTGATTGATTGATTTTCTTTATTCTTGATTTGTTTATTTATTTTTCATCTTATTTTGTGCAGAAAAA
The DNA here is from genome assembly GCF_037039965.1 of Doryrhamphus excisus. Classification (NCBI taxonomy): domain Eukaryota; kingdom Metazoa; phylum Chordata; class Actinopteri; order Syngnathiformes; family Syngnathidae; genus Doryrhamphus; species Doryrhamphus excisus. Next base: position 11,974,000 of record NC_136366.1, on the reverse strand, counting down.
TAAAAATTAAGATATTTGAGAACAGTGGAATGTTTTATCAGAGCTTTTCTTGTAGAAAATCGGAACTAAAGCAAAGTTTTTTTTAATTTTTTTGTTTTTAATAAATGCGTGCTTTTTTTTGGAAAACCTGATGCAGCCCAGTCTCACCCAAACCCGAGCTCCAGTGGCCCCCAAGTAAATTGAGTTTGAGACCCCTGAGGTACAGCCAAGTCATGGGACTGTATAGATTTATTGTACCCAACAAATAAATTAATTCCCAGCCATTAAAAGCCACTAAATAGCTGGTGTACATTTCTTCTTTTCACCTCAGGATGACCCACAGGTGGTCAATTGGGTTCAGGTCTGTAGGAGACGCACTTGGCGACTCCATCACCTTCAGCTTCCTCACCAAGGCAGGTTTGTTTGGGCTCCCTGTCATGTTGTAAACCTGTCATGCAGCTTAGTTTCTGGTGGAATTTGGGTTTTCCCATCAATTGTCCCACTGTCTGCCCCAGACCATGACGCTTCCACCATGTAGGCAAGACACAATTATCTTGTGACTCACGGGACAACAACGGCTGTGTGTGGTCATTTTCAGCGGATAGTAAGTCTGTTTTTACCGGATCTGACGGGAATGGCCACCAAGTTTTCAATGCCATTGTGGAAAGTAAGTCACGTTTTAAAACTTTTCCCAGCAGACAACAAACACACAAGCGGTTTGGCTAATTAGCGTTGAAGCGAAATGCTTTTGTGTGTGAGAACTTCACTCACATACCGAGTCAATGACCCCTTGCAGGGTGTGAAATCCATCCGTCACGGGGAAGACATGGTCCTGGCTGTCGGCAATGGTTGACAGCTGCAGAAACATTTTGCGCCATTTTGATTATCTGTGGCACATAGCATTCATTTGTACGCTATTGCTGTTGTTCGCTTCATTCACCTGGGTTTCATTGAAGTCTTTCACTCCCACACAGTACACAGTGGCACCCAACTGTCGCGCTCTGCTAGCCTGGTTTGTTTAAATAAGCACAAGAAAACATCAAACGGGTTAACGTCAAAGGTTAAATCACTAAAAAATGCAGCTGCTTGGTGGGTGGGTGGGTGGGGGGGGTCATTTAGTGATGGAACACACCCATCAACCACCAAGTTCAAGAGTGTGTTCACATTTGATATGTTTGGTTTGGTTAAAAGGAACACAAGACCGTTTGAGAGATGAACTCTGGTTGTGAAAATGACAACAGAGAGCATGCAGAAATGATGAAAATATGCCGGAAATGTTTTATTGCGGCCAGACCAAGGCACACGTGTGCAATCTTCATGTGGTCTAATCATGTTGACATGTCACGAATATGAGGTAGATGTATTATATCGGAAAGGTACGATTTAGACAGATTAGTGAGGGATATTTGAGAGAAATGGGCCTTTTGTGTACATAGTATTTTTAAATCTTTGACTTCATGAAAGATGGAAACAAAAGCCAAAGTGGTTTGTTTATATTTTTGTTGTGTGTAGTTCTCTTGCCTCTCTTTGAGCCAGATCAAATTGATTTTCTCTCAGTTCGCCGTCTGTTAAGGCTATGATGACGCTGGCTGTCCGGTAGCCTGGAACACAGACACATTGAAAATGTGCTACTTAACACAAATAGAAACTTCTTTATACAAATATGTCTTTGACTCTTGTGTTACACCGGTAATCTTGATACTAATTTAACATAGATCATTTGTATGGTTGCAGTTGTCAGCATTCATTATCTACACTTCTGCAAACTACAACCACAAATACACACGCTACTGGTACTGGTTTACAATGGATGGACACAGGAACTCCACAGCAAAAGCATATCATTAAAAGTGGAGGAAAAAAATCTTCGACTCACCATCACCTGTCGCGTAGTAAATTTGTTGACTGGCCTGAGAACAGACGTTCAGGGAATTGGATAAGGCAAGTTTAATACTAACAACTCAGCTCTCAAACAGTTCTCACTCTTTCAAAGCCAAGGTGCATGTAGGTGTCTCCACCCGGTTGGACCATTCGGAGCTCCGCCAACCCGGCTCGTATTTGCTCTCTGGATGGATAAAGAACCAAAAAAATATTATGATAAAAAGGACTAAAAACAACCATAAAAGACTGAGGAGAGTGTGTGTTATGTGTTAATGCGGCACCTGTCTTCTGTTAGTGCCATGACTGTCCGTCCTTGTGTTGAAAAGACGATGAAGGACATCCTCAGTTGTGGACTTGACAGGGAGAAAAGAGACTGTTAATTTATGTGTTTGTTTTTTTTCTTGTTTTTTTTCTTGAATCCTTAATCCACAACAAATACCTGATAAACTTCTGAGCCAGATGGTCCACAAAATAATAAATTTCATTCCAGTAATGTTGGACGCTGCCAGATCTGAGAACACATCAACAAGCGGACATTGTTCATATACATTTATTCATTCATGTCCATTGAAAAATACTATTTTTATGAATACTATTTTATAGTACATCAGATCTGTGGATCAATTGGTAGTCCAATGGTGTGTATTACAATTCTTATGGATGCAATCTTACAAAAGAAAAATACTAAAGCTATGGATGTAATATTGCAGTGATTGTCATGTTATTGTCATGTTATTGTGTTGGTATTTTATTGTACTAAGTCAACATTTTCTTCTACTGGTTTGTATTCTGCTTCTAGTTCCTCCTTCCTGTGGTGGGCGGAGCAACTAAGCACACCTGCATTGCATCTGAAATGAGTAAGTCTCCTATGCCATGCTTTGTTGGCAAGTAGTCGCTGGATTATTGTTGGGTGTAACATTCATGCTTTCTCCGTTTCGCTCATACGTAAGGTTAATTTTTGTATGCTGTCAAATGTTTACTTCACGTCACATCATATCGCCCGAACACATTTCACAACGTCAATGACAGTGGATAAAAAATCTCGGATCTGCATAGAATTTCCAGTCCACTCAAGAATGTAATACTTTGGCCCACCCCTCCAATAAATGTCATGGAAATCAGCCCAGAAGTTTTTGTCCGTGAAGAGAACTGATCAAAGATGGCAGCACCGACACCAAATACATTAATGTATTTAAAATATACTTTATATACCACATTGACCCAAATATAAAAATGTTTTTTGCCTGGAAAAGAGTCAGCAAGTAAACATGTGGCTCCAAACAACTTCTCCCCCAAGCAAGTCAGAGCTTTTCTTCCTGTCAATCACACATACACCAGTAGCCTGGTGAAAGAGGCCTACTCAAAAAAGACAAAAGTGCCTCAAACAGAGGAGTTACCATGCTAACTTCAAGATAATGATAGTCAATATGGTAATGGTAATTTGACAAAAATATAAACAATCAAATCAAAAGAAGCATTCTTTGTCTTGCTGCACTGCTCCGTTTCTCTCTCTCTCTCTCCTCCCTCATGATGTTTTCATTTATCATCCTGTGATGTGAGTCCCATAGTGCTGAGGCGGCCAAAAACGCTCTTTGGAACAGCTGGCTCTCATGGAGAAAGGGTTCTTGACGCTTGGGAGGAGATGTGGGCTACAGCTGTCCTTTTAGTGACGCGTGGCTGCAGTTTGACTTTTTTTTTTTTACTTTTATCACAACGATTGTGCTACCGATTGCAGTTGTTTATTGACTTGCATGCTTGACGGCAGTTTATTACTCAGTGGACGATACTACTGTTTATTCAGAGTGAGGCATGGATTTGAGAGGAGGTGTTCATTTGTACAAAGGAGATATTTATGCATACAGTATATGCACATATGCTTTTTTTAAAACATCTTATAAGAGTTTCTAGTTTATGATAAATAAATTCATTAGTCTTGGGTCCCAAAACACTCATAAAAGTCCAAATACAGCAAACCATTTTTACACGTTTTAAGCCGTCAAAATGTGTGTCTATTATGGAAGTCAGCAGGACCAAATTGGTCCTGAAGGTAAAGAGTGTAGACATATATGCAACTATCATATTCTATATGTACTGTAACCTGCTTTGTCCCCAGACCCGACCCACAGTCTACCAAATAAGAGCGTCGACAGCGGTAGGCATGGAGCTGAAAGACGCAGCTATCAACAAGATGTCCAGCCCAACCCTTAAGGTGTCAGGTAGTGAGGTTTCCCGTAGTACTCCCGCACAGCTGCACCAGTTGACAGCCCTTACATATACAATTTTCAATAGTGTAGAAAAAACAGTAAATGTTTTTGAAATATCCTTGGAGGACATCTCAATTCCTTGATCAAGTACAAAACAAATTGCACTCACTTGTCCAACACAAAGTAAAGGTCAAATCCTCCATAGCAAGACGACCCAGCTTCCCTATCACCCTGGCTCTGTCCTGCAGCACCAAGCACCAGCAGCAGCGGCACCACCACCACAATGCCCACTTCCACACCAAGCAGGACCTGCCTGCTCCAACGCTGGGACATCCCTTGGAGTAAAAAAACAAAACAAAACAAAAAACAGTAACGTTAAGAGATCATCTCCGGTTTAAAAGATATCTTCTTTCAAAGTCTCAGCAGTAAGCTCCTGCGATGCAGCTCGCCATGCTGTGAAGCAATGAAGTCTGCAATCAAGACCTCCATCTCCTCAGCAACAGATGTGCACAGGAAAGAAAGGGGGGGAGTGAAGCTTCAAGCCGGCCTTCCTTCTCCGGTCTCCGCAGCCCAATCCCCTTCATTAACTAGTGCTGTAACCTCACACCACATAATACATAACACATATTTTATCATCTTCTTCATAAAATAACAGAACATTTGTTAGCATTACTTCAAATTTCTGCTGAATGTGAAAGTGACATCCTTATCCATCAGTGCCACCTAGCGGTGATTATGTAACATGCAGTTCACTTCCTATTGATATTCGAGTTGCAACAGTTCTGAGTGGAATAATAGCTTTGTTTTCAAAATGGCGACGTCAAAAAATAACAATTTCAAAAAATAACAATTTGATTGTGCAGGTTTGCACCAGAAGACAACTGAATGACGGAGACCGGATCAACAAACGGCATACTTTATCACCACCCACCACAACAAAACCAATTGGTAAGCTTTTTTTTTTTTATGGATTTTAACACACATTTTTCAGCCATGAATGATTACCTGTATTTTGTCATTGATGCCGAGGGAGGGGTCTAATTTGCTCCTGACGCATTCAAGGATTAGCTCATGGCTAACGTAGACTTAGCCAGTCACAGGTGCAAGTAATTACTAACGAACTAACGTACAAATTATAGAAAAACTGTTCACCACCACTTTTAAAACCATTTCAAACACCCGCTAAGAGGATATACCCAGCTAAATTGTCTTCATAACTTTATTACTTGTATAATGTCAATACAAGACCCTGTCATACATTCACGTTTTATCTTCACTGAATGGCTACAGTGTAGTCATAAATAATATGACAGCGTATTAGGACCACATTGAAAAAAAAACATTTATAGATTTATGACAAGGTCGTAAATTTACGACGAGAAATTTATTTTTTAAATTTGAGAAAAACAGTCGTTCATTTACGAGAATAAATTTTCGAAAATTTTGGAGAAACAAGTCATGTTACAAGAAATATATTTAGGGGAAAAAATTCTGAATATTACAAGACTAAAATGGTACATTTACAACAATAAAGTCGTAATATTACCATAAGTGTCAAGGGGTCTTCCTCACCCCGCCTCCTCCACATGCCAAAGGTCACGTGAGTACCCCCTTTTCATAGCTGTCTCAGACAATGCCTGTGACATAAATATTACAGGGTTGTTCTTGTCAATTCATGACCTTAATCTTGTAAATGTACAACTTTATTCTCAGAATATCACAAGTATTTCTCATAAAATACTCTCTCCAAAATCTCAGATTATTTTAATACTCCGTCATAACAGGCACTGCCTGAGACAACTGAAAAGGGGGAGCTGATGTGACGTCTGGCCTTCAGCAAAGGTAATATTACAACTTTTATCCTTGTAAATTTACGACAAACTATGGCAATTATTGTACAGCATTGTTATATACCCATCCATCCATTTTCAATGCCGCTTATCCTTATTGTTGGGGTGAAAATGTATTACATTACTACTGGTACATAATGTTGGGTTCGAGGACCACCGGGAATAAATGCTGTGCCAAATAACATAAACATGCAATAACTACGGGCTTTCTAACACTATATTATTTTCCTATACAATAATACTTTTTATTTCCAAAATTGAGACGCATTGACGAACAATTTGATATAGTAATTTACAAATATCGAACAAAACTTTGTAATTATTCTTCCTTCAAGTTTTGGCCCTGCCCCCTGACCGGAAACTGCCATGGCCTGGTGGTTGTGGACAAGAGCAATCTACTTTTTTTAAAGACTACTGCAAAAACACTGCAAACAGGACATGATGAAAAACTGTGCTGTATTCCCCCAAGTCAGCATTATCTGCTTACATCTTAGTGCTTTTTCCCATTCCAAGCGTTTGGGTGGAAAACAGATGTTACTGATTTGCTGACAAAGAGTCTATTTTTGCAACTACATTTAGCCCAGCTATGTTTAGCTATATTGAAAACATTTCATGTATCATAATAAATAGTTTATATTGCAGTTGTTTAGCGATATTAAATTACCTCCTACTGAAACTGTTTATAATATTATGGTCCTCAAATTCAATCATCAAACATGCCAAACAATGAATTAGTCAATTATGGAGTCTCAAGCTGTTTTGGGGTTCCCTGCCACTCGTGACATCCTGTACACTTCCAAACACACACTCTTCTCCGCAGTAGTTGCCAGGAGACTGGAGGTCATTGAGGCCAAGGCTGAAGCAGTCATGGCTGTGAATTGACTTACGAAAAAAAATAAGTTTCCACCTTTTCAAAGGTTGTCACGACACACTGCAAATGAGCTATTTATTAATGGGGAAGACCAGTGAACTCTTTAATCTGCTTGACTAAAACCACAACATGACGCCTTTAATGTAGGATATGTGGTCAGAATAATGGAATACTGGCATAGACTAATTTCGGTATGCCTGCATCATCTTGTGAGGTCTATAGAAAATAGAAAATATATGAATGAATGAATTTGGCTTTTATCAAACTGTTGCTTTTCACTAATTAAAATTTCCCACAATAGTGTAATGGAAGTGTGTTACCTACCTACCTACCTTATTGATTTCCACGTAAGGACTGTGGATGACGGGCAAAACCTCACAAAACGTATGTGTGGTAAATGTAGGTCAGTGTTTAGGCCAGCAGAGATTGCTTTGCTGGCCCTGAGTGCACACCACTGCAAAAAAATATCATCATAGAGTAGGATAGGAGGACGCAAACATTAGCAAGACAAGCATAGCTATGTGAGTTACCATGCTAACATTACAGTCACATTTTAACCACAACCTGATGCTAGGTTAGCCTATTTGCCAAAGAGAAACAAAACGATCAAACAAGGGATGTACTGTATAATTGGCAGAGCTCCAGGATTTAGTATAAGATGTGTAGTGAAGCCTTTTTTTAGTACAATGATTTATTATTATTTTATATGTTTTTTATGACTTTTAATGCTGTTAGAAGACTACTAAAAGGTCAATTGTCCATTATAGGAGGCTTTTAGAAATACAGTAAAGTCTCGTTATATCCATATTCTCGGGAGTCGGAAAAAATACCGATATAACTATCCATATATCCGATCCTGCGCCGAACTGCAAGTGGGCAATAATGCACTCGATATTGTTCTATACTATAGAACAATGTCGAGCAGCTTAAATCAATCTTTGCTTAAGGATTTCAATACCAAAAAAGAACACGGTATTGAAATCCTTAAGCAAAGATTGATTTAAGCTGCGTTTGTATCGATATAAGCAGACCAAATTGGCTGGCGGGAGATGAAAAGGGCATCGTAGTAACCGGATTATCATAATAACCGGGTATCGTACTAACGGAACTAATTATATCATAAAAGACTAGAAATTTGCCGGGAAATGAAAATAGTATCGTAATAAGTAGTAATTTGTTAACCGATATCGATATAACAAGACTTTACTGTATATTTACTCTATGTAGCTTGTACGGTGTAGTAGTAGGAGTGCACTATAATGTATTTTTTTGTCTTAATTTAGCCCAAAATGACTAAAGCCAAAATAAAGTAGATGCAGGTGAATGAAATCAGCATGTGTGTGTTTTGCAGTGAAGGGTGCGTGTGTGTGCATGTGTGTTCTGCACTCGCTGCTGAATGTCCACTAATCCCTGCAGCAGAATGGAGACCTGAGAGAGAGAGAGAGAGAGAGAGAGAGAGAGAGAAACAAAAAAAAATCAAAATCACACCGCCGAGGAGCTTTTGACACATTATATTCATTTTCCAGCAATCACTTCAAAGCCGTATTCCTGCATTTTCATTTTAGATAATGCACTTTACATTTCTGTTTTTGTACAGTTTGTGTCTTTCTCACGCAGTGGATTGGGAGTATTTGGATACAAATGTTCCATACCGGGAGGATGAAATTGACTACAAGGATCCCTGTAAAGCTGGTAAAGTACTTTTTTTTATTTATTCATTGAGCTTTCTCTTTTATTTAGTCTCCAATCTAGGCTTTGTGGGGGCTAGGTTTGTTATACAACAACAAAAAACAGTTGCAATAGTTTCATAATAATAAAAATAAATAAATTCAGCCTTTATAAAGATGATATTGCTCAGTTTAGAGGAGATAATTTTACATTATGTTTATTATTGTGTTTGCAGTGGTGCACTACAACATACAGATGTTGATACGTGTTTTTAATATAAAACCCATACTACAGTACTACTACTACATTTTTAGTATCTATTAAAAATATAACACTGATAAAGTGCAGGAGACAAATTAGTGTCTGATGTGCCTGATCAAACATGCCTGTAAATATGCTCATTCATCCATGTCATGATATTCTCAGGGCATTGAATGGATCGCATCTGGACTGTTCCGATTGTCTTCGGAACCACCCAAACATGCCAAGCAATGAATTAGTCAATTTTGGAGTTCCTAAGCACTCGTGACTTCCTGTGACTTCCAAATACACGCCACCTCTCTTCTGCACAGTAGTTGCCAGGAGACTGACTTGGAGGTCATTGAGGCCGAGGGTGAAGCAGCCGCGGCTGCCTGTAGAACTCCCTCTGGCATCAAAGCATGGGGTGCAAAAAGACGGCCAATTACATCCACTTCATTGTGACTCATTTCCACCTTTCAAAGGTTGTCACATCACACTGCAAATAAGGACCAGTCAGATATTTGTTCTGCTTGACTAAAGCAACGGGATACCGGAAATAATATGTTAATCATTGAGATGTGAACACTGAGACTCTAGTCCAGGGGTCTCAAACACACGGCCCGCGGGCCGAATGTGGCCCGCAGGACTCTAGTTTGCGGCCCCCACCTTGATATGAAAGTTTAATGTTAGTGCGGCCCGCGCAAGTTTGATATGGATGCTGTATGGTATCATGTACCCAGAAAAAATTACTACGTTTGATTAATGTTCATGTTAAAGGTTAAATAACTGTTAATAGTTATCCTCCCTATCCGTGTGGAAGTGGTAAGTTTTTGGCTATTTAAGTTTAAAGGAAATAACTTGAAGGCTACCGTTTAGGTCGCTAGCTCTCTCGTTTGTGAGTTAGCATGTGTCTCAAAACCCTGCAGTTGCGCAATATGTTGTAAATAAAAAAAGTATAAATGTGAATATAGTCGTGTTTTGTCATGTCTACAGGGCTCTAATAATGCTTTGTTAATTTTAATCTGAAAAAAATAATTAGTCTACCCACCAACTATATGTGGTTTCTTAAGTTTTTATTATTTGCCGTTTTCTTATTATTATTATATTTATTTATTTATTACTGATTGATTGATTTTCTTTATTCTTGATTTATTTATTTTTCATCTTATTTTGTGTAGAAAAATAAAAAGTAAGATATTTGAGAACAGTGGAATTTTATCAGAGCTTTTCTTGTAGAAAATTGGAACCAAAGCGAAGTTTTTTTAATTTTTTTGTTTTTAATAAATGCGTTTTTTTTTTTTGTTTTTTTTTTAAAACCTGATGCGTCCCAGTCTCACCCAGACCCGAGCTCCCGTGGCCCCCAAGTAAATTGAGTTTGAGACCCCTGCTCTAGTCCATTATTATTATCATTATTATATTGAATAGATGGATGGATGGATGGATAGATACTAGATACTTTCTTTATTGTCATTGCACAATATCACAGCAGTGAAATTGCCAACGAAATGTCGTTGCTTGGCTCCCGCATAATAATAAATAATAATAATGTGGAGAATAAATTGATGACATCAAATATGAACAACAATGTACAGCATAAACAGTAATTTGTACAAATAATTTAAATAATTTTGAATAAATAATGTTATAGTATAGCATTTTCCAATGTTTGCAGCAGCTTTCAATAATGTTGGTCATTATAAATCTTATAATGAATATAAATATACTCATTTGTGTGTCCACTAGCTGCCTTTTTGGGTGACATTGCCTTGGATGAAGAAGACCTTCTTATGTTTAAAGAAGCCCTAAAAGCAGAACGCGCCCCTCTTGATCAAAAAGGTACCGTCTTGGACCCATTTCTTTCTTTTTTGAATCCACTTGTGCGCAAATGGTAGCCATTTGACTTTCTCTGTAGTTAACAGTTCCACTTCCAATGAGATCATCAGAATTAAGAGAGCTGCACGTCGCCATAAAGGAAGGAGGAGAAGGGCAGCCACATCCAGATCTGAGCGGGTTTGGCCAGACGGCATCATACCGTATGTGATCAGCGGTAATTTCAGTGGTAGGTTCAGGCTAAAGACCGTCAACTGTTCAGCAATCAAACCCTGATTCAGAGTGTTTCTTCAGGTAGTCAGCGGGCTATTTTTCGTCAGGCCATGCGACACTGGGAGAAGCACACTTGCGTGACGTTCACTGAGAGGACCACAGAGGAGAGCTACATTGTTTACACGTACAGGCCTTGTGGGTGAGTGGAGTGTTATCTACAGTATGTAACAAATCTGGGTGTGCGTAGGTCCTGGATGGGAACCTGAACAGCCCCCCCCGCCAACCCCTCCGCCCCCTTGCAGTTGCTGTTCTTATGTGGGGCGGAGAGGCGGCGGTCCTCAGGCCATCTCCATAGGCAAGAACTGTGATAAGTTTGGCATTGTGGTGCATGAACTCGGCCATGTCATTGGCTTTTGGCATGAGCACACACGTCCTGACCGGGACGAACATGTGAGCATCATTAGAGACAACATCCAACAAGGTACTTTTTTTTTTTTAAACTCTAACCCAATTTAAATCCGTCCCACAATGTATTGTGTGTGTTGTGCAAAAAGTTGATTATATAAAGAGGAGCAAACACATGAGGGAGAGGATAGATTTTTATCACGCTTAGAGCATGAGGGAGTTAAGAGCGGACCGTTAAGACCAATGGCTATCTGTTGCACATCGACAGGACAAGAGTACAACTTCCTGAAGATGGAACCAGGCGAGGTGGACTCACTTGGCGAGGTGTACGACTTTGGCAGTGTCATGCATTACGCCAGGAATACATTCTCCAGGTTGGCACATCATATAACACAATGCATGACACACTTATGAAAAATATGAAACTATGAGCTGGAAAACTCATATTACAAATATCCAACATAAGGTGGCCAGAAATTTTTCAGTATTGAAGAAAGCAAAATTTGTTCTCAATCAGAAATCACTCCACACTCTTTATTGCTCTCTGGTTCTACCATATCTTCCTTATTGTGTGGAAATATGGGCTAATAACTATATGTACTGCAAAAAAGGTCAGTAAGGATAATTCATAATGACGCCTACAGAGAACATTCATTCATTCATTCATTTTCTACCGCTTTTCCTCACGGGTCACGGGGGTGCTGGAGCCTATCCCAGCTGTCTTCAGGCGAGAGGCAGGGTACACCATGGACTGGTGGCCAGCCAATCACAGGGCACATATAGACAAACAACCATTCACACTCACATTCATACCTATGGACAATTTGGAGTCGCCAATTAACCTAGCATGTTTTTGGAGTGTGGGAGGAAACCGGAGTACCCGGAGAAAACCCACGCATGCACGGGGAGAACATGCAAACTCCACACAGAGATGGCCGAGGGTGGAATTGAAGTCGACCACCGTGCCGCCCTACAGAGAACATACTAACTCCTTATTTCTAAAATCACGCATAAATAATGCATAAGGCAAAAAACAACCAATTAGCTAAAAATGTCATCCAATACTTCTCTACAAGAGAGGAGAAATATGATCTCAGGGATGAACTCAATGTGAAACACTTCTATGCTAGGACTACGTTAAAAGGCATAGCATTTCAGTATGTGGAATCAAACTATGGAATGCATTGAGTAAGGAAATCAAACAATGCACAACGATGAGCCAATTCAAGAAACAATACAAGCAGTTGATGTTTGCTAAATACAAGGATGAAGAGTCTTGAACCAGTCATGATGTGCTATATGTGTCACTATATTGACTTACTTACTATGGTACACATTATGACATTGGATGGTCATATCACCTCCTACTTCAGTACGAGGTACATAATTAAAAAAAAAAACCTTAAACTGTATTATGGAAAGCAGGAAGTGAACAAATGTAACAGTTACTGATTGTAAAAGTACCAGATGGAGGGGTAGGATTTAATAAGCTTTGCTTCTTCCTGCTCCTTTTGGACATGTGGAACTGTGAACTGATTATGGGATGCACTCAATTGTAATCTGATGCATGTTCAAATGAAATAAAACCATTACCATTATCACTTCATGTGCAACTTCCTGCTAGGAAACTTTGTGAAGGCCCATTGCCACCACCTAGAGGATCAGAGTAGACTATTGCGATTTAAGACTAGGGTCCGTCCAGTGCGTGTTTTTTTTCTTTTCCGTGTGTGTGTGTGCTTTGTTTTGTTTTTAAACTTCATTCCCACTTTGTTGGTGTGAGTCATGGGTGCAAGCCAAGCTAAATAAAGGCACCGCATTGCAGGCTTTGTTGAATAATTCGAGCTGGAGTGGCCTTTTTCTCTGGCATTCAGGGGCGCGCTCCACCAAGCTGGCTGGCAAAGGCCAAAAGCCCCCCATTCAGACCCCTGTGTTTGCACATGCTTGCCATTCATGGGTACATCACCATGGGAACCATGCAAAAGTGAGCCCCTGGACTCACTGAGAGATTTTCAAAAGGTTATCAATAAAGTAACAAAGGGAGTTAAAGGTGTAAAAACACTTTTTGTCCAAACTTTCTAATTGCTCACTGTGTTTATTGTCCTCACACAGAAGTGTCTTCTTGGACACAATTTCACCTCGTTATGATGTTAACGGAGGGCGGCCGCCTATTGGACAGAGGATCAAGCTTAGCAAAGGCGACATTGCACAAGCACGAAAACTCTACAAATGTGCAAGTATGATGCATTTACTATTGTTATTTTAATGCAGCATTTACTGTATTAGTCCAAACGGATCCACACCATTCTTCATTCATCTTATGCTAATGACAGGATACGGAGAGACATTGCAAGACAGTTGGGGAAACTTTTCCTCCCCTGATTTCCCCAATGGGTACTCCTCATACGTTCATTGTGTGTGGAGGATTTCTGTCACACCTGGAGAAAAGGTAAACACGCTATATCTTTATTGCATTTTGAGCTTTGTGTAATTAGAGAATATCCATAATCAATTCACATGTGTTGTCTTGACGATATACCATATTTTGTATTGTTATTCCACCAAAGAACACTTCTAATAAATCGTACATTTGTTGGTAAGGTTGCAACTTTTTGGATTGGATGAAATGAAATGGCTCAACCGTAATTCTTAGAACTTCCACAAGAGGGAGACATAATGACAAATTAATCAGTGTGTACACACACAAGTGGCCTGATACTGTATGATAGTAAAGTGTGGTGAGGTTCATGGCTGGTGAGACACAGAATCTTTTGGATTTTAATTTTTTTTTGTTAATACAGGTTGCTCATTAAGAAAACAACAAAGAAAGAAGAGAATAATTCATTTTTGTTTCTAAACAAATGTCTTTAAATCTTTATTGTTTTCAAATACTTGCTCGTCTCATTTATTTATGAACTGAAAAACATTTGTTTTCCTTTGTTTTATTTGTATATTAAGTACACACAGCCTTTTATGTCTCCACAGAAAGGTACTCTGAGATACAGAAAGTATTCTCTGATGCGTTGTTGCAAAAGACTGATCACCTCACTGGTTAGCTTCATTATATAATTCTCCATTTTCCATCCATCCATTTTCTATGCAGCTTATCCTTACTAGGGTTGCGGGTATGCTGGAGCCTATCCCAGTTGACTTGGTCGAGAGGCAGGGTACAAACTGGACTGATCGCCAGCCAATCACAGGGCACATATAGACAAACAACCATTCACACTCACATTCATACCCATGGACAATTTGGAGTGGCCAATTAACCTAGCATGCATGTTTTTGACGGATCAATGGTTCCCTTTCAGAATTTGCTTGTAAACCTTCTACCCTATTCTTGTCTTTATAGATTGTTTTGAATTTCACTGCCATGGATCTCTTCAATAGTCACCTGTGCTGGTATGACCACGTGGAGGTCCGAGACGGCTTCTGGAAAAATGCTCCTCTGAAAGGTTTCTAACTTTTCCGTCATAAAATATGAAGCCTGACTTGCCTTACTACTTTACTTTGTCATGTCATATTCTTGGCAGGCCGTTTCTGTGGAGACGTCGTCCCAGACGTCATCACCTCAAGCGGGAGTCGACTTTGGGTTGAATTCAGGAGCAGCAGCAGCTGGGTGGGCAAAGGCTTCTCGGCAGTCTACGAAGGTACCTCGTATTTGATATGACCGCACCTGTCATCTTCAAATCACGTGTCACCTCTTGTGCAGCCGTCTGTGGGGGGGAGGTGGAGCAAGACAGCGGTCAGACCCAGTCCCCCAATTATCCTGATGACTACCACCCCAACAAAATGTGTGTGTGGAAGATCACGGTATCAGAGGGGTATCAAGTGGGCCTCTCCTTCCAGTCGTTTGAGGTTAAATCATAAAATTTACACATACATACACATACATTTGACCTCTCGTGCTTGGGCACATGTATACAAATGTCAGTGTCTTTGCTTCACCTGCAGCTGGAGAGTCACGATAGCTGTGCCTACGACTATGTGGAAGTGAGGGATGGCAACTCAGAGCTCAGCCCGCTGCTCGGCCGCTTCTGTGGCTACGACAAACCAGACAATGTCAAAAGTAGCAGCAGCCGACTCTGGGTGAAGTTTGCGTCAGACGGTTCGGTCAACAAAGCCGGCTTCTCTGCCACCTTCTTTAAAGGTCTGTGAGCCAGCACGTGTTGACGTTTTAGCCTTGCAAAATCAAACTTGCTTATGGTTTACCAGAGGTGGACGAGTGCTCCCGTTCCGATAATGGCGGCTGTGAGCAGCACTGTGTAAACACTCTGGGTAGCTACAAATGTGCCTGCGATCCTGGATACGAACTGGCCAGTGACAAGTCCAGCTGTGAATGTGAGCACTCCACTCCTTAAGACTTCGTAACATCATCAGCATGTTGTAATTAATGCAGTTAATCGCTGAGTGGCCTGTAGTTTCTGGGTGCGTGCTATAAATGCAGTTCAAAACCCTTTTTCATTAATAACTGTGGCTGTAGGCAACCTCCTGATGTAGTGATGCATTTATCATACAGCATCCAGCATGTTCCTACTCGGCTGTTAGTATGAAACTTTAACGTGTTAACTTTGCCATACTGTTGAATGGACGCATCAGTGGCATTCATTCATTCATTCATTCATTTTCTGCCGCTTTTCCTCACGAGGGTCGCGGGGGTGCTGGAGCCTATCCAGCTGTATTCGGGCGAGAGGCGGGGTATGTGGGAGGAAACCGGAGTACCCGAAGAAAACCCAGAGTGGCCGAGGGTGGCATCGAACTCGAGTTTCCTAGCTGTGAGGCCTGCATGCTAACCACTCGACCGCTGTGCAGCCCCGGAACGTCAACATTTATTCATTTATTTTCTACCGCTTTTCCTCACGAGAGTCGCTGGGGGTGCTGGAGCCTATCCCAGCTGTCTCCGGGCGAGAGGCGGGGTACACCCTGGACTGGTGGCCAGCCAATCACAGGGCACATATAGACAAACAACCATTCACACTCACATTCATACCTATGGACAATTTGGAGTCGCCAATTAACCTAGCATGTTTTTGGAATGTGGGAGGAAACCGGAGTACCCGGAGAAAACCCACGCATGCACGGGGAGAACATGCAAACTCTACACAGAGATGGCCGAGGGTGAAGGGTGGAATTGAACCCTGGTCTCCGAGCTGTGAGGTCTGTGCATCAGTGGCGTTTTATTAATGCTAATATACTTTTCACTTTCTTATGTGCTCCAAAACACTGTTTTCTGATTTCTGAATCAACCCAACTGGACTATGTTCTGGACTCTGGTGACCCACTAGTTGGGTGACCAAATGGCCTGTTTTTCCAGGACATAATTTGCTTTCACATCCTGTCCTGTCCATCCTGTTTTGTTTTGTTTTTTTTAGAAAATGATACAAATGTGGCGGCACGGTGATCGAGTGGTTAGCGCGCAGACCTCACAGTTAGGAGGCCAGGGTTCAATTCCACTGTGTGGAGTTTGCATGTTCTCCCCTTGCATGGGTGGGTTTTCTCCGGGTACTCCGGTTTCCTCCCCCATTCCGAAAATATCCTAGGTTAATTGGCAACTCCAAATTGTCCATAGGTATGAATGTGAGTGTGAATGGTTGTTTGTCTATATGTGCCCTGTGATTGGCTGGCCACCAGTCCAGGGTGTACACCGCCTCTCGCCCAAAGACAGCTGGGATAGGCTCCAGCACCCCCGTGACCTTCGTGAGAATAAGTGGTAGAAAATGAATGAATGAACTATACAAATGTAGTGTGAATGGTTGTTTGTATATATGTGTCCTGTCTCTCGCCCCAAGTCAGCTGGGATATGCTCCAGCATACCTTGTAAGGACAATCAGCATAGAAAATGAATGAATGGTTGTCACAAATCTAAAATGTATACTTCCTTCTCCCAGCAGCAGCCTGTGGCGGGTTCATCACCGAACTAAATGGCTCCTTCACCACACCAGGGTGGCCTAAAGAATACCCACCTAACAAAAACTGCGTGTGGCAACTGGTGGCACCCGTCCAGTACCGCATTACGCTGGTGTTTGATGTGTTTGAGATGGAGGGCAATGATGTAAGTATAATTTGAAAAGTCATTATATATCCCACATTCTTTATCTTCTATGCCGCTTATCGTCACTATGCTGGAGCCTATCCCAGCTGTCTTAGGGCGAGAGGCGGGGTACACCCTGGACTGGTCAAACACTCATTCCAAATATCATATCATTTTGCTGGGATTAGCTCTAGCATACCCCACAACCCTGGTGAGGAAAAACGGTACAGAAAATGGATGCATGAATAAATGGATGGACTTGGAGTGCATGAGAAAGTGAAAATGGAAACGTAGCACATGGTCAGTACAGAGTACAAAGTACAGTGCACAACACAGCAGCAACAGGACCAATGTTGTAATAGTGCTAAGGACTCTGAGACATCTGAGTTGTGATGTTGTGCAGACGTAGATAAAGCTGCTGGATGGTGCTGACCACTCATGATATCTCAAATGCAGCTACTGACGTTTTGTGGTGTTAATTAAAAAAAAAACTACATGCAAAGGTTGCCTCCAGCCAATGTTCTTTGACCCTACATTAGGGTGCATCAAATTTGAATGGGGAATTTTAAATTCATAATATCAATTTGGCTGGCATTCCATTTTTTTCTAATGAACATAAAAATGTCTTTTGCAAAGTTTTGAGGAAATCCATTGAGATTTAGGGGTGCCACCTCACACATAAACATCAATTCCATCAGGTATGCAAGTACGATTACGCGGAGGTACGCAGTGGCGCGAGCGCAGACTCAAAGCTCCACGGGAAGTTCTGCGGAGAGGAGAAACCAGAATCTGTGACCTCACTACAGAACAAAATGAGGATCGAGTTCAAGTCCGACAACACCGTCTCCAAGAGAGGATTCAAGGCTCACTTCTTTTCTGGCAAGATTCAACATGGCTGCTTATGTTCTGTATGTATGTATGACTGCGGCCAGATGGGTTGTTTTGCTTTGCAGATATGGACGAGTGCTCCCAAGAAAACGCTGGTTGCCAGCATGAATGTGTGAACACCATGGGTAGCTACAGCTGCCAGTGCCGCAATGGCTTCAAGCTGCATGACAACATGCACGACTGCAAGGAAGGTGCAGAAAATGTGTCAAAATGAAACCATATAGAAGAACATAACAGAACATAGAAGATATAGAAGAAAAGTGGCAATCATGTGTCCGCCAAATGGCTCATGTTGTTGTTTTTGATGTGATGTTCCCAGCGGGCTGTGATCACATGATAAGCGGCGTCTCAGGCACAATTACCAGCCCCAACTGGCCTAATAAGTACCCCAGTAAGAAGGCCTGCACCTGGGTTGTATCCACCACTCCTGGTCATCGGATCAAACTTGTAAGTTCCACAGTTCCAAAAAATGCACTCAGCTGGGTTTTCATCGCACTTTATTCTTTTCTACTGAGGCTTTCAACGAGATTGACATGGAGGCTCATATGCAGTGTGCTTACGACCATTTGGAAATCTTTGACGGGGCAGATGCCAGCGCCCCGAGTCTGGAACAAGTCTGCGGTTCCAAGAAGCCTTCTCCAATCATCTCCAGCGGCAATGCAATGTTCCTCCGCTTCTTTTCGGACAACTCCGTGCAAAAGAGAGGCTTTGAGGCCTCATATAGAGCAGGTACCCCCCCCCCCTCCCAAGTCCCCTTCGAAATGATAGAACACTATAAAATGGTTAAGAAAAGAAGCATTCTTCCCTCCCTTCATTTTTACAAGGCTGCTCTTTTTTTAACCCTCTAATTTGTGGTGGCTTCAGAATGCGGAGGGAGCCTTAACGCAGAGGTCAAGACGAAAGATTTGTACTCCCACGCCGAGTTTGGAGACAACAACTACCCGGGAGGCTCCGACTGTTTGTGGGTCATCTCTGCCCAGAAGGGTTACGGAGTGGCGCTCATCTTTCAGGTGTTTGAGATTGAGGAAGAGCTCAACTGTAACTACGATTACGTCGAGCTCTATGACGGAGCTGACGTCAAGTCCCCAAGGCTGGGACGATTCTGCGGATCTGGGGTAAAGATGCTGAAAATGTCAACCTCATAAACAATATGTATTTCCTTCCATAGTTTCCTCCACAGACCAGGGTTCAATTCCACCCTCGGCCATCTCTGTGTGGAGTTTGCATGTTCTCCCCGTGCATGTGTGGGTTTTCTCCGGGTACTCCGGTTTCCTCCCACATTCCAAAAACATGCTAGGTTAATTGGCGACTCCAAATTGTCCATAGGTATGAATGTGAGTGATTGTGATTGGCTGGCGACCAGTCCAGGGTGTACCCGCCTCTCGCCCTGAATACAGCTGGGATAGGCTCCAGCACCTCTCGCGAGGTTAAGCGGTAGAACATAAAAAGGTAGAAGGTAAAATTTAAATTTGCTCAAGATTGTTTTGGGGAAAAAATAGCAAAACAAGTAAAACATCTTGGCAATAAGTGAGCATAATTCATTGAGCATGTGTGTATTAGCTTTATACTAGCATTTTGACCTAAAGTCATTGGAGTAATTTCCAATCATGGTGCATCCTTGTTTTTTTTTCACCTGACTGTATGTGAGGAAGTATTGTATTTTCTGCTAAAATGTCTGCATCTTTTTTCTCCTCCTCCAGACTCCAGAGGAGATCTACTCAGCCGGGGATGCGCTGGTGTTGAAATTTCAATCAGACGACAGCATCAGTAAAAAAGGTTTCCACGTGCACTACACCAGTACAAAGTTTCAGGACACTTTATACGTGAGCAAGTGACTCGAAACATCAAATGCAGACTCAAACGTTTTGGTCGGCCGCACCCAATCCCAGCGAGGAGTGAATGGATGAATTTATACCCCAAACGTGACATTTACAGCAGACAAATGACATATTTACTCTTTCTTACTGTGTGATCATTAAGGACTACTTTTACATAATTGTAGGTGCATACGTTTCCTCGTGCTGCCTTTGTGATCTTTTTTTTTTTTTAGCCCTGTGAGCATTTAAAAAACACATTTATACAGTCTGTATAAGAACTAAAATACAGTATTCTACAACATCCCTCTGTATGATACAGTGCACTTCTACAGAACAGTACTACAACTACAATAATAAACATATTGTTAATACCTGTCATGATATTTTAAAATGTAGTGTAGTTTATTATGTTTTCTTGACTATCCACTCTTATTGTGTCTAATAAGTATTAATAATTAAAGCAGTTCTGTTGTATAGAAGTGTTTTACACATTCGCAGTCCAATACAAATGCCTGCATTGTACACATTACACACAGCATTTGTGCCAGTTTCAACATCAGCCAATGTTTATATCGACAACCACCACGCAGCACCACCATAACTTCAATGGAGGCTGGGATTTTTGGATGATATGCTGTATGCCATGGCTGTATACATGACCGGGGGGTCTCAAACTCAATTTACTTGGGGGCCACTGGAGCTCGGGTCTGGGTGAGACTGGGCCGCATCAGGTTTTCCAAAAAAAACCAACAAAAAAACGCATTTATTAAAAACAAAAATTTTTTAAAAACTTCGCTTTGGTTCCAATTTTCTACAAGAAAAGCTCTGATAAAACATTCCATTGTTCTCAAATATCTTACTTTTTATTTTTCTACAAAAAATAAGAATAAATAATAAATAAATATAATAATAATAATAAAACGGCGAATAATAAAAACTTAAGAAACCACATATAGTTGGTGGGTAGACAAATTATTTTTTTCAGATTAAAATGAACAAAGCATTATTAGAGCCCTGTAGACATGACAAAACATGACTATAGTCACATTTATACTCTTTTTATTTACAACATATTGTGCAACTGCAGGGTCTTGAGACACATGCTAACTCGCAAACTAGAGAGCTAGCGACCTAAACGGTAGCCTTCAAGTTATTTCCTTAAACTTAAATAGCCAAAAACTTACCACTTCCACACGGATAGGGAGGATAACTATTAACAGTTATTTAACCTTTAACATGAACATTAATCAAACGTAATAATTTTTTCTGGGTACATGATACCATACAGCATCCATATCAAACTTGCGCGGGCCGCACTAACATTAAACTTTCATAACAAGGCGGGGGCCTCAAACTAGTGTCCTGCGGGCCACATTTGGCCCGCGGGCCGCGTGTTTGAGACGCCTGCATTAAGCATCTTTGGCATGCCACCCGTAACCATGTCTATGTTTTCATTCTTCCTCATTCTCGAGGTGCATTCACGGGCGCTATTTATTAGGAGTGTATGTGTAGTGTAAATAAATGTGAATTCAATTTAAATTACATGGTGTTTGTGAACACAACTGCTCATATGTTAAAGCAGTGGTTTAACCCCCACCCACAGGGGACAGAAATGTTTTCACCCCCCCCCCCCACCCTGCCCAAATTGAAATACTATTGGGAAACTGTTAATATGTATTTATTTATGTATACTGAAACAAAGAAAGTACAACAAAATGAAGAGTTGTGAAGTATACAAGCGTATTCAGAAGTACAACATATTTGTACAAGTTGGCAGGACTGCACTAAGATTGAAAGTAATCCCCTCCCAGGGGACCCGCCCCACTATTTGAGCAGCACTGTGTGTATTTGTACCTAAACACACGACTGCATACGTCGGTTATTCTCCCAAATAAACAAAAACATCTTAAACAGTAAGCACTCACTTTTTAAAATATTAACGTATTAAAAATAATGCAGCCATAGATCCAGTCTGCAGCTTTGCTAATTAATCTAAATCTACATTCCGTACAAAAGACGGTTTCAAATCTTTGGCAAGAAAACTTTAAGAGGCTCATTCTCATGCACTTTATCCAGAAATCCCAAGTTGAAGTAAGGATAGAGCGTCTCAATGAAGCTCTCCCTGAAGGTGTACAGGTGTGTCATGGTCTCGGCATTGTAAAAGGACACTAGGCCTCTCTTGTAGTCCAGGTACACCCCGATCCTGGCCAGCGGCTCCTCCAGGGACAGAACAGTCGGCGGGGATGTGCCCGCCATGTACTGTATCCCGTAAGAAAGTGAGAGGGTCCAGAAGCCGTTAGCCGGAAGAGCTTTGATGACCCCCTTTCTGGGCACCGACTCCCGTGCCACACCCACAGTCCAGACAGTGCTACTGTAGACCTCGATCTCCCAGTAGTGGCGCCCGTGGGTAAAACCCTGGCTCCCGAGCAGCGACAAGGCAGCGTTGAACCTGTAGGGGTTGTCTTCCACGGCGTGGTTGAAGGTCTGGTAGCGGACGCAGGTTAGTGAGGAGGTCAGGCTCAGCCAAGGGTTGGCCGTGCTGGAGTTGAACGTGATGGCTGCTGGGACTGAAAGTCAAAGTGTCGGAAAAATTGCATGTGGTGGTATTTTTACATGAAAACTACTTTTGTAAGTTACGTACTAGCGATGACATAATTGATTGTACAGTCGTCCCCTAGCACTTTGTGGTTCAAATTTCGCGGCTTCGATTTTTCACAGTTTTTCAAAATAAATGAATACATTTTTGGGTTGACTATGCCTTATTATTAGTCAAAATATACAAATTTCTAAGAAAATTTTACATTTTATTTGCAAAAATTAAGCATTTTCAAGCATAAAAATGGCAAAATTAACAAAAATAAGACTCATTCAAAGATGTGATATGTACTGTACTATTCTACACTGGTCACTAAATGTCAGTAGTGTTACATTTATGAGACAAAGCCACTGCAGAAAGTAGCTCTCCAGAAAACTCTTTCAATGCAAACATGTGTCATAACATGTCTTATTTATGTATAATATATCTTATATCATATCTTTATGCCTACTATATTGGTCAATATAAGTGTAAAGGTAGGGCGGCATGGCGGACGAGTGGTTAGCGCGCAGATCTCACATTTAGGAGACCAAGGTTCAATTCCACACTCGGCCATCTCTGTGTGGAGTTTGCATGTTCTCCGCATGCATGCGTGGATTTTCTCCGGTTTCCTCCCACATTCCAAAAACATGCTAGGCGACTCCTAATTGGCAACTCCAAATTGTCCATAGGTTTGAATGTGAGTGTGAATGGTTGTTTGTCTATATGTGCCCTGTGATTGGCTGGCGACCAGTCCAGGGTGTACCCCGCCTCTCGCCCGAAGACAGCTGGGATAGGCTCCAGCACCCCCCGCGAAACTCGTGAGGAAAAGCGGTAGAAAATGAATGAATGAATGAAAGTGTAAAGGTGACTATAGGGGTGTTATATTATGACTATAGGTCTCTAATAATGTTACCCATATTCAGAAGGTCATAAACAGGTCTTCTATACTCCAACTACAACAATATTCCATTCATAAATAAAGAATCCTACTTTTGGGGATTACGTATAACTATATATAACTATAACTATATTATATAACTATAAACTGCCTATAAACTGCTTTTTAGCCACAGCCACTATGCTGTTTAAATGACAAAAATGGCTTCTATTGTTAAAGAAAAAAATATATATATTTATTGTAACCACTAGTTAATGTAATCTCTCCACTGCTTGTGTGATTGCGAGTTGTAGTACCTGGGTAAATACTGCTTTTCATGGACTTCCACACTCTGTACTGCAGAGGCCCTGCAAAGCGTCCTTCACACAGACTGGGTGGCGTAAAAGCTGGCTTCTCGAACTTCAGGGATGGCCTGCCAATATAAACCCCCAAAGCGGTGAAAAGACGCAATAAAAACACGTATTGTATTTTCCTCACGCTTACCTCTGCAGTAATACTTTGATGCTCTTAAAGGAGACACAGAGAAGAGAAATATGATGATTAGTTGTGTTGTATCTGACACAGTAGAAAGCTTTTTCCACATTACATCAACGGCCGGGCCCACCCAATGGGAGCTCCCTGCGGCTGGGGGAAAGTCCCTCTAGCCGAGGGCCAGGGAGCCCTGAGCTCCTTATCCTGCTGATCAACAAGTGAGCTCACTGGCCCTGCATCCTGTCCCGTCCAGCAGAGTCTTTTGTTGCTGGGAAGCAGGAGCAGGGACAACTTGACCCTGTTTGGCTTCCTTAGAATTGTGTGCAGACTTGACAGGAAAAGCAAAGAGGTCCCACCCTCCTGTTCGTCTCCTTTAGTTGAAATGGGAGCTCAGCAACTCTGCACACAATCATCTCCAAAACTGACTCATTTGGGGAATTCCTGATTTTTTTTTTTTTACCCGCAGCAGAGTGAAGGGGTCCTGCTCCATCAGCTTGTCCTCTATCTCTTGGAGGGCTCTCTGCAGACGTGAGATCTCCACGCACAGCAGCGCCTTGTGCTCATCCAGGCGGATCAGCTCACGCCGTTCCTCCGTCTTCAGCTTCACCTGCAGCAGCTTCTCCTCCTGGTAGAGGAACTGGTGCAGGTCGCTGAACTGGGCCTCGATGCGCTGTTTCAGGTCGGCCGTGTGCTCCTGATGAGGTCTCATTTAGATGAATAATATAACTAACGTATTTAAAACACATTCACCTTCAGCTTTTTGACTTCATCCTCAGCTTCCCGGTCACATTGAAGCGCCGTATTGAGTTCGGCTTTCAGGGAGTCCATGGAGCTGTTCAGAGATGCCTAATTTATTGGACAAAGAAGAAAACTTGACTGGTTTCAAAGGCACCCCTGTTCAAAAATACCTATGATGTCTAGTGGGTTACATAGTGGTCATCATCTACCAACGTTCATGTACAGTAATTACTACTTCCAGTAATTACTACTTCCACCAAGTGTGAGCAAGCACAAGATGGGAAGGTACTCTTTGCACAGTTTTTACTGCCTGGATTCAGGCGACATCTGGTAAACAACAAATACAATTTAGACAGGACTTTGTAGAAGGAAGAATATACATTTGGTGAGGGTCTGGATAAAGGTCCGACTTACATGAGCACCAGTGACATCTAGTGGTCGGTTTTAAAACTAGTCAAACTGTGAGTAAATTAATAATGACCCAAAACGGCTACAGATTTCAACTGAACTTCAGAATGGTGAGAAAGATATAGGATTTACTCCCAAAATTAGAACTAGCTTCGCCTGCCTAGAGACTAATCTCAATCTCAGATTTTGAATTGGAATGAGCGAGATTAGGTCAAAGCAACACCGACATAGATGTTTGGTGCTCAGTTGGGGTCCCTCAATCCTAAAACAAAGTCAAATGTACCTAAATTATAGATTAAACAAAAAATGAGAAGACAAAGATGAACAGAGTTTTGGTGAGGGTCTGGATAAAGGTCCGACTTACATGAACACCAGTGACATCTAGTGGTCAGTTTTAAAACTAGTCAAACTGAGTAAATTAGTCGGATGACCCAAAACGGCTACAGATTTCAACTGAACTTCAGAAAGGAGTGGTGAGAAAAATATAGGTCAAACTAAGTCAAATGTACCTAAATTAGAGATTAAACGAGAAATGAGAAGACAAAGATGAACAGAGTTTTGGTGAGGATCTGGATAAAAGTGCAGATTTTTTTCAGTTTTGGCCCCCCAGACTCAAGAATGGTGCATCAACACTAGTATCTAGTATCTAGTGGTCCAATAAAAATGAGTTAATACTTAACAATTATTGTATGCTCACCCTGTACTTTTGTTCTGCGTCTTGGACGCAAACCATGGTGTGGTTCCTGTGCTCCTGAGAGAGTCCGCACACCAAACAAACCAGCTCCTGATCCTCCTCACAGTAAAGCTTCAGCTCCTCTCTGTGTCGGCTGCATCGTGGAGCCGGGGCGGGTGCCTTCTCGGCCGGGGCGGCGTCGACCAAGCGCCCCCCGTTGCCACTCTCCTCCAGTCCCTGACAGTAACTCTCTACAATATTGGCCACGATACGGTTGGGCCTGTAGCTCTGACCCGGGTACACTTTCCTGCACTGGGGGCAGGAGCCCGTCACACCCTGGCCGTGACCCCGGGGTCCGGCCCAGTATCCTACAATGCAGCCTTGGCAGAAGGTGTGATCACAAGGCAAAGAGACGGGCTGCTTGAAGAGGTCCAAGCAGATGGAGCAAGTCAGGTCTCGGCTGATCCTGTGTGCAGAACTTTTGGTCACCGGTCCAGCTAGAGAAGCGACGGCAGTAGGCTGCCGTAGCTTTTCCATCGTTGTCGGTGCGGCAAAGTCTCCTTCTTTTGCCTTCCAGGTTTTCTTCTCTTGCCTCGCCCCTTGGTTGAGCTTCTCCACATTCTGGAGATAAGCTGACTGGATCTTCTTGACTTCCTTCTGATTCTTGCTCATGTTTTTTGTTTTTTTTGGACTTCTTGGTTTTCCTCTCCTGCACCGTCTGTGGCCTCCAGTCTTCCTGTTGACTGTGAAGGGAGGAGGTGGTGGACAGCCTCTCACATCCGTAGATAGTGAGGGAATCTCAATGGGAGACGCCTCCTCCTGCTCTCCCTCCTCCTCTCTCTCTCTCTCTCTCTCGCTCCAGACAGTCGCCACAGCTCAGCCAGGAAACTGAGGCTGATCTCTCCTAACCACATCTGCAACAAAGCCCGCACCACAAAGCTTTTAATGTGCTGCAGAAAAATGTAAATCCACTTCAGGCCCGAAATTCTGCTAGATTGGCATCAGTGTCAACAAGCACCAGCATGTTTCTCCCCTTGAAATACCCACTTAGACAAAACACTTTGTGGAACCTTGTCCACTTTTATAGTACTTATGTTCCTGATGAGCTGGAACATTTGTAAGAATCCCTGTGTTATTACTCAGAGAAACATAATGACAGGCCCGTAGAGGACCGTGGCACTGTTTGAGTGTGTGTGTGCGTGTGGGAAGTGTCGTGGTTCCCATCCTGTCCGTGTGCGTGGGTGGTAAAAACAGAGGGATGTTGTTTACAGTGAGCAAAGTAGTCATTAAACGTGCCAAGAAAAGACATACGATTGTCACACACCCCTTTGGGGTTCGAACATCGCACTCTCCCTGCATGTTTTTCCAAAAATTATTAAATGATAGCTGTTTTGGCTGCCTGTGATTGGCTGGCCACCAGTCCAGGGTGTACCCCGCCTCTTGCCTGAAGAATCCCCCGCGACCCTTGTGAGGAAAAGCGGTAGAAAATGGAATGAATGAATGAATGTTTTGGTCATATGGTGGACGAGTAGTTAGCATGTAGCCACACAGTCATTAGACCCGGAAAACTTGTGTTCGAATCTCAGTTTGGGAATCTCTGTGTGGAGTTTGCATGTTCTACCGGTGTGTGGGTTTTCTCTGTGTACTCCGGTTTCCTCCCACATCACAATGTGATGTGTGAATGTTTTTTGTCTATATGTGCCCTGTGATTTGCTAGCGACCAGTCCAGGGTGTACCCCGCCTCCTGCACGCTCAAAGACAGCTGGGATAGGCTCCAGCATACCCGCAACCCTTGAGGATAAGCGGCATAGAAAATGGACAGCTGTTTTGTGATTGACTATTCCCTACCACTATTGTATGCAGATTGAAGGTTATTTGCTCATATTTTGGCTAGCTAACAACAATAAAGTTAAAATCAAGCACATAGCGTATGAAGATGTTTAGTACGCGATGCAGCATATAGCTTAAACACAGTGAAATACAAACACAGAAAGGGTGCTTTTTTGCAGCTGCGCTGTACTAAGACCCACCTTACTGTTGGCATACAGGGAATGCAACTTAGCCCGGACGTCTCTATTAGATATACTTTGTATCAGGACTAAATACTCTGGTTTTCATATACCGGTTTGGTTATTTAGTCTGCCCATATCCTCAATTCGACACCCATAAGGAGATCGCCTCAAAGTAAGGGAGGTCAAGATTTCCTTCAATATTTAAGTAAAGGTTTACGTATTCTGTGCTATTATACAAGTGCTATTGTTGCAATCAGTCTTGTTGTGCATAGAAAAATTCAAAAACATGATTGCTTGGGATCAAGATTAAACCGGGGTCTCTTATGGGAAAGAAAAGACCACGATTCCAAACTCAACAAAATCACGATGCTGTGTGGAAGTCAGGAATTATTCGGGTCACTATTATCTACAGGTCCAAGTCCTTTAGGATGACAGGTAGAAAACGGTGGTAATGTCTTAGTGTATAATTTATTATCCTGTAAAATCAACAGTGAGCCTAAACAGTTTGGGAGATTTAATGAACACATGACCATAAAAGAAAATAAGAGATGCAAATATTTTCAAGCCGTGCCAAAGCACACTTACTTCTTGTCCCAACAGACACGACAGTCATGTCCATCGCTATCAAACATTCTTGATATGCTACTAACCTTCCAGACAACAAGCAGCAGCACACCTCAAGCGTACATTTTTAAGTGATTACAAACAAAATGCTTCAGGACACATTCTGCTCGTTTGTTCCAGCCGTATAAAAAAAAAAAGAAAAAGGTGACAGCGAGAGGCCGCAGGCCGACTGGTCACCATAAAGTCTTCAAGAGAGACAAGTCTCTGCGGCAAAGTGCTAAAAGAGCGAAGGTTCTCGAATAACTGAGTCATGTCAGTCCTCTGGTCGTGTCTCGCCGTGTGTCCTTGTGAACTCCTCCGCGTTCCTCATGAACTGATCTAGGTCTTCCGTGTATTCGTCGGCCAGGTCCGCCCTCAGGGGACGCTCAGGCTGCGGGACGTTCACCAGGGAGATGAGACACTGGATGACTGCAACACACACACACGGTCACAGCGCTGTTATAAAAACAGTGACAGTTCTGTTGTCATGTGTTTCTGAGCGAGGGGGACAGACTAAGTACCAAATCTATTCATGGCAGGCTGCCACAAATAAATAAATGGTAAACATTGTCATGTCTGATATTGGGTAGACCTTGTGATGTCCTGGTCGCAGGTTTCCAGTTCTCAACATTGATGATAGCCAGACACACACGACCCTTCTCGTCCACGTTAGGATGGTAGATTTTGGTCTTGAAGGTGATCCTAGGAGGTTTGAAAGGGTATTCTGTGGGGAAGTTGATCTCCACCCGGAAGGCTCCTTTGTCATAGGGGGGGCTTTCCTTGCCACGAGTTCATCGACACAACCAAAACATTAGTATTGCAGCTAGGATTCACATTCTAGATCAAGGGTGTCCCAAGTCTAACACTTTCTTATCAGCTCACAACATTATATATTGTGCTGTTTTTTTTCTTTAAATAATTTACCACCTTAGCGTATCTTGACCTCCATTTGATTGGTTTTAACCATAAGGTTTATTTAAGTGGCCCCCGGATCTGTATTTTTTCTGTATTCGGCCCTGGGTGGAACAATTGTGGACACCCCCACTCTAGAAGGAAACATAATAAAGCAGAGTTCCTCACTTACAGGAACAATGAGCCCTTGCCAGTTCAAAATGTTTGATTCGTCCACTTCAATGTTACGGAATTCTTTAAATCCAGATTTACGGATTTCCTCAAGTTCCTGGAAAGAACATTTTATTATCACATGGCATCACTTACAAAAAAAAAACCAACTGTATATAGCAACCATTATTTGTTCACTTGCACTTTGTGTGTTGTGTGAGGATTGCTATGATTTGCTGTGATGTAAAAAAAATATATAGTCCACTATTCATACTACCCCATTTAACAGTCTTCTCTTCTGAAGAGTGTGAGCAAAAAAATCACAAATGTTATTCACACTCACACCATAGACTAATGCTATAATCTAGTTATAATCTAATTTATATAACTATAATCTAGTTTTTTGCATTTGTTGATATATGTCTATGTTATCACAAATGCAGTCTTTATATGTGTCTCAATAGTCTGTAATAATGTCATGTATTCATTTACCTTGCTTAGTCTTCTGGTTGAAATCATGTTGACAGTATGCAGTAGTGTTGTTGTTGGTCTGTGTTCTTCTTCGACGATCTCTGCTTCTTGCTTGGTCAGCGCCCCCTGCTGGCCGGATGTGACGCTTACATGACGGATCATAAACACAGCTTGTTTGAAATGGATTAAAGGCAAACTCGTCATCCATCCTTTTTCTGTACCGTTTGTACTGGCAAACATGGCATCTTTCTGATGATTACTTTTTTTTTACTAATTTGCGTCATAAAACCTCTTTTAAAATAACACAAACAAACGCGTGTACATAATTTTAACCTGTTTATATAAGTCTAGGTAAGCTTCCACCTCTATTAACTATTAAGATGCTTGGTTATATAGGTCATTGTGTGACTCACAAATATTTCAACCTTGGAGGAGGTCTTGTTGATAGTTTTTTGTAGCCAGTGAGGAGGTTCGAGAGGCGTGCTGAGTTTCTCCGCTGATCCACAGGTCTATCCAAGATGGCCGCCGCAGCGTAGATTTAAGACTTGAACCGTCAAATTAATTTAACAACAAAGCTTTCTCTTGACAGTTTGAACATGAGTCCACTACGGCGGCGATGGCGTTTGCCAGCTCGACGACAGCGGAGTTGAGCCGAGAAGACGTCAGCAGAATGAAGGAATAATAAAGCAGGTATACAAGCCCAGCACTGGAAGCTAACCAGCTAGCTAACATTGGCGTAGCTGACGTCTGCTAACCCGAACGAGCGAATAATTTAACTTACATTCACTGACGTACATTTGAGGTGAAACACAACGTGTTTAGTCTTTGTTACGTGGTTTTATAGCTGACAGACGCGTCATGAGCGCACAAGGTTTGAGTGCTTGTTTTGGACATATCCTTGGGTGTTTGGTAACTGTGTTCATAACCAGGGCTCGCCTCTGTGCTAATGTAAGCAGAGGGCAAAATGTGTTTTGGTGTTGTTATGATCGGTTGTACTAAGAGAGATTTAGAGTTGGATTGTTTAAGGACGTTACCACTGTTGCCAACTCCTCAGTAAGAAAAGTAGTTATTGGCTGTCTAAGAAGTCGCTAAATAACGTCACAGGCTGATTTGCATATTATTTGCATGTGATGTTATAACACTGCAGGAAAAAAAGAGACAAAACGGCGAGTAAAATCACTTTGAGACTACAAAAAAACTTGATCACTTCATCAAAATAAAAATATGACTACATTGTTCTCTCATCACACATTCTGGCACACTGACAGGTAAGTGACTGAGGCTTGAGTGTAATGACTTGTAATTTAATGGTCCACACAGGTGGCATGGCGCTTCATTCGTTGTGCTTCATGAATGCGTGGAGCTTCACTGAGCTTGTGACGTCTCAGGAGAACCCGCTGCTGCTCAGTGAGAACAAACTACACAAACACATACATTTAAGCCCCTAAATACCAGAAATTGAAAGTGTGGAATGGGCGTTACTGGTTAACATGGTAACATATACAGTACACAGTACAGTACACAAATACGCACCCAGTGACTGAAAGCAGCACAGGTATGGATGACATCAGTGTGAGCTGATAGGACAAGGAAAATGTCAATTAGATAACCTCCATTAGCTTTAGAAGTGTTTATTTTGCAAACCTTGTCCTGCTTGGCCATTTTCCCAGCAGGACTGTTGACGAAGACGAAGAAAACAATGAACCTATTTAGGTTAATATGTCAGAGATGACCTACATTCTTCGGTAGTTCCATGAAGCATGTCTTTGTGATTGTTTGCAGGGTTTAGTAGGACATCTTGAGGTGTGAGGACATACGTTGAATGCCAGCATGGACAGCTTCTTCAAGGCAGCCGTTTGTGATTTGGACAAGCTTCTCGATGACTTTGAGCTCAGTGCAGGTGAGTTGAAGTGAGGTGATTGAATCAACGTGATTCAATCTCAGTGTGTTTTGTTTTTTTTTGATTGCAGAAGAACATGATTGCAAATCCTTTTTACGGAAGCCTCCGGTGCATTCGGGCTCCTCAGAGGCATCCGCCATCCTTGCTGACCTTCCTGACCTCAGTACTCTTCACTACGGTGCTGCGTCCAACTGCCCGGACCACACCAGTCAGAGCTGCGTCAGCGAGGACAGGGAGGTTAAAGCCCTGACAGGAGTGGACCTGCTGTCCTCTGTGGATTGCAGCTCGTCTCAAAACTCGGCTCCGCCCTGTCCCGACAGAACACTGAAGCCGGTGTGCGACCTTGTCAACGACACAAGCTCAGCCATCTTGGTCAGAGCCAACAGCCACGATGCCTTCAGTGAGCTGGACGCTGCCGAGAAGCAACTAGAGGAGGAGCTGCTTGTGAACTTTGACAGCCCCACCAAATTGTCGATCCTCAGCGAGGAGCAAGTGGCTCTGAACTCGAGCTGTAAGCAGGACTCTCTGGAGCAGCTCGATGAATTCTCGTCCTCCTTCAGTCTCCTGGATGTTATTCTTCCTGGAGCTGGAGAGAAGAGCACAGAGTCCACAGCTGACTGTCTCTCAAGGACTACAGAGGACACAGAAGGGGATTTCTATGAGGATGCCCAAGAAGATGTGTCCTCTCAACCATGCGAGCAGGATCACCAAGGACCAGCTAACAGTACCCTAACATGGAGTACCTCAAGAGACTTGGACTCTCCAGAACCTTCTCAGTCTCCAAAAGTTTCAAAAAGTGAAGCTGAATCTGTGTGTGAACCTCAATTGGACCTCCAGCACCATGGTGAGCAAAATGAGGATGTGTCTGAAGACACAGAGGCAGACGCCCTATCAGCTTTAGACGTCAGGCCTGATGATCCTTGCCCTGAGAAGCGTCTTGACTCGTTATCCCAGCAGCTGTACCCAGAGGGCCAGCATCCCCCTTTAGAACTTTGCGCCTCCATCCCTCCTGCAGAACATCCGTCCTCAGACCGCTCAGAACCAAGCCCGGCGGATCCTCCTGAGTTTGGCTTTGAGTATCTTCCTGAGAGCGATCAGGCTGAGTTGCTGGTCACAGACGAGGAGTTGGACAGCTTTCTGCAGGCCCATGCTGAGGCCGAGCAGGACAGAGGACTCTCCTGCTGCAGCACCTCTGCAGATGTTCTCCAATTAAACCGGGATGAGGAGGAGGTGCTTGCAGCTGAGGAGCTGAGCACCTGTGAGCACCCCCCACGGGAAGATCTAGAAGGCCTGGCCTCTCCAGAAAGCGACAGAACCATGTGTGTCTCTGTTGAGGGGTGTGCACCATCCATCTCTCATGACTCTCTGCCACCCAGTCAAGAAGAACCAGAACCATCCTCTAGAGGGAGCCATTCCTCCACCAGCATCCCTTCCCAGTCTCAGCCCAGCAGCAGCTCAGAACCTCATTTGTCCTATGGAGGTGCAAGACCCAAACAGTTGGTCTGCCCAGCTGCGAAATGCCCAACATCAGCGGAGGATGAGGAGATACCCACTGCTTCTTCTTCTTGTAAACTTGAAGATGAAGAGCGACCAGATACCAGCCACAGTATTCCAGCACATTCCAACACCAGCACCGTCAACGTTGCTCAGGAGCCGCCAGAGTACACGACAGAGTATGATGAACTCTCAGAACCCCCGCCTTACCCCGGTGAGCCCACAACAAGCTCTCGGCCTAACAGCTGGAAGAGGGACGCCGCGGACGAGCTGGGCAGCAGGCAACCTGCCTGGGTGCCGGACTCTGAAGCTCCTAACTGCATGAACTGTTCTCAGAAGTTCACTTTCACCAAGAGGCGGCATCACTGTCGCGCCTGTGGGAAAGTAAGTGCACATTCAGCCTTTTTTATTTATTTATTTAGAAGTGGAAACACAACATGCACACTAGGTGTTCAATGTATGACCACTAGTGGTATGCGAGCGGTTCATTGCTTGTATCAGAGTGCCAATATTGGAGAGTTGAGATGCAGGCCAATGTAATCTGATTATGACTGACTATTTACTACACCGCTAATGTCCAGGACAATCACATGACTCACTTACCGTACTAAAAACTACAAGAAATAATGGCAGCACCCCTGTGTTAGCTGCATAATGTTATCACCCTACTGTCCTGCCATGTGTATTAAAGTGTTTTATAGCTGAAGTCCACCCCCCCTTCAGGTGTTTTGGAAAAAGCAAAGAGATTAGCAGACACTTTTAAACCTGGTTGATAGCAGCAAAGCGCATGAGGTAGCACTTCCTTTTTTTCCAGCCCGCATCGCGGTCACTGAGCCGTGCGACCCGCGGCTCAAGCTAAGTCCTTTTAAGGCCACCGATTAAAAGAGCATTAAGACGATGGTTTAGGATGTGTTTATTGTTCCCAGCCCGCCGCTGACACACATACTCATTCGTCGCTTCTCCGTTTCCTCTGCTTGCGGCAGGTGTACTGTGCCACGTGCTGCAACAGGAAGTGCAAGTTGAAGTACTTGGAGAAGGAGGCACGCGTGTGTGTCGTCTGCTTTGACAACTTGCACAGAGGTAAGCGCTTTTGGTGTTGGAACAGTTTTTTTAGGATTACCTCCAGTCCGTCTTGACTCGCTGTATGTGTGAAGTGATGAATAGGAAGTCGCTCTCAGTAATGTATTTATGTATTTACATTAACTGTTTGCTTGTGTCAATGACACTGATTCCACCCAGTCCTTAGAATATGTTGCCAAATACTGCTGCAACAATTAATTGAGGATTGATTATCCAATTAATCATTTTTGGTATTACAATATTTTTTTTTTACATTTATAAATATAAATATACTTTGATTTCAGCTTCTCAAATGTGAATATTTGTTAATGTCCTTAGTCGTGCATGAAAGCAGAGCTATTATGTGTGTTTCAGGTGAAACAATATATTCACACACATTACGTTTGACTTTGGGAAACTGCATCTTTTCTGATAAATTGCGGACTCAACAAAATAACTGAATCAAGAAAATATTCAGTTCAAGGCTCAGGAGGTTTTTGCTGTTCATTTTGTGGTTTTATGAACCAATGGTTTACAATAATGAGCCACACACACAACTGATGGTCCCAAGCCTATTAATAAGGCAGTAAATACTACTAAGTAACCCTTTCTGATCATTCCACATGTGTTCATTCATAGTCTGGAGAATGTACATTGTAAATAGTCACGGAAATAAAGAAAAGGCACTGAATGCGAAGGTGCATCCAAACTTTTGGCCTGTACACACCGTTACAAATAATGATAGTGACCACAATGATTCAAGGCCATTTTCCAAGCATCGACTGTATGGTTTCGTCCTGATGAATGATATTGTTTTAATCTGACATCTGTTGATGCAATAAAACCTGAAAAAAGGCACGTTGGGGAAGTTTGGCTGCATATATGTTAATGGGTTGCACGCTTGCTAATATTTTTAGACCATATGATGGCCTTCGCTCTCTATAAAGTTTCTTTTAAAACCCCAAAGTGACTCAACACAAGCCTCATTCTGAAATCTATTAATACCTAACACAGGAAAGGCAGATGGCAATCTTTTCCAGGCGCCCAATAATAAAAATAAATGTAATGCAGTGTAGGGAAATCTTGTTTGGTTTAAAGGGGACTTCACCTTTTAGTGTATTTGACTGCAGTGTGGACATGTAGAGAGGCGGGGGGTGAGGGGAGGAAGAGTTATGGCAGGACACTGCCGTTTGTCCTTGGTTGTGTGTGTGTGTGTGTTAGAGAACCCGCCTCAAACAGCGCATATGTGACGCTGGCAGTCTAAATTAAGAAAAAGCAGGCGATCCACTTTCTGTAGCCAGCACACTGGAGTGGAATGACGGCATCGCTTCTCGGTCTCCTCCCCTCCCTTCGTTCTCCGTGCCTCATAGCCGTGTGCAGCCTAGCATACACTATATGCGAGATTGAGCGCACACACACACACACGCACTCCAACCCCAGACTAGCGCTTTCAGGCTGAAACACTGCTGCAAATCACCGGGGAGTCAGGCGTGCGGGACGGACATGCGATGGACAAGTATTGTGTCTGCTGGTGAGGTGAGAGACATTCCACTTCCAAATGACGCAACAATTCATTTAAAGAATATATTTAAATGCACTAGTACTTACGGCATGTCTTCAGCTGATGCTTGACATCATTGGACTGGAGGATATTTAGTTTTTTGGGGGGGGTGGGAGAGTCATCTTATAATGCAGTGATGCTGTGTCTTTTTTTTTTGAGGGACACTACATCTTTGGATCAATGATGCTCTGTCATGTTTCATCAATATATGGTTTATATGCGTTCATCAATGTAGAGGGTGACTGTGCTGTTTAGATTAACCTCAATGCTCCTTACACAAGGACCTGCATATGAGACCGCTGGAGTGATGTCAGTTTGTTGTCACTAAAATCTGCCTTGACCAAACCTCTGTGGTGATTTGATAACAACTATACAACCAGGCATGAGATTGGGATGGAATTGTAACTTAAGGCAAAAAATATCATGCTTTCACTGTATTATAATAACAGCTCAAAAATGGGTTATTTTGAAACATCTTGACTGAAAAGATATTTGCTAACAAGTCCGTTAATGACTTTTGGCAACCCAAAGCCCATGACGACACAGGACATGACAAAGTATTTCCACATAGTAGCTGTGCTGGACCTCCACTTTCTCTGGTATGATGCACAATTGTATAGGTTTGATAACTGTCATCTTTTCATAGCGTGATGTACCTTGAAACGGCTACCCACAATGCCTACAATCTATACAACATAGATTTTTATAGATTGACTTTGTGATGTCCGAATGCGTTGTGGTTCTCTCCGCAGCACAGGCACTCGAGCGGATGATGAGCCCCACGAGTCCCAGTCCAAACCCCAACGTCCCGTCTGAGTACTGCAGCACCATCCCACCTCTGCAGCAGGCCCGTGCCGCTGGCACTCTCAACTCTCCCCCGCCCACTGTTATGGTGCCCGTGTCGGTGCTCAAACACCCGAACAATGATGGTGCGATGACACTTAATTTGCACTGGCAGCTTAGCCACAGCCTTATGTGGTTGCCCTTGGTCCTCCAGGCTGTCCTCGTGAACACAAACGGGTCTGGTTTGCTGACGGCATCCTGCCCAACGGTGAAGTGGCGGACACCACCAAGCTGTCGGTGGCGAGCCGGAGGAGCTCACAGGAGTTTGGCGTCACTCCAGAACAAGTGACTGTGAGTTATTACGTTAGCCAATCAGTTGTTAGTCAGCTAAAATTAATAAACAAAAGTAAAAAATATACTCCTGAAAGCCAAAACAAACCCAAAAGAAGTGTGTTTTTATACCCACGTATATGATGGTAATGATATATCACATGAAGGCACCCCGCTAACCTGCTGTGTCTTATCAGCCGACCTCCACGGAGTCAGAGGGCGGAGGCGGCGGCAAGACGAGCCTTGAGGTTCCAGAGGTGGTTCCACTTCCTGTGTCTGGTCCCTGGCACTACGCCCTGCTGGCTGGACTGGGCTCTGCAGTAAGGAGGACCCCGAGCCTGTTGCCTGACAGCGAGGATGAACTTCCTCCTTTGCTCATCTTGACCGGAGAGGACGGAGCAGGAGGTGACTGCTTTCATTGCTCATGTAGGGCTCTAGGATTTCCGCATTCACGCGGAATTGCGGACGGAATCACGGAATTGGCTCATAAAAATGGAATTTACTGTTTAATGCAGAATCTCACAGCAATTGACATAATATGAATGAATGTTGTGGTGAGAAGAAGCAACATTTGTTTGAGGGAGTGAAAAAAATACAACAAGCACCTTTATTTTTGAACAGAGCTCATCTTAGCCGTAAACAAACATTCTCTACGCACACAGAACACACTTCCATGACCGTCCTTCAAAATAAGAGCATCATTTGGTTAAGAAATATGTGTAATATGTGTAAAATGCAAAAAAAATGAAAAATTGGCCTACCCTTGTAATACTCCCCCAACGGTACAAGGTTGTATTATTGCAGGTCATTTGCCCACTGTATCGGTAATGTCGCCATCAGGATCGTTCCGCCCTTTGCTTTTCATGGGAGAAAAAAAAAAAGAATATATATATATGTATAGGAGTGATTCTTTTAATTAACTTCATTACGCAAGCATAGTCGTTCTGTGGGTTTGACTTTTGACTCGTCTTTTTATTTTATTGCACGTATGAATTTTGTTGGTTTACCATTAAAAATTAGCAAGGAGCGATAAGCGGTAGAAAATGAATGAATGAACGATCGCACTGCTGTCATTCTAGGACTGTGTGCATGGCATTGTTTGCTGCATTCTGATTGGTTGGATTCTACTGTACATGAAAGTCAACAAACTGTTTGTAGATGTGTTGGTGGAGGAAAGCCCCGCCCCTTGCCAGATTCGCCACCTATTGGAGGAGGGAGGCCCTCGACCTTTGACGTTTGTCCTCAACGCCAACCTGCTGGTCAACGTCAAGCTGGTCACGTGTGAGTAAAAGCATGATGTCTGCTGGTATACCAACTTGCTGGATGAATCGTCATTATGGATGTTTTTGATGGCAGATGGCGGCCGCCAGTGCTGGTGCTTCGGCTCCAACGGGATGCAGGCTCTGGGCCAGAGGGAGCTGGTCTTTCTGCTGGAGTGTGTGCCAGAGGAAAGAAGTCTACCCAGAGACCTCTTCACCTTGTGTCTCAACATTCAGCAGGATGCACAAAGAGGTAGGCGGCACTCTTGAGACCGCGTCGCGTCCAACCATATGCACTGTTGTTGTTTTTTTTTTTTTACAGGCAAGTTTGTGGAGGAGCTGGACAATGTGACGTTCACCAGCAGTTTCCTGGGCAGTAAAGAACATGCTGGGATGCTCTTTTTCCCCCCAACCTGTCAGCCTCGAGAGGATCTCACTCTCCCGCCACAGCCTTTCCTCTTTGGTCTTCTAATACAGAAGCTGGAGGTTCCCTGGGCCAAAGTCTTTCCGCTCAGGCTGCTTCTGCGACTTGGCTCTGAATACAGCGGTCGGTGTCGTAGTTACAATTGCATGTGAACGCCTTTTTGTTCTTCTGGATAATCTTCAAATGAAACACCTTTGTGCTACTTTGCAGTGTACCCCACAACACCTGTTAGTGTGCGTTTTCGGGAGTCTGTGTATCGAGAGACTGGACACACCATCATGAACTTACTGGCTGTAAGTCACTGTATGACCTGTAGATGAGTCACAGTCACTGGTGTTCATGAATAACAATATAAGACGATCACATGATGCTAAAATTGAGATTTGGATGAAAACCCACCTGCCATTTTTGTGGTCTGCAGGACCTGAGAAACTACCAGTACAGTCTGTCGTCTGTGAAGGGCCTGAGGATTCATATGGAAATGGGCCACAGCTACATCGACATCCCAAAAAGCAGCTTCAACGAGGTGTCAACAAATCCCATAAATCGAAACCTGCATTGTCTCAGCGGTTGCACTCTGCCTTACATTGTCTGCAGTGTTGCTGTTGTGGGAAACATTGCTGTGCATGTTTTACAGATGCTGAGGGTGGTGAACAGCTCTAACGAGCATGTGATCAGTGTCGCAGCGAGCTTCAGTTTGCAGGCCGACTCCCACCTGGTATGTTTCCAAAACGAGGATGGGACCTACCAGACGCAAGCCAACAGCATGCCTGGCAAGACACGCACAGGTGGACGCCATCAGCAGTCCTCCATCTTCACTTTGTGGGGCTACAAGTAACTCCGATGTGGATCTCGAAGATGTCATTGAAGCTCTGGCTTCTGCTTCCTGTGTTCTTCCAGTGACGGGGGCCAGCTTTGTGGTCTTCAATGGCGCCCTGAAAGCCTCGTCAGGATTCATCGCCAAGTCCAGCATTGTGGAAGGTGGACGGACGCTCACTGTTTTGATGGTTGTTACCTCGTTTCACACTCACTCATGCTAACCACGCTGTGTTGGCGCCTGATAGATGGCCTTATGGTCCAGATGCCTCCAGAGACCATGGATGCCCTGCGCACGGCTCTGCGGGAACAGACGGACTTCCACATCACCTGTGGAAAGACAGACGGAGGGGAAATCCGGGAAAATGTCACCGTGCGCTGGGTTGACTGGACGTCACCTGTCAACACCGGGTAAAACTGATGACGTGTTAGCAATGTATGACCATAGCAGGGGTGTCCTAATTAGTGTTTGGCATCAACGCCAAAAATCTACCACTTCCACACGAAATGAGAGAATGGCTCTATCTCTGCTATGGCATATATGGCTGGGCTCTGCTGGCTAAGTATCCAGTCTCCATACAATGTGAAAGGTCATGTCTTCTAACATCACTGATGCCTACTGACCACGATACTACATAGAACTTGTCTTTCTATATTTTTGGACTAATAATAGCCGGTAGTCAACCATGAAATTGTCAATCATTTATTGTTTGCGTATGTTTTGAAAGAAGGCT
The DNA here is from genome assembly GCF_037039965.1 of Doryrhamphus excisus. Taxonomy (NCBI): domain Eukaryota; kingdom Metazoa; phylum Chordata; class Actinopteri; order Syngnathiformes; family Syngnathidae; genus Doryrhamphus; species Doryrhamphus excisus. Next base: position 11,933,852 of record NC_136366.1, on the reverse strand, counting down.
ATATAGTGAGGAAGTAATATTAGAACTGTGTTATACTGAGAGACGACTGTATATAAACATGAATGCATTCAACTTGAATATAAATCTTTTTATATTTTACATGTAAGCCGATGTAATCCCATAGTCACTGATTTTTTCACTGTTTCACTGTTTTCAACTGTTTCTTCACTGATATCCCCTAATGAGGAGTAATAATGATAACAAAGACTGATTTCTAGCATGAACCCTAACCCACATGTCCCTGAATTTGATGTGAGTGTCCACACGTGGTAAAAATCCTGCTAAAGAATTGTAATTTCACCTCAAAGCAAGAAATGTATATATTTAGCAAAAGTGACTACACTGTACTTCAGTTTTTTACATCCACTGTCGTCTGCCGGACAGAATGACGAGTGGCGTTGATGGGCGGAGTCTGGACGGAATGTGCAGTGTGAGGATGCAGCCGGATGCAGAGTTTGAGTGCGATGGGCGCGTCATCAGATGTTCTGAGGTGAAGCGTAGGCTGATCTTTGAACGCATGCCGCGCAACGCTACTGGACGTTGACCTGACCCGAGTGTCATCACAGGTCTTCTACCACATGACGTCTCCAGACTGCACTCTGGCATCCGTGCTGCCGTGCTGCAGCGTCTTCCAGAGGGAGATGGCGATAGCTGCATGTAGCGCTCTGACTCAGCATCTTGCTGTTCTTGCCGCCAGTGGCATCAACTCGCTCAGCCTACGCGTCTCCACCGGCACCGACATGGTGAGGAGCTCATGATGGTGATGATGGTGTGCATGTGACCCTGACTGTTGTGTGTGTGTGTGTGTGTAGGTGGAGTACCAGGTAGGTTCAGGAGGCCGACTACTTCCTCAGCACTACATGAACGAGTTGGACAGCGCACTGATCCCCGTCATTCACGGAGGCGGAGCCAGTGTGCCGCAGGCTGCCATGGACATGGAGCTGCTCTTCTTCATCACACACACCATCTAACACACATAGGACGCACTCGGTTCAGGACTGTACCATCCTTACCATCCACGGTGAGGTCAGCCAGCAGGTGTTGCACGTACGGTTGTCAAAGGGCGCCAAGACGACACGGGATGTTGGAAATATGTCGGAGGCAGACTTGAATAAAGCTGCTTTATTCAACATGGAAGAGAAGATGAGTACCGAATGCTGGCCTCTTAAGGTGGCGCCGCCTTAATGAATGATCCACGGGAACCGACCGGATCTCACGACTCACACTGAGGAGTGGGTGAGCACTCCTTAAGTTTGCAACACTGATCTCTTTGATGGAATTCTACCGTGTGGAGCGCTGGAACATCGATCCAGATTCATCCAAGCTCAGCTTGTTTGAGTACATTTTGCACATGTATGCATCCAGTGACTTGTGTTCCTCAGTCACGCTGTCAGGTCATCTGACGTCAATCAAGACACTACATTCAGGGCTTAGCTTAGCAGAACCAGAAGCTAGCCAGCCAGCTAGTTGACTTTTGTCCAAAAGTGACAAGATCTTTATTGTGAGAACATAAAACCACAACTTTAATTTGTAGTCAATTAACAAATAGCGGGTGCGGTGTAACTACATGTTTTTAAAATGTGTAATACCACATAGTGCCCCATGGGGAGCCAGTGAGTTGGGTATTAAAGGGGGCCTATTATGCTTTTTCCACTTTTCTGACCTATTAATGTAGTTAGAATGATATATTCTGATGATGCCAAACCTGTTGAAGTTTCAGATAATGAGTTTGTGTGTTTGGAAGTGAGCCCTGAAAGAAATTTGGGATGGCTGAAAAACTTTCCAGCGTGAGGGCTTCATTATGGGCGTGCCTGTGACCAATCGGAGGCGGGCTGTGGGTGGATTAAATTCATGCAGACCGTTTCGGTGGGAAGCACAACTCCAAGGGAATACAGCTGGAATAGGTGCAGATTCTGGAAGTTCTCAAAAGTTCTGTGCTGGTTATTGTGTGTAGCTGCTCTGTAGGAGTCCACAGCTCAATATAAATGGTTGAAAAATTAGCATAATAGGTCACCTTTAAACTAACTAGCCATCTTTAATATTTTCAGTCAGTGGTAAAAGCAAACACATAAAATAGAATAAATCAGAAAATTGTCCTCTGAATGTATTTTTTTGGGAGGATTTTGTCAAATTTGGACAATGTCTTTTTTTTTTTCAAGCTTCTCGTGGCTGCTGCTGATTCTTAGCATGCAGACAACTGATGCACCTGGTTGCATTGTCATGAATGTAGCAGCTTTAAAGTCAAACTCTCACCAGCGTCTTATCTTTGCAGTCCACGGGACGGAACCCGAGCTGGTTCTGCTTCGTGAGCTTGTACATGTGATGTTCCTTCAGCTTTGAGGCCAAAGATCTTGTTTTTTCATCTCAACTCTTGTCCAAATCTTCTCAAAGTATGCATCGAGATTTTTGTTTTTAGTATTGAAGATTTATTTTTGGAATCATTAGTGTAAAAGTTTGAAGAAAAAGGAAACAGAGTTCATATTTTTGATAGGCTGACAAGGATGAAATTTTGTCCAGAAATAAAGCTAAATACTGTATTACGGTTGAAAGTATTTACACGCAGAGTTTCAATTGAAGAAAATGTCAACTGCAGATTAAAGTGTTTGAAACCACCAACTTTTAATATTTTTATTATTTAATTGCATGCAGTGAATACATGCATTCCTTAAAAATGTTGCTGTTTTCATTTCATTGACAAATGGTTGTCTTTGTTGTTTAAATGTTCTTGTTTGAGAAAGATGTTCATGTAGCTTTACCTTAAAATGAAGGTAACCTTGTTACCTGTTTATGTATGTATGTATGTGTGTGTGGGTGGATGTGTGTATCGGGGGTGTGGCCTTGCCTCCCCAGGCCTGTGGTCTACTCCGTGACTAGAGTCTGCATTCCCAGTCTGGATGTTGCAGTACAAACATGAGCGGACGAGTTGGAGATTTGAGCCCAAAACAGGCTGATGCTTTAACACAGGTAAAACTCATAAATACATTTTATTGTATAATTCTATGTTTGTAGTATTAGATGACCACAGACTGTCACCATGAGTGGAGCATCTCTAGAAACTACAAGTACTGTAAATATGGAGGTTGTGTATTTATCTTTGTGGAATGAAATATAATTATGTAATGTGTCATCGTGGAAATAAATGATCTTATTGGATGTGTTTCCAGTTTCGGCTCAGAATCCAGGACATCCTTCCTGACCTTCCAGCCCAGCATGACCACTACCTGCTACGCTGGCTTCGAGGTAAAAGACACACAAAAAAAACAAGTATATGCATGTACACATGGACCTTGAACGGTGATAAGATCAGAAGGGATCGATTAAAAATCAGAAAGGAAGCCTGGTTGGATTGAGGACATTAAAAGCTAATAACAAAGCAGAACTTTGTCATTACAATGCCAATGTACAAAGTAAATGTTTATATGTAATATGAATCACCCAAATACATACAAGTGTGTAATACTCAAAGTATAAAAATATAAAGTGAAGAAAAATGAAGCATTTATAGTATGCTTAAAGAGCAGCAGGGTTCTTATCTTGTTTGCGGTGCCCCCTTGAAGGGCAAATACGGGAGACAAATACATGTTGGTACATTTGGATTGAGGAGCCACAACCGGGCAGTTCTTGTTTAAATATTGGTCCTAAACCAGAAGGACAAAGTCTATGTGACCTAGAACAACAGAAACCGCAAACTGGTTTGTGGTCTTCTCGCACTGTAAACTGGTTTGAAGCCCCCCCACCCCACTCCGATGTAACCGCCTGGGGTGTCACCTCCCAAACATTTAATGATGCCAGTGCACAATGGGTTTTTCTCACTGAACCACCAGTCAGCTCCGATTATTAGTACTTTATGAACTAGTGGTGTAAGCTAGTTTAGCTTTGGTTCTAAAAGGATGTCAAAGTGTTATTTATGTGCTTTGGACACAAAAACTGAAAGATGGGATGAAGTTGTGGTGATTTGTATTGTATTCATCCAGGTCACCAGGGCATTGAACTATTCAGATTATCTTAAAAGACATTTTACTTATATATTTGCTAATATATTACATAACACAACAGACATTTAAGACGCTTGTAGCCTTGTGTGTTGCTGTAAATACTGTATGTTCCAGTTCCACGGGACAGGAAGTGGAAGAGTTTTATCTTGGCATGGGTTACAGCTGCAACTGTAGGCTAAGTCAGGGATTATTGCGCCTACTGTGAGATGATTGAAAGCCATCGAGTCTGGTGCTTGTGTGTTTCAGCCGACATTATGGTAACATTACTGACACCTAATGAGCAGTCTACAATATTACATATCATCACAACCTACTTCAATGCGTCTTCTGGATGCCTTCTGTTAGATAATTAGACAATTGTACGCTTGAAAATTGGCGACTCCAAATTGTCCATAGGTATGAATGTGAGTGTGAATGGTTGTTTGTCTATATGTGCCCTGTGATTGGCTGGCCACCAGTCCAGTGTGTACCCCGCCTCTCGCCCGAAGACAGCTGGGATAGGCTCCAGCACCCCTGCGACTCTTGTGAGGAAAAGCGGTAGAAAATGAATGAATTATTGAAAACTGTGATAGAATGAAGCTGTGAATGTATTATTTTTGTAATTATTATTATTTTATTGAATTAATTTAATTATTTTTGTGATCTGTTGGCCAGGATTTTATATTACTTGGGTCTCTTTCCAAGTCTTTATGTGTTGATATTTACAGTTTTATAAAGTTTTCTCTTTTTATGATGCTGGAAAGTGTCTCTGCCACACTGATACCCGACCAGTGGGCTAATTAGCATACTAATGAGTCGTGGGTGTGTCCTATTCAATTCATGTTTGTTTGTTTGCAGCTAGAAGCTTCAATGTTGCCAAAGCTGAAGCAATGATCAGGAAGGTTTGTCTTTTATTTCCATATTATTATTTCCATTATATTATTTTCCATATTACACGTTTAGGCTACCCTATGTCCACGCAAACACGCACCTTTTCCAAAACACGTGTGTGTTTCTGTGTGTATAGCACATTGACTTCAGGAGGAACATGAAGGTGGACATCCTCTCCGACTGGACGCCTCCTGAGGTTTGTTGCCATCGTCTTGTGTGACATCATCGCTGTGTTGTGACATCATCACACTGTTGTGGTCAGGTGATCCTGAGGTACGTATCCGGGGGCATGTGCGGCTACGACAAGGAGGGAAGTCCGATCTGGTACGATGTGATCGGCCCACTGGATCCCAAAGGTCTCCTGATGTCGGCCACCAAGCAGGATTTCATGAGGACAAAGATCCGAAACATCGAGATGCTGCAGAGGGAATGTCGACAGCAGTCCAAAAAGGTCCGATCGTGTCTTCGCCTTTCCACCTTGTCTCCTCCTAATAGGGTGTTTGTGCTGACAGTTGGACAGGAACGTGGAGTCCATCACGCTCATCTACGACTGCGAGGGGCTCGGCCTCAAGCACCTGTGGAAGCCCGCCATTGAGACCTACGGCGAGGTTTGTTTGTCGCCGCCATCTTGTTCACCTTTCACTTGAGATGTATGTCTCACGTTCGCCATGTCGCTGTGCAGATCCTCACCATGTTTGAGGATAACTATCCGGAGGGGCTCAAGAGGGTTTTCCTCATCAAAGGTAGCTATTAAGTTTGCTAACATTGTTCTTCATGATCATCTTCATCATCTTCTTCATCACCACAGCTCCCAAACTCTTCCCAATGGCATACAGCCTCATCAAGCACTTCCTGTGCGAGGAGACCAGACGCAAGCTTGTCGTTCTTGGAGGTAAGACACAGCTGTCCCTGTCTATTAGCTGGCACGTGTTGCCATGGAAACAGCATCACGATAGCATGTGCTGGTTCATATATAGGACCCAGAAGCATGTCATGTGACCAGGAAATGATCATCAGAGCCATCAATAAAAAAATATTGGGCACCTTCCTTTTGTGAGCAGGGAACTGGCAGGAAGTGCTGCGCGACCATGTCGATGCCGAGCAGCTTCCGGTCGCATATGGAGGAACCCGGACTGATCCGGACGGAGACCCTCGCTGTAGAACCATGGTGCGAGCTACACACTGCTAGTTGGGTGATGATGTCACGATCACGTCACGATAACAACATGTGCTTTTAGATCAACTATGGCGGCACGGTGCCAAGGTCGTACTACGTGCAGAACTTCATCAAGGTCCAGTACGACACCAGCGTCACCATCAGCCGCGGCGCCGTCTTGCAGCTGGACTACCACGTCAGCGCCCCCTGCAGCCTGCTGAGGTACACCACACTGACACTGACACCACCACCCCAATACACGACCCCAAGCTGGAGGTGACTCTTGGGTGACCCCCACAGGTGGCAGTTCTCCAGCGATGGCGCCGACATTGGCTTCGGTGTTTACAAACGTACAGTAGAGACCAGCGAGCAGAAGGTGGCAGCCATGTTGGAAATTGTCCCCAGTGAACGCTACAACGCTCACCTGGTGCCCGAGGACAACATGATCACCTGCGCCGAACCCGGAGTGTGTGAGTGCCATTTGGTCATCACATTGATGTCATGACTAGCTTGATGTTCCCTGATGTGGTCGGCCATCTTTGTGCAGACGTGTTGTGTTTTGACAACAGCTACAGCATCCTTCAGTCTAAGAGGGTCAGCTACAAGGTGGAGGTGCTTCCTCCTTCACTGTGACCACATACACCTCACTGATGGGAGAGGTTCTCATGTTCCCAGGCCGGACCAGACTGACACCTACATGAAGAATTAGAATTAGACACAAAACCTCTTTCATCTTTATTCCACTGTGAACGTGTTTATATACAGTATATAAAACGCCTGAGTAACATTTCATGATCAAATTTTATATTGATTTTTTTAGTTTGTAATAATTATCCACCTGTCAAAAATGTTTTCTTTAATTAGATGGCCAAACTTGGTCACATTTAACCATATGACATAGCAGTAATAAAGCTACACTTTGACAGTGGGCCTCCTTTAAAGATTAGCAAATACAAATGGCCACTTGGGGGTGCTATAGACGAGGGTAATCGTGTGCACTTTGTGCTATTAAGACTGAAAACATGCTAACTAAACATTTAAGACGACCCTGCCCACACTGAATTCAACAACATGCCACCTGACTACAAGCACCCTGTCGAGGGAGGAGGATCCAAAGGATGCTGCAGGATCGGGGTGGTGGGGGAAGAAGCGGTGTTACATAATAGCTGGTGTGTCTGACGCAGTGCCAGTGTGTTTGGCGGTAGGACGTCATCGTTTAAGTACCCGGAAGTGTACTTGACCAAGGACACGCCTCGTTTGTCTCAGAATCCACTGCGGAGAAATGGCGGAACAAGCAAAGAGTTGGACTGTACGTTAGCATTTTAAGTCGGTTTAATGTGGTCAACCTTTGTACTTTTAACATTGGTTGTCTACTGTTTTAGGAACCTTAACGTAAAGACATGACGATAGGTTTACCTTAGCTGGAAGCTATATAGGTTAGCTAGCAGCCTTAACTGTTAGTCCATTGAGACAAACTACTGCTTAGACTTTGCTGTTATTTTGGACTATTTTGGACAGTTAGATGTATTCCTTGAATCCCGTGATCAAAATTCAGTGCCAACTAGCACGGATACTTCATAAGTTGAAATTGACGTGAGGTCATAGCGTTGCTTTGCACATGATATACATTATTGATTAATCCAAAGTGTGATGCTAGCATTAATCATGCAGGAGGAAAAACCTGTAGGAGCACCACGGTGTGTTTGGCCTTTTAAACAACATTGTATGGTTTGTTGTCACTTAACACGAGGAATAAAACTTTATTTTGAGATCACCTGGCGTGTATTGAATTACTGACTGAACATGAACAGGAAACCGATACAACATAGTTCAAGTTCATGTAGTTTATACATTAAAAAGAACGTTTGTCCCAATTTAATTCGTCAATATTTACACGGTATACATTTAACTGGCCTCTTAGAAGGTAATGTAACGCAGCAGCAGTCACGTGACGTATGTGACATCACCAGACCGTGTTCTTGTCGTGAGCGCTAGTTTGGCGTCCGCTAGTTAGTGCTCGTGTCGATCACCTTGTGTGTTGGTGCGAGGGAGGGGAGGGGCGCTCAGGGGGCGTGTCCACTCGGACATGAGTAAATGACGTCACCGTGTCGGCGGCGAGCAGTCCAACAAACATGGCGAGAGAATGGCGCGGCCAGCAGGGTTACATCGTCACTGTCCTCATCTTCCTGTGCAGCGCCGACGGAGCTCGCTCGGAGGCGGCATCCGGGGGAGGGGGCGGCGGAGGAGGCGGCGGTCAGGTGCTCGGTATGCGACTGGAGAGCAGCGACAAGCCGGCCAGCACCGGTGACGACGGAGTCTTGCAGGTGACGGAGGACAGCTCCGTGAGGCTGCGCTTCTACGGGCTGAGGCTGCACTCCGCCGCCTGGACGCTCGTTCGCTTCACGGAGCTGGGGGGCGGCGAGGCGGGGGAGCCGCCGGAGAGGACTTGCTCGGACTTTACGAAGGACATCGGGGTCGGGACCTTCATGAACGTCAGCGGCGGGGGCACGGCAGGGCTGCTGCGCGTGCACGTTAAGCCGCTGCGCAAGAGCGAGCCGAGCAAGGAATACGCGCTGTGCACGCGCAGCGCGGACGGCCGCTGGCTGCAGCTGGAGGATGGAGACGGTCGGGTTTTAGTCCTGGAGGAGAAAAAGTCCCTGCTTCCTCTATGGCTGCAGGTCATCCTCATCTCCTGCCTGCTGGTCCTTTCCGGGATGTTCAGCGGCCTCAACCTGGGCCTGATGGCCCTGGACCCCATGGAGCTGCGCATTGTGCAGAGCTGCGGCACGGACAAGGAGAAGAAGTACGCCCGCAAGATCGAGCCCATCCGTAGCAAGGGCAACTACCTGCTGTGCTCGCTGTTGCTAGGCAACGTGCTCGTCAACACCACGCTCACTATCCTCCTGGACGACCTGATTGGCTCGGGCCTGGGCGCCGTGGTGGCCTCCACCGTGGGCATCGTCATCTTCGGCGAGATCGTCCCCCAGGCGCTGTGCTCCCGCCACGGGTTGGCGGTGGGCGCTAACACCATCATCCTCACCAAGTTCTTCATGTTCCTCACTTTCCCGCTGTCCTTCCCCGTCAGCAAGCTGCTGGATGTTCTGCTCGGCCAGGAGATTGGCACCGTGTACAACCGCGAAAAGTTGGTGGAGATGCTGAAGGTGACGGAGCCCTACAACGACCTGGTCAAGGAGGAGCTCAACATGATCCAGGGGGCGCTGGAGCTCCGCACCAAGACAGTGGAGGATGTCATGACCCCCCTGGCCGACTGCTTCATGATTCAGGCCGATGCCGTGCTGGACTTCAACACCATGTCCGAGATCATGGAGAGCGGCTACACGCGCATCCCCGTCTACGATGACGAGCGCTCCAACATCGTGGACATCCTCTACGTCAAGGACCTGGCCTTCGTGGACCCCGACGACTGCACCACGCTCAAGACCATCACCAAGTTCTACAACCACCCCGTCCACTTTGTCTTCCATGACACCAAGCTGGACACCATGCTGGAGGAGTTCAAGAAAGGTGTGTTTGTGTGTGTGTGTTGACCCTCGCGCGACCTCCAGCTGGTCAACAGGAAGTTGAGCCTGCAGCGCTTCCTGTGTCAGGGATCAATAAGCTGCAGTCATCATTGATCACTGAAGGGCGCGCTGTCACCTTCATCTCATGCAGCCTTTAGAGAAAATAGAAATCTAATAATAAATAGTTGGTATGTTTTTTTATATACACATAAATAACTATTAATAATAACAGCGTTTTAAATGTGATTTAAATGTTCTGCTACGATGAAAGAGACTATTTTAGACTTGTGTGCTATCTTTTAGCTTGATTGACGTATTCAGTTCATTTGGAGCTGTTAATACGTACAAGTATATATCATCCTGTCATCTCGCTTTCTGTTCATTCAATTCAGTAAAAATGGGCAGATTTCAGACATAATTGCTCATTGGGATTAATCATGACTCATTTATTCTGATTCATTAATCTGATTAATCATTTCACAGCCCGAATTCAGTTTTGAACTTGAGTTGTTTGTGAAACTATTTTCCCGATAGTAAATAATGTAAATAAATCCTATTTTCCCGATAGTAAATAATGTAATTAAACTATTTTCCCATAGTAAAAATGTCAATAAAAACAATTTTCTCAATAGTAAATGATGTCAATAGAAACTATTTTCCTTAATAGTAAATCATGTAAATAAATCTGATTTTCCCGATAGTAAATAAACTAATTAAACTATTTTCCCATAGTAAAAATGTCAATAAAAACTATTTTCTCAATAGTAAATAATGTCTATATAAACTATTTTTCTCATAGCAAATCATTTAAATATATGCTGCTTTCGCCGTTATAAATAATGTCAATATAATCTATTTTCTCATAGTAAATCATGTAAATATATGCAGTTTTTTGCATAGTAAATAACGTAAATACAATAGTCTGTTCCAGGGTCAAACTGTGGTCATCATAAAAGTATTATGTGTACCGGCAATGTTGGAAGTCACATTTGAATGGTAAACTGTCATACAAGTGTAAAAAGAAGTGAAGCCGTTTAAATAGTAAAGACAAAGCTTTAGCTCTTTTTGACATAAAGTAACTAGCATGAATCTTGAGAACTTGGGACAAATGTAGTACATGTACTGGATTGTACTGATACAAGTATTCAATTTGCAGTACTCTGTTGAAGTTAGCCCAGGCCTAAGCTAAACTCTCTGCCAGGATGTTTTCATGAAGGTTGTCACATGCTCCCTCCTGTTTCCAGGTAAATCCCACCTGGCCATCGTTCAGAAGGTCAACAACGAGGGGGAGGGGGATCCCTTCTACGAGGTGCTGGGATTGGTCACTTTAGAAGATGTCATCGAGGAGATCATCAAGTCGGAGATCCTGGACGAATCAGACCTGTACAGTGAGTCAGCACTTCCTGTTTGACAAATATAGACTTGAGAAAAGCTGCTTTGGTGGCTTGGAGACCAGATTGGATTGAGGATTTCCTGATCTGAGATCAGATTGATCAGATAGGATTCCTAAAGTGAGGTGATTCATGTCAACGTTTCCACTCTGACCTTCCCCGTGTGTCTCCGCAGCCGACAACCGCAACAAGAAGCGAGTGGATGCCAACAAAAACAAACGAGACTTCTCTGCTTTTAAACACGATGGCGACAGCAAGGCCAAGATCTCGCCTCAGCTCATGCTGGCTGCTCATCGCTTCCTGGCTACGGGTGAGCGTCCGCACGCCGTTAACTTGTCCATCAGTGGCGCTTGTTATTCATTGGCTCCGTCACAGGAAATGAACGTAACGTCAATGTGCTTCTCTTGTTCTAGAGGTCAGCCTGTTTGCCGCTTTCCACGTGACAGAGAAGGTACTGTTGAGGATCCTGAGGCATCCCGATGTCGTCCAGGAGCTCAAGTTCAACGACAACGACAAGCGAGCGCCGCAGCACTTCCTGTACCAGCGTGGGAAACCTGTCGACTACTTTGTCCTCATCCTGCAGGTGTGAACCTTTTTTTTCAGGAGAGGGCGGAGCTTATCAACAGAGCAGGAAGGGGGAGGGGCAGTCTAGGCGGGTGTCCTCACGACACCTGATGAGACACCTTTGGATCATGTGACCTCAAACGTGCAACCTGAGCATTGATGCTCACCTTACATCTCTTTTTTATTAGGTACCCTTCTACCTAATACCCTCCTCGGTGGCCTCTTTATTAGGTACCCTTCTATCAGCTACACCTAATACCAGTCTCAGTGGCCTCTTTATTAGGTACACCCCATGTCCACAACGTGAGGTGCACACTTGAGGCCTTGTGTAGATCAATGATGGGTGTCCGTTTCTGTAAGAACACACTTCTGCTACAATATTCATAGTGTGTGTGTGTGTGTGTGTGTGTGTATGTGTGTTTGTTTCAGGGTCGAGTGGAGGTGGAGGCGGGAAATGAGAACATGAAGTTTGAGACGGGACCGTTTTCCTACTACGGTGTCATGGCACTCAACACGCCATCCCTGGGTGAGCAAAAACAAACACACACACACACTCTTTAATAAGATATGTAGTGGATGCAAACACTTTTTATTTTATTTATTTCTAATTTTTTATTATATTACTAATTTAATAAGCACATTTCCCACAAAATATACGTCATGATTTTCATCTTTCATTTGTTTCATTTGAAGCTACCTTGTTGTTGTTTGTGATGACGTAACTCGTCCTTGAGGCTCTGCCACTGTGCGCTGTGACACACTGCTGCCCCCTGGTGGGGGCGTCCCGTGTCTGCTGGTTGTGTTGCTGCACACGCGCCAACACACGCGCACACAAACACACCGCTTTTGCTACGCGTTGACATCTTGACGTCAACGCGGCTGCTAATCCGCCATTGAAAATAGTCCAGGAGTTCAAAGGTTGGAACAAACGGGATACTGCTTTAAAAAGTATCCATAAATGTACTAGTATTATTGATTGTATTGTATTGATGTGTGAAGTTTCCAGACATTCGTTAATTATTCATGACATTGAGGCAGAGAGGAGGTGCTACAAAACAAAACAAATAAATCCTGTCTCTTTCTGCCCCCCCCTCCATCCCTCTCCCTTCTGCCCAGCCGTCACCCCCCCTCTCTCCCCATCAGTGGCGTCCCCCCCTCCGAGACGCCTCTCTCTTAAGAGGTTTTCCGTGTTCTCGCGTTTTCCAGGTAAACACTCGCATGCACCCCGCCCCCACACCCCCAGGCCACGGGAGGGTGGTGGGAGAGAGCACCTCGCTCATCCTCCCCACTCTTCATCATCGCCATCATCCCTGTCTTTCACCAGCAAGAGTTAGCCAAAAAAAAAAAAAACATTTGGCGACTGTAATGTCTACTTTGTCCGCCAGAGGGCAGGGATGAGTCAATGAGCGGAAGCAGGTGAGATACCTTCAAGTCACCTGAACTTCCAAGTGTATAGCACAAACGTAAAACATATCATATGGCATTTATGTCACATGAATAATAACACAGATTAATGGTTGACGTTGTAGCGCTAACTTAGCAACTTAGTGCTTGTTTAGCATGTCAAAATAGCGTTCTATAGGGAATAACTTTGCTTGCTGGGTGAGACGCGCTCATTTTAAACTCCGCCCCCTTTACCCACTGTCAGGTGTGACACTGCGAGTGGGATACAAGGAACAGTCAAGGAACAGTTTCACATTTGCCCTCATTTGAGCTGTACAGATGCTTAGATAAGCTAAGCTAGCTGGGCGCTAATATCACACTTTGTTTACCTGCACCGCCATGGAACCCCTCCTAAAATAACCTTGCTGGTAGGTGCTCCCGTCCCTTCCCCTTCCCCTTCCATGACCTCACTGACCTCAGCCAATGAGAGCGAAGCGTTTTGGACTCATGTGGCAGCATGTTCACCTTCACGTCACGTCATCGTCGGCCATATTTGTGTGTTGCAGTGGTTGTGTCTTAGTTGGTGCATTTGTGTACGTAGCGGTTCATTCAAATCCAACCTGAACTGTACTTGAAGTAAACACTTTACTCTGTGCCATGTTGCAATGCAACTTGGTACAGAGTACCACAAGCGGTAAGACCGTAGAATACAAGTTTGCTTATGCAGCTTCATTAGCAGCGTGTTAGCAGGTTGGCTAACGGTGCAGCAGAGTTAAGAGAGGTGCATTTTTTCTGTCCATGCACACTCACCATTTTGAGTGTAACTGACAGTGTACTTAGACTACAAAGGACTAAGTGTAAGTACGTACTGTAAGTGCACCAATTTAGACAATCACAGCATACTTAAGTGTTTTATTTGAGAAATAACCAGTGTGTTTACGTCTGGTGTGTGTGTGTGTGTGTGTGCTCCGTCCCATCTGTGACACACCGGCCTTCCATGCAATTCTAGAATTCCGCTCCCCGTCCCACGGGGGCAACCTCAACCGGTCTGCGTCCGTGAGCTGTGGTGAGCGTGGAGCGGAGAGCTCCTCCATGGGCGGCAGCAACTCTCAGATCCCAGGAACGCCTTTCCAGTACATTCCCGACTTCTGCGTGCGCGCCCTTACAGACCTTCAGTTTGTCAAGGTAACACATCCTCTCTGATTCCCTTGTTGCATTGTTGCCGTGGTGTATTTATGACAAGCGGCGGCCATGTTTGTCACATTCAGATCACTCGCTGTCAGTACCAGAACGGCCTTTTGGCATCCAGACTGGACAGCTCGCCTCAGTCGCCGGAGGGCAGTCAAGGTCGCCTGGACACGATGGCCGCGCAGCAACTCCCCGTCACACCACCAGGGACACGCCCTGTGCTGCCCCTGGCCACGCCCCCTGTGAAGCGCCTGTCGTCTAACGCTCAGCCGATGCCTCTGGCGGGCAGCCGCGTAGCTCCGCCCCAAACTGCCCCTGCCTCCTTTGGACGCAGACCCAGCCAGTGTCTGCCCCAAGCCGCCGCCGCCGCCCCTTCTAGTAACCACGCACCCCCTCGTCAAACCACGTCTCCCGTCGACCCCGACAACGCTCCGGGAGAGACCACCACCCTGCTCAGCGAGCAGCACAACTGTGTGGACTCCCGCAGAGCCAGCCAGCACGTGCACACCATCAGTCACGCACACACCGAGAGTACCATCTAACACACACACACAATGAAGGATGACCGCTGACCTCCCTGCATGCCCCCCCCCGCCCCCCCCAATACTCTCAAACACATCTTTTTTTTCTCGTGGGGGCATGATACGCTTGAAACCAGGAAGTGGATGTTGTTAGCTGAGCTCCATTTTTTAAATTGATTTCCTTTCATTTTTGGGGAACCAAACTCGCTGAGGGGGCAGCACGGCGGTCGAGTGGTTACCAGGGAGACCAGGGTTCAATTCCACCCTCGGCCATCTCTGTGTGGAGTTTGCATGTTCTCCCCGTGCATGCGTGGGTTTTCTTCGGGTACTCCGGTTTCCTCCCACATTCCAAAAACATGCTAGGTTAATTGGCCACTCCAAATTGTCCATAGGTATGAATGTGAGTGTGAATGGTTGTTTGTCTATATGTGCCCTGTGATTGGCTGGCCACCAGTCCAGGGTGTACCGCGCCTCTCGCCCGAAGACAGCTGGGATAGGCTCCAGCACCCCTGCGACCCTCGTGAGGAAAATCGGTAGAAAATGAATGAATGAAACTCACTGAGGCGATGGTTAGCATCTTCCTGCTCCATGTTTAGAATACTGGCGATATATTTGAGTGTACTTTGACAGGCGTTAGCATCTCCTCCATCACTGTGACGCACGCTAATGTTGACGTCGAAGCATTCAAACAAAAACAACAGAGGAGTATTTGTTTACAACAGCGACCTGAAGGTCGATGTTGACATGAGTTTTGTTTTTATCAGGGATTGACAGGAGAATGGATGAGCGCTGTCTGTTTGTGTAGCGTAGCTTAGCGTTCTTAGCATAGAGAATAACTTGCGTCATTGAAAACTTCAATGAAGTACACCATGTAATACCACTAAAGGGAAAATAATATATATATATATATATATATATATATATACATATACATATATATATATGGCAAGCTAATTGGTGAGGTTAGCTTACGAAGCAAAGCTGTTCTCTTGGCGCTAACTGTCTATCTAACCAACATATGTCTTTCATATTTATTAACTCTGGAGGTTAGCCATTGTTAGCATATTAGTGCACATTCCACTGCATGTCTCCACACCTTTTAACCCTCTTTTAGCCTAAAGGTGTAATCACACACACATACGGCACTGGAAATGATGCAAAGTACATCTGATTGTGTTTGTGTGTTTGCTTTGGTTGCATGTAATCTCTTGAACTTCTTTATGTAGCCACATGATACCGTTCATGATATTAAGTTATTAATTTCAACGGAGAACACTTGTATAAGCTAGCACTGATGACAGACACTTTATGTTGTGTAGCAGAGGCCTACAAAAGTCCAAGATTCCAAAGCGAGTGTCCTTTTTTGGAGGATAAGACTTGAACTCATAGCAAACATGTCTTCTGCCTTTCGGCCTGCAAGGTTGAGGTCTTGATGGAGGGAATGATTGGCTTCCGCACTGTAAATACCATCAAGCTGGTGGGAGCATGTAGCATCAGCACCAATAGACATGTCTATAGTGATGTTGTTAAATTCACTGTGTCGTCACGGTGCACGAACGCATCGCGAGCTCGACCGGACTCGACCGCTAAAGCACAATATTTGCTGGTCTGACATGAGCTGGAGTCCAAACTTGTGAACTTGTTATTCTGATGGATAGCGAGGAGATGATGGACGTTGTGGATCAGCGATTGTGGTTCTGATGGGCTTCAGTCGTCCACTTGTGGCGCAGCAGTGGAACGTTTTGGTTCCAGACAGGCCGAAAACTGGCTCTTCCACTTTGGTGGATTTTATTGGGCGGGACCCGGTAAGCCACTAGTAGCCTTACTGAGTGTTTGAGGACGGGGCCCGATGGTCCGTCAGGGTCCCTGCTGCCAGCGTGCAGCAGGCTGACAACTGTGAAATACTTTAATGTTTAGTTTGCACTGAAAGAAACGAGCTTCCAAATTTCATTGTGTAAATTATATATACATTTATATATTATTATTATTATTATTATTATTATTATTATTATTATTATTATTATTATTATTATTATTATTATATGTTCCATGAGCAATAAACATTGCACAAGCTTTGACCTCACGCTATAATTCTCATCCTCTGCCACTTTTTTCCAACACGAAGATAACCAAAGCTGAAGTCATCCTCCTCCGCTGCCACTCAGAAATATTGAAAATTCCAGCTCAAGTCTTGTTTTCCTTGTTCCTGTGGTTCCTATGGTGGGATAGCAGCGGGGGAGCGTAGCTTGCTAGCAGCTCCTGCAGTGTTGTTGTTCTTGAAGGCTGCAGAGTGATGATTAGACCCGCGTGAAGGACCACCGTTTGCATTCCCTTCTTCATCATTTCCTACCGACAAACCAAAACAACTTTTCATTTGTACTCATTAACACGCTGGACTCACTGGTGAATATTTGTTCTTTTTCTGCAATGTTTGACGGCCGGAACACTTCCTAATGTGGAGTGTGTGCAATGTGTACATACGTACTGTTTTTTTAAAGCACCTGAAGAATCTGTAAGGGTTAATAAACCTGACTTCTATTTCTCTACAGAACATAACAGTTCTCACACTTCTCTGTGTGTCATTGTGTGCATCCCCGGCTCTTGACGGGCGCTTGTTATCACACACTCTGTGGGAACTTTGTAACTATTCTTATCAGTCAAAAGGAAACAGGCTCATATGATGAAAATAATCAACGGTATGCTATCAAAAGTACACATAACTTTTAAAAATGTTTCCAGTTTCTTCACAGAAGAAGTACATGATTACATCGACCATCGACCAGAACAGTTACCTTTGTTGTTTTAGCTTGCATTTAAAAAATGGTGTGTAAATATTTTCAATTTAAATAACTAATATGTATGCTATAGTATATAATATAATCTAATATCATAAGAAGACTAAATGAATGTTAAAATATTTACATTTGAAAACAAGAAAACATAACCTGGACGTGTGGTTGTTTTCCTGCGTATCGGGATAAAAAAAAAATCAGCCCAGCGCCAAAATGTCTTCCACGGCCTGCCAACCAGTGTAGGAGGAGCCAACATGGCCGCCAACAGGCACAGTTTCATGGTCGCCATGTTGGATCGCTCGTGCTGCATTGTTTACTACGAAGTTAGCGATTTTTGTAGGTTGGTACGAGTTATTGTTTCTGAATAGTTCAGTCATTCAAATTTGAATGCATAATTTAGGTGTGGTGACATAGCTTCGTCAAGTTTGATATACACGAGGTCGTAATTCATATAACTTAAGTTCATTAAAGTCAAGCGAACCATGTACACAAATATGTATTATTAAGATACACATTCTTAAAATAATGCTACATTAACGTGTATTTTAGACGTGCCTTTTGATTACGTTGACTCAAAAGTATACTCGAGTTTAGCTGAGTTGTGAAGCTGACTCAAATAGGTTCGATAAACATGAATACCCATTTATCCCTTCTTTTGAACGCAGCATCCGCCCTCGTAGGCGGGGCCTGTTGCTGAGTAGTCACATGACCTGTCCCGAGCCAGGTTGACCAATTCCAATATGGTGGCCAGCTTGGCAGGTCTACGGTTCTTGTTGATGATATTGTTGTCGTGCGGGATCAGGTCGGGCTCCTGCAGCCAGGGAGCCCCGCTCGTCTTGGGCCTGCGCCTGGAGGAGGCGGCGGCTCAAGTGTACAGGAAGGGTCGGATCATCTCAGCGCCAGAAGGAGCGACGTTCAAGCTCCGTCTCTTCGGGACCGACTTGAATAAACAGACCTGGCCGTGGCTGGCTTTCGCTGGGGCACCCGGAGGGGGTGTCGTGGACCCCTGCGAGGATGAGTCCAACCGGCAGACTGCCGCTTTCCGGGTGAAGGAACCCTTCAGCCGGGATGAGGAGTACGGCGGGCTGCTCACGGTGGTCAGCAGCCCGGAGGGCAACGAGCAGATCCTCCATCATCTGTGTGTACTGAGCGGGGAGAAGTGGACCTCGGTGGGCCCGGATAGGCTGCGCATCAACACGGACAAGTCTGTACCCTCGGACTACATCCCACCGTGGGGCCTGGCTGTGCTCATACCGCTGCTGCTGCTCGTCTGCGGGCTGCTGAGGACAGTCAACCTGAGCCTCCTCTGGCTCGACCCTGTGGAGCTTTACGTCCTTCACAGCTGCGGTTCTGAGGAGGAGAAACGGGCCGCCAAACGTCTGGAGCCCATCAGGAGGAGAGGGAACTTTCTGGTGAGTTCTTGGCTAGCCATCTGTGAGGTTCTGCTTGGTTCTTAAGGGGATAGTTGGGAATTTTTTTTACATGAAGTTGTATGACGGGCTGCACGGCGGGCGAGTGGTTAGCCTGCAGACCTCACAGCTAGGAGACCAGGGTTCAATTCCACCCTCGGCCATCTCTGTGTGGAGTTTGCATGTTCTCCCCGTGCATGCGTGGGTTTTCTCCGGGTACGCCGGTTTCCTCCCACATTCCAAAAACATGCTAGGTTGATTGTCCACTCCAAATTGTCCATAGGTATGAATGTGAGTGTGAATGGTTGTTTGTCTATATGTGCCCTGTGATTGGCTGGCGACCAGTCCAGGGTGTACCCCTCCTCTCGCCCAAAGACAGCTGGGATAGGCTCCAGCACCCCCGCGACCCTCGTGAGGAAAAGCGGTAGAAAATGAATGAATGAATGAATGAATGAAAGTTGTATGACATTCCCAACAGCGGTGAGTCTGGCCGGATTCCTCTGACGGGGAACGTACTTCCAGTTAGTTGCTCACATTGGCCTCACAAAAATGCCTCTTTCAGACCTAAAAATCAGACCTAACAAGACACTCGGCGTTGTAATACTCTTTTGAACGCATATCGTTTTGAGAAGCCAAACTCTTTACTAACCGGAACTACCTTCACCATGTGGGGCTTAGTCACTGTTAATGGACTACATTGCTGATGGGAATGTCATACTAGCCTTCACGTCAAAACAACTATTCCCAACTATTCCTCTAAGTGTGTTTGCTTTGGCAGGCCTGCTCGCTGCTCTTCCTGTGCGTCCTGGGTCACTCGGTTCTGGGTGTGCTTCTTTTCCGTGCCCTGGGCTCCATCGTGTCGGCTGTCTTCACCAGCGCCATCCTCCTCTTCTTCCTGGTGGAGCTGCTGCCTCACATCGTGTGCTCAGGTTACGGCTTCCAAATGGCACCGGGCCTCACCTGGCTGGCCCAGGTGTGCATGGTCCTCACCTGCCCCCTGTCCTGTCCCCTGGGTCTGGTCCTGGACCTGGCTCTCAGGCGGGACATCAGCACCTGCGGCATCAGGGAGCGGGCCATGGAGATGATACGCACTAGCGTCAACGACCCGTACAGGTACAAGCGTTGCGTATGTGCGCCGCTTTGAACGCAGGTTTCTAATGGCGTCCGTGTTTGTGCAGCGAGTTTGTGAAGGAGGAGTTCAGCCGTGGAACGCTGCGAAGTAAGACAGTGGAGGACATCTTGACGCCCCTGAAGGACTGCTTCATGCTGCCCAGCTCCACTCTGCTGGACTTCTCCACCATGTCAGACATCATGCAGAGCGGATACACGCGTGTGCCCATCTATGATGAGGACAGGTGGGGCGCAGCTAGAACCAATGACAACGATGTTTAATTCATCCATATACATTTTTAATGTCCATTCCACTTGGGCACATTTAGCTTGGTCACATGGTCACGTTTCTTGAAAGTGTTCTTTCTGTCTCCAACGGCTTGTTGAGGAAGCTTAGTTTGGTATTAAAAAGAGTTAAGGTTTAAACACGGAATGAAAGAAAGTGGTTACAGTTTAAACCGTCATTGCTAATCATTTCTGTCATTTCATCACAATCCTCCTCCTCCTCCTCCTCATGGTGTGCCTGTGTGATGTGCAGGTCCAACATTGTGGAGATCCTCTACGTCAAGGACTTGGCCCTGGTCGACCCAGACGACTGCACCCCCATGACCACCATCACCAAGTTCTACAACCACCCCCTGCACTTTGTCTTCAACGACACCAAACTGGACGCCATGTTGGAGGAGTTCAAGAAAGGTGCGTCTCCTCGCCGACACCCCCTGGTGGATTCCGGCCACCAAGCGGGTGGAAGGTTACCACACAGTAACACTACACGCTGTACACGCTGGTGTATTTGCTAGGGGTGTAACACTGCATGTATTTGGGGGTGTGCTCACACAATACACAGTAAGGGAGGGGACAACACCCCCTCCACACTCCAAACCCTCCTGCTAGCTTGACATAATCCATAATTGTATTCCATGACTCACCATGACATATTAACCTGCATTTGCCTCGCTGCAAGTTTTTAACACTTAGCATCTCGAAGCAACCGTGGTGCATTCAAGGTCAACCCAAGTACGAAATCTTGAGGAAAAAAACATGATCAGTTCAGTATAAAGACATAAAGCTGTATAAAGTATGTCATGACAGTGAATGCTAGCATGCATTCATAAATTATTCCTTAATCTTTTTAGGGTTATTGACGTGCTGTCTCTTTTTGCAAGGTAAAAAATGTAAAAAAAAAAAGGATAAAAAAATCAGTGAATTTGAGAGGTTCCACAGTATATATTATTTCATTTATTTGAAATTACAGTGGGAATATAAACATTTTTGGTCATTTTAAAATAAGAAAGGTTGTAAATTTACATGAAAAAGTCAATACTGAAATTATTGTTAGAGAAAAAAGTTAGCATTTCACAAAAAACGGACATTGTGAAAAAGCCTAAGAAAATTTCCAAGAAATGAGTTCAAGTATTACAAGATGAAAGTAGCATTTTTGTGAGAAAAAGTAATATTTGTTACGACAAAACTGCAATTTTATGGGAAAAAAAGTTTACATTTTAGTAAAAAAAATGTACAAGGTGAAAGTTGTCATTTTATGAAAATAAAATCTCAAAATTTCCAAGAATACAATATGGCAATATGTGAGAATCCTAATTTTACGAGCAAACAGTTGCTACTTTAGAAGATGAATGATAATATTACGATAAATGGTATGCTGACAAGAATGACCTGCCAATAGTTATTTATCTTGTTTCATCTTTAAAGATAACGCTTTACATTTGCTTCTTTTGCTGAAGCCAAGGTCAAGATCACTTCATACACCCCTACTGTTTGCTTTCAGGAAAACAAGTGTTTATGAATGAATACTTGCAGGACAACTTCCTCTAGTGGTCACTGACAGTAATGACTAAACCATTTGACCATTTGTCCCATTAGGCAACTCTCACATGGCCATCGTCCAGAAGGTAAACAACGAGGGAGAAGGCGATCCCTTCTACGAGGTTCTGGGCTTGGTCACCTTGGAGGACGTGATCGAAGAGATCATCAAGTCGGAGATCTTGGACGAGTCAGACGGTTACTGTAGGTTCTGATCTGGTTCCGCACTTTCACATATCCATCCATCCATTCTCTATACCGATGGCTGGGTGATACTGGGTGATCTATATTATTCATATATCCACATTTCTTTGAAGCATGTCTTTTTTATTAGTGTAGACTGGATGTGCACTGTCACTCTTGATGGTCTCGCTCATCACGCTGCTGCGTGTGCCAGCGCCCCCTTTATGTTCTAGCATAAAGGTACAAGGCTATTTAGCATAATAGTATAAAGGTACAAGGCTATTTAGCATGATAGCATAAGGGTACAAGGATATTTAGCATGATAGCATAAAGGTACAAGGCTATTTAGCATGATAACATAAAGATATGAGGATATGTAGCATGATAGCATAAAGATACAAGGATATTTTGCATGATAGCATAAAGATACACAGATATTTAGCATGATAGCGCAAAGGTACAAGGGTATTAAGCATGATAGCACAAAGATACAAGGCTATTTAGCATGATAGCATAAAAGTACACAGGTATTTAGCATGATAGCATAATGGTACAATTGTATTTATCATGATAGCATAAAGGTACAAGGATATTTAGCATGATAGCACAAAGGTACAAAGGTATTTAGCATGATAGCATAAAGATGCAAGGAAATTTAGCATGATAGCATAAAGATACAAGGATATTTTGCACGATAGCATAAAGATACACAGATATTTAGCATGACAGCATAAAGGTACACAGGTATTTAGCATGATAGCATAATGGTACCATTGTATTTATCATGATAGCATAAAGGTACAAGGATATTTAGCATGATAGCACAAAGGTACAAAGGTATTTAGCATGATAGCATAAAGATGCAAGGAAATTTAGCATGATAGCATAAAGGTACAAGGATATTTAGCATGATAGCACAAAATTACAATTATATTTAACATGATAGCATAAAGGAACAAGGATATTTAGCATGGTAGCATAAAGGAACAATTGTATTTAACATGATAGCATAAAGGTACAAGGATATTTAGCATGATAGCATAAAGGAACAATTGTAGTTAACATGATAGCATAAAGGTACAAGGATATTTAGCATGATAGCATAAAGGAACAATTGTATTTAGCATGATAGCATTAAGGTACAAGGATATTTAGCATGAGAAGTATATGGAATTTGAATCTAAATATATCAGCATATGAGTTTTGGTCCGTATCCTACTTTAGCAGCACTCACGCTGGCTGTCCTGTGTGACCTTACAGTGGACAGGAAGGTCAAACGTCCTCTGGCGCCGATGGAGATCCCCCTCGAGCCTCGCGGCGCCCCCGAGGAGTTCTCCCTCTTCAAGCCTCCTGAGGGAGAACCCAAGATTCGAACGTCGCCGCAGCTCCTGCTGGCCACTCACCGCTTTCTGTCCAGAGGTGCGTGGTTGTGTTCCGGGTGGGGTGTGGGGTTTTGGCGCCGTGCGCAATGTGTGAGAATAGAAACCATCTCCTAACCTTTGACCCCCCCGCAGAGGTGGAGCATTTCAGCCCAGTGCGCGTGTCTGAGAAGGTCCTCTTCCACTTGCTGCGCCACCCCAGCGTCAACCAGGAGGTGCACTTTGACCCTGGAAACCGGCTGAGCCCCGCCCATTACCTGTACACACGCAACCACCCGGTGGACTATTTCATTCTGCTGCTGCAGGTGAGCACACCTTGGTCTTTGTGTTGGTATGTCAGTGAGCCTGGCCAACGTGTCGGTCTGCCGTCAGGGTCGCGTGGAAGTGGAGATCGGCAAAGAAGGACTCAAGTTTGAAAACGGGGCGTTTACGTACTATGGCGTGTCCGCACTAACGCTGCCCTCCTCAGGTAGGAATAGAAACTGCACCAACAGACAGTGCTTGTTTTTACTGAAAGCATTCTGTTTATTTTGTGTCTGTGTGTGTGTGTGTGTGTTACCAGTGCACCAGTCTCCTGTGTCGACTCAGCGTCAATCACCCAGAGATCCGTTTGACTCGACAGAAACGACCAGCCCGTCTAGTTACTGCCCAGACTACACCGTCAGAGCGCTCACCGACCTGCAGCTGATTCGGGTGTGTGTGCACATATGGCGGACACGGCAATAAGCTCCTGTTCTAAATGTGTGTGTGTGTGTGTGTGTGTGTGTGTGTGTAGGTGACACGCCTCCAGTACCTGAACGCTCTGATGGCGTCACGGGCCGGCCCCGGTGCAGACCCGTTGGAGATCAAGATCCTCCCCAACAGTCAGACCAAACTGCTCAATGACAGGAACGCCGCCACACAAGGTAGCCCCGCCCCTCAGCATCGCCTTGCCTCCCCCTTTCCGCACTAACATCCACTTCCTGTTTTCTGTCAGCTGACCAAAACAAATCTTCTTTTCTTGACTGTCTCCTTCAGACTTCAGCTTGTCTTTCTTTGACACCATAGACAACTACTGTTAGTGCGTCTGTGCACAAGGTGAACGCACACTCTCTTGCTGCTGTGTTTTTGTGTGCGTGTGCATGCGTGTGCATGTGTGTGTGTGTTAGCGTCACGCCTGCTTTACTATCACGTAAGTCAACACACTCTTGTGTTGTTATTCTGTCACTCATCTTCACAGTAAATATGCAGTGCTTCCCACAGGACTGCAATCTATCCGTGGTAGTGGTGGCTTAGATGGTGGAGTGGGGGGGTGACGTAATGATCATCATATTTGCATAACTAGCCATGACGCATTTGCACAAGTTGAGCAAACAACATGCAAAAATTAAAGCACGCCCTTCACCCTACCTCTGTTCTTCCTGCTGCAGGGGGCAGCTGCGGGGCGCTGGAGAGCTCCACAGAAGAAGAAGCTCGAGCGTAGGGACTGCTCTTCGTTCCTTCTCGATGTTGTAAATATTAATAGTAGTAGTAGTAGTAGTACTATGTTTTATAAACACTTGTGTAGACATTATTTACTTGGATTTTATGTGGGCGGTGCCTTTCTTCCACTTCAGCATTGCCATTTGTCACTTTGGCTGTGCGTGTGTGTATGCGTGCGCGTGCACGTGCATACAAGCATCCGTCCAATCAGACAGTAAGGAACGGTTCAAAGCGCCTCGGTGTGTGCACTGTGACACTTGCAAGGCGCTCGTCACTTGACCTTTTGGGCTGGTTTCCACGGTTACATAGGTTTGATGAGTCTTTCGTGGCGATATCCGAAAGACTTGATAAGGAGCGCCAACAAAAGTCATTAGCAAACATGCTAATAAAGCATTCCAGTACGTTCTTAAAGGGGAGCTGCACTTTTTTGGGAATTTTGCCCATCATTCCCAATCCTTATGTGAAACATGAACACATATTTATTTCCCTTTTGTGTGCATTGCAACACGAGAAAACGAGTTAATTTCTAACAATGCATGTCATGGAAGGTAACTATTTCGACTATGAAGCCCTCTAAAAAAACAACATTGCATGGTTTGATATCCATGCTTTGATCATGCATTATGTTGCATAGTTGCCCTATTTTAATGATCACTTATGCTCGTTCTGTCAACAACACTTACAATGTCTGCTCTCCTTTGGATGGCTGTGTCTTCCAGCACAAGAAGAAGAAATAGTTTGGGTAGTGTTTTAAATCATCAAAATAAGGCAAGATAATGCAACTATTACATGTTATCATCAGGGTACGTGCTAATGCATGATCACAGCATGGATATCAAACCCTGCAACGTTGTTATCGGTTTTTGTTACAGGGCTTCATAGTCGAAATAGGTGTATCCCAATGACAGTATTGTAAGCTAGCTCGTATTAACTCGTTTTCCTGTGTTATAATGCACAGAAAAGGGAAATAAATTCCACAAAAAGTGCAGTTCCCCTTTAAGGAGGACATAAACATCATTGTTTGTCATTCTGAAGACACTCCTGTAGCAACTTTATTGTGTATTTAAAATGTTTTGTTCACGACACAATGTACCGCAAAGCTGCTTTCATTTTGAACAATTCTAAATTCCAAGACTTGAAGTCAAATTTGAGTGGAAATATTCCAATGGAAGAACACCTGACGTGTTCAATTCCTACAATGTCCTTCTAACTGGAATGTGCTCAGTTTCCTTTACCATGAATTTGAAAGCACCTTGAGCCTTTCCTGTTGTTGTTTTTTTTTTGTTGTCTCTCTGTCAATATGACATCATTAGCATGCTAACATGCGCAATGAGCTTCATGTGCTTTCACTGATAGCGCCACGCGCACTTGGTGCTGTAAATATTCACTTTTATAAACGACCAACTGATAATATTCTCCAAGTGCATGCCAAAGCTACCAAGGCTTGATAAGCTCATTTCCCATCCTGGAAGTTAGCATGCAGGTTTATGTTGTTTGACTTCCTTTTAGCAGAACAATGAAATATATGTTGTACAGTGGACATGGAACATCTGTGCTAATTCTGCACAATATTCATTTAGTTCCTTGCCTTTACCAATACCAAGCCAATACTAAGGCAGTTAGCAGCAATGCTAACATTTGTCATAGATCACAAGGTTTGTTTTGCGTTTCTGTTTCCCCAAACATTGAAATTAACATCTAACAGGTGAATTGCTAAGCTAAGATTGGACAATCGTCGTTTCAGAAGGTGGTTTTAGTGTACTTATAACCTTTTGTTGTCTTATTTGCTGGTCGTGAGTTTACATGAAGGAAAATAAGCAGATCAGTGTACACTATTGTTAGCATAAAATGTGTGGTTAGCATCAGGCTAGTTGGGTCTTTTTAAATGCTGAATGTAAAAAGATCACGAAAATGAAGTGTTGCAGGGTTGAACACTGCTTAGATGACGTAATTTATAGATTTTAGGTACAGCATTGTAATTTATTTAAACTGAAATCACTTACTGTTTATTTATGGGTTGAACTTTTGACAGTTTTTAATCAAGAGGACCACCCTTCTATTGAATACATTCGATAATTCTGTTTTACTAGCAAATAAAGTCAATCCAGTTGTAAACGCCTCGTGTTTCTTTATTTAATCATTATAAACTACAGTCAACATTTTATTACGCTTGTGCTTTTCTGTACTTTTATGTAACAGCGCCTCCTACTGTCCGATAGACTCAAATTGTGTCGGCTGTCACGTCTTGGCCAAATCTCGCGTGATTGTGATTGTAAACATGTCACGTGGTGGCGGAAGTAGCACTGCGACAGTTGCATTAAGGTTGGCTAGTTTGAGTTCGGCCGAGGTTGGAATTTCGACTTGTAGGTTGTATGTTCTCCCCGTGTGTGCGTGGGTTTTACTCCGGTTTCTTCCCACATTCCACAAACATGCACGTTTGGTTAATTGGAAACTCTAAATTGTAGGTATAAATGTGACTGAATGGTCGCTCGCTTGTCTCTATGTGTCCTGTTATTGGTTGGCCAACAATCCATGGTGTACCCCTCCTCTCGCCCCAAGTCAGCTGGGGTGGGCTCCAGCATACCCCCACCACCCTGGTGAAGGTACGCAACATACCAACAGCTCAGATAAGTTGAACATGTTAACTTGAAGGTACTCGCAGTGCGTACACGTTGTGGTCTGCAAACCCCCCACCCTCCAATGGCTTGTTGTTTATATTTCTTCCTTTTTATTTCTCACTATTACATACAGTATGTGCGTTATGTATGATTCTCTGTAACTTACTGTCATCATAGTCCTACTCAATAATTGCATTGTTTTGGATGGAAATGGTATCAGTGGTGGAGATGCACTAAACCAGGGGTCTCAAACTCAATTTACCTGGGGGCCACTGGAGCTCGGGTCTGGGTGAGACTGGGCCGCATCAGGTTTTCCAAAAAAATAAAAAAATAAAAGGTTCCAATTTTCTACAAGAAAAGCTCTGATAAAACATTCCACTGTTCTCAAATATCTTACTTTTTATTTTTCTACACAAAATAAAATGAAAAATAAATAAACAAATCAAGAATAAAGAAAATCAATCAATCAGTAATAAATAAATATAGTAATAATAATAAAACGGCAAATAATAAAAGCTTAAGAAACCACATATAGTTGGTGGGTAGATAAAATTATTTTTTCATATTAAAATGAACAAAGCATTATTAGAGCCCTGTAGACATGACAAAACATGACTATAGTCACATTTATACTCTTTATTTACAACATATTGCGCAACTGCAGGGTCTTGAGACACATGCTAACTCGCAAACTAGAGAGCTAGCGACCTAAACGGTAGCCTTCAAGTTATTTCCTTTAAACTTAAATAGCCAAAAACTTACCACTTCCACACGGATAGGGAGGATAACTATTAACAGTTATTAACAGTTATTTAACCTTTAACATGAACATTAATCAAACGTAATAATTTTTTCTGGGTACATGATACCATACAGCATCCATATCAAACTTGCACGGGCCGCACTAACATTAAACTTTCATATCAAGGCAGGGTCCACAAACTAGTGTCCTGTGGGCCACATTTGGCCCGCGGGCCGTGTGTTTGAGATCCCTGCACTAAACAAATCAAAACACACACACACATGCTGATTCCCAGCTGTTGACTCAAAAGAGGCCAAAAGGTGGAGGTCCTTTAATCAGTATTATTTTATCCCTCGGTCCATGAATGAAGCAATCTGTGACATAACTATCTGACATGTCATCATGTTTGCACACATACACGGACTAGTGCTTCACCTTCATTCATCTCACATGTGCACCAGTGTGTGTGTGTGTTGTCACATTACGGGCACATGGCAACAGAAGCTAAATATAGCCTCAGCTTCACAGCAGGATCATGCTTCCTCACGCTAGCCTACTCGGATGCCTCCTCCCTCCCCCTCTCGCTCACTTCAAACATGGCCGCCCAATGAAGCCGTCGCTTTACTTCCTGGCTGGAGTAATATGCTGACACAGCAACGGCACACCTGAGAGTGGAATGCCGTCAATTACTGTTTAACGTCCTCCAGCACGGATTGTGTATCATTCTACTCCAACTTTGGAAATTTGTATTTTTCTCCTTTTCTTCACACATGCATTGTGTTTCATGTCACTAACAAATCATGTTTGACAAGATTTTCCATAAAAAGTCTTCCCATGACTGAGGTCTGAAGTAGAGAGGGCCTTAGGAATGATCCCTGAGGTACATACACTAGAACCATTTTGTATGACTTGTAGTATTTTCTAGTGATTAATGCTTTTTTAAAAGAATTAAGATGTGAGGTTTGCAGATAAAGTCCGTATTTGATATGGGAATGTCACTCAGTAGCTTGACGACCTCCTCGCTTTGGGGACGCAAACGTTAGCGAGGCGAGTGTAGGATCGCGTGGAAGCAGCCGAGCACCGTGGGTGTGTGCCGTAATCCCAACTTCATTTGGATGGCTTCCCACCAAGGAATTACGCGCCTCCCACCATGCATTAGTGCTACTCTGCACGCTCATTAGTGGCACCGCCGTCGTAGGGGTCACAGGAGGTCGGTTGAGGAAGCACGGCGCTCTGCAGCGATGACTTTTGTGTTCACTATTTAGGAATGACAACCTGTTCTTTTTTTCTTTACATCATGTTGCAGGTAGGAGTTTTTTCATGGAGTGTTAAACCTGTGATTTTTTTCATTCAGCCAGTGTTGCTGGAGGGGGAGGAGTTGTGGCCCTGAGGGGGCGTGGCCAAAGCCAACATACCTCTGTAATGAGGATGTGGAGTTGGCCTGGTGTGAGCGACACAATCGGGCTGTTGTGAGCCAGCTGACTCCCTCGGCAGGAATGTGCTCTGGAGACTCCGCCCACATTCAAACATGGCCCGCCTGGCGCCCGACAGCTGCGGCACTACAAGGTGAAGTCACCGTGGACCACCAGGTGAGGGGGGTCCTGTTACTCGAGGCCAAGAACTTTCCAACTCTTCAGTGCCTCACCACATCCTGCAGAGGGTGCCATTTCTCTTTCCAATACATTTTGTATTTAATACAGAGCAGCGGTTAAGTTTTATGTATATTTCAACCCTTATAGACTCAGACTCTAAACCTGTAGGTGGCAGTAATGCACCTTATTACCAACAAACTCTGGGGCACTGCCAGCAGACTTCCTTCCATCCATGGAAAAAATGTGAAATAATGTGACTTTGTTTGAAGAAATTAACATTTCCTTTATTTTCAAACGAATGAAATTCCTTTCCACAATACAGTTTTCTTTATAAGTATTTGAAAATATCTTTTTTGCTGGTTTGTAATATCTTTCCTATAATCTTATGTCAATATAGTTCTCTTTTGGAAAAAGAAAAAAAGGTTTGTGTCCAGCGTCTGGAGAGTTGTTGGCTTGCGTCGTGTCCGCTGTGAGGCAGAGAGGCTGATGGGAAATGCGACGCCATGCTCCCGTGCCCCCGGCCACACAATTGGGGCCCAGAACACCCGGAACGTTCCGTCCTCCGCCAGGCTCCTGTGACAATATTGCTAAGTATGTGTGTGCGGACTAGAGTCCCAGCTTTAATTTGGGCTGACTAATCCTCTCAATGAGTTCCTCTAACATTTGGAGTAATCCTTTTTGTGATTGACAGCTGCTCCTCATGAGGGTCCTCCTCAAGAGTGACGTCGCGTATCTGACCTGCAAACATCCCACAAACTGAACAAGAACAAGACAACAGGATGCTAAACTACCTTTCATGGAGGAGAGCCTTACTTTGAGTCACATTTTAACACTATGAGGAGGCTGTTGACACTCATGCACGTTCTTCTTGTCGTCAGTCGTCATCCACGTCGTCGCCCTCAGACTCGTCCCGCCTCTCGTACATCTTGTCCCGGTGCCTCTCCTGGATCTCCTTCATCTCCTCGGCGTAGCGGCTGAAGGCGCCGCCGAATTTAGCCCAGGCCTTGAAGGGGACCGTGATGGAGTTCCGGTAGCTAGGCTTCACCTCGCTGACTCGCAGGAAGACGCCGTACTTGTTGGAGCCCACGTCGAAGAAGAAGCGCTTGGAGTCCACCATGATGGATGTGCCCTCGGGGAGCTCGCCGAACCCCCCAGCGGCCATGCCCCCGGCCAGCTCGTCGTCGTCGCCGCCGTAGTCGTCGATGAGCTTTGCCAGCGCGTCTCGAAACTCGATCAAGCCCTGGGCCGGAAGAGCTATGGTCTGACCGGCCAGCATGCCGCCGACTGGGCCGCCCATGCCGAAGCCAGGCCCGCGATTGACGGTCTGCCGAATCCGCAGGAACCTCCCCCGCTGGTTCTCCTTCAAGTCCAAGTAGTACTTGCGGTTCTCCCGAACCAGAAACTCGCTCTTCAGAGCTCGTCGAGGCCCGCCGTCCTCGCCGGCGGAAGCCTGGGCTATCTGTTCGGGACTACTGGGCCCCAGCTGGGCGTAGTGCTCGATGAAGTCCCCGAGGTAGTCGCGCACCTCGGCGGCCACTGACAGGGAGAGGGTCAGGCGACTCTTGGAGCCCCCGGCCCCGACCTCGGCGATCTTAATGAAGCGGCCCTTGTTGTTCTGCTTGACGTCCAGGTAGAATCGTTTGTTCTGGATGTCGAGGCGCTTGGAGGCCAGCTCCTGGGTCTCCTGGTCCCTCTGGAAGTGTTGGAAGCCTCCTCCGCCTCCCCCCCCGCTGCTACCGCCGCGCTCACTCCCGCTGTCACCATCCGCCATGTTCAGCTTCTGCCCATCTCCTCCTCTCCGGCCAGCGCGCGCCGCCTTCACACTCTCCGGGGCTGCGCTCGTGAGCGGGACCCGATTCGCTGAGCGGTCTGTCCTTCAGTCGAGTCGCCCCAGTTACGGCGTTTTCATTGGTCCGCTCTCCCTGTCAGTCACGGCGTCGTCTTCTAGCTCTTGGACGACATTGGTGGAGAGGGAAGTTCCGGTTGCTTTTTTATCAAACTATTTTCAGACGCTTGTGCGAAATGTCATTGTTGTGACATCATGTTTACGGAAATATTATTTTACATGAATTGACTAAGTATATAAAAAGTGACTTTCAAACACAGCGATACTTTCAAGAGGAAACGACCAACGCATCTAACCAACATGACAGATGACAGATGAACACTTTTGCTGTCAAGCGTTTCCATTTTTAAACGCCCAAGCACGCCTTGCCTACAGGTGGCAGCAAAGTTCCACCTACCTCAAAGCAGAGTTTACTGTAATGTTAAAGCCATTTGTTCCTGTTACTTCTACTTTGCCTCAGTAGACTTACTCCAGACTATTTAAATTGTTCATTCCTTGTAACTACACGTGGTAAACTCACTAACTATAACACTGGGCAACATCATAACGTGTCAAAGAAAATCATAATCTATGACATATATCATGATAGCCATCCATCCATCCATCCATTTTCCTCCGCTTATCCGGGTCCGGGTCGCGGGGGCAGCAGTCTTAGTAGGGAAGCCCAGACTTCCCGATCCCCGGCCACCTCCTCCAGCTCCACCGGGAGGACACCAAGGCGTTCCCAGGCCAGCTGTGAGACATAGTCCCTCCAACGTGTCCTAGGTCTGCCCCGGGGCCTTTTCCCGGCTGGGCATGCCCGGAACACCTCACCAGGGAGGCATCCAAGAGGCATCCGGACTAGATGCCCGAGCCACCTCAACTGACTCCTCTCGATGTGAAGGAGAAGCGGCTCTACTCTGAGCCCCTCCCGGATGGCTGAGCTCCTCACCCTATCTCTTAGAGTGAGTCCAGCTACCCTACGGAGGAAACTCATTTCAGCCGTCTGTATCCGCGATCTCACTCTTTCGGTCATGACCCAAAGCTCATGACCATAGGTGAGGGTGGGAACATAGATCGACCGGTAAATTGAGAGCTTTGCCCTCCGGCTCAGCTCTCTTTTCACCACGACGGTCCGGTACAGCGACCGCATTACTGCCGAGGCTGCACCGATCCGTCTGTCGACCTCACGCTCCCACTTTCCCTCACTCGTGAACAAGACCCCGAGATACTTAAACTCCTCCACCCGGGGCAGGACCTCATTCCCAACCCGGAGGGAGCACTCCACATTTTCCGACTGAGAACCATGGCCTCTGTCATGATAGCCGTGCTGAAAAAAAACAGCATAGACCAGCATATGTTGTGTTTGCGTGCAGCATGGTCTTGAGACCACAATGACAATTAAAATAAAAATTATAATTACAATTAGAATTAAAATTACTTTCCAACTTACAATTCCAATTCCAACTAAAATTAAATTACACATAATTAAATGTACATTTTAAAATTACAATTACATGTAACAATGCAATTCAAATTAGTCAAAATTCCAATTACTATTAAAATTACCATTCCAAGTACAGCTTAAATTACAATTAAAATTGCAGTTACTGATTACAATTGTTCTCCCAGTGCATCCGTGGATTTTCTCCCACATTCCAAAAACATGCTAGGTTAATTGGCCACTCCAAATTGTCCATAGGTATGAATGTGAGTGTGAATGGTTGTGATTGGCTGGCCACCAGTCCAGGGTGTACCCGCCTCTCGCCCAATGAGAGCTGGGATAGGTTCCAGCATACCCGCGACACATGTGAGGATAAGCGGTAGAAAATGAATGATTGCAATTGTAATCTGATAATAATATTGATAGTAATGAAATCCGTAATCAAAAATAATAAAATTACTAATGTAATCTGATTACAATTGTAATCAAATTACTATTGTAAGATTTGTATTAGTACTTTGATTACTTGTGTAATCTGATTACTTTTGTAATTGTAATGCAAGTGTAATCTGGTTACAATTCAATTGTGATTACAATTGTAATCAGACTACAATAGTAATTTGTCATATCTATCTAGAAATTATGTCTATTGACAAATTGTAATTGTAATCATTTTACTTTTGTAATCTGTAATCTTAGTCTGTCCATGCTGCAGGGTCGGTACCTGAAAACGGAAACAGAGGAGGAGATATTTGCTCATCTCTCGCTGGACTACATCCCTCCTGACAGGAACGCCTGACCCGTCACATGATGATGATCCAGACTGATGATCAGATGATCCATCCATCCATCTTTGATGATGGACAGCAGCTTCTGAGGTTTGGCATACATTGACACACGTTGGACGGGTTTTGGTGTTTTCATTATCTATTTGTGTTTTTAAGAATTTGAATATTTTGTCTTAATGTGGCCCTCGATGGAAAAAGTTCGGCCATAGAGGAAGACCATACGGTTTGGTGCAGATCCCGATAAAGGTGCCAGGATTTTATTTCCACTTTTGGATGATTGTAGCTGCATAGACCATGGTTCAGTTTCAGGGTTGGAGGTCAGGGGTCAGGACGGCACAGCGGTGTTCTCCAATGCTGTGTGTGTGTGTGTGTTGGTGCGCGTGTGTCTATGTGTAAGAGCGTGTGAAATTGCAGGCGTTTCCTTCACCTTCTAACGGCCTCATTAACCTGTAAATAGCAGCTCCACATCAAAGCAGCATCACAGCTCACACGTCCCCCCCGCCCCCCTTGTGGTCATCCAGGATGCAACATTTTCTGCTTAGAAGTCCATCAAATAATCTTAGCTGTAAAAAATAGCTGACAGACTGATGCTGCGTGTCTCCAGGCAAGGTGTCTGTCTTTGACGGTTAAGGTGTGAAGATGACGTTTGGGAGGCAGACGTTGTCCCTCCTGATGGAGACTGGTTACTGATAAAAGATAATGGTTTTCTTTATGTGGGGTTGAGGGGCCGTCTACACAGAAATGTGTTCAGGTCAAAAGTATTTTATGCTTTTAGCCTCAAAGGATGCTCTGGGTGGTTTTTTTTGGGGTTGGAAAATTCCAGATTGTCCAGATTTCTTTGTAGCCAAGCCACCCGCTTTTTTAAACCGAGCCATCCTTTGATAACACGTCCATCTGGATGCAACTATTTATTATTCCACAGCACCACATGTAGGTGTGCATTAGGTATTACATCCTGGATGCAACTATTTATGATATTGGAATTTATATAGTGAAAGTTTTCATTCATCAGTGAACATGCGATTTACATTGAAATAAGATAATTTCGTTGCCAAGTGTTTGACCGTAGAATGGCATAGCAGGTAACATTGTGGTGCATTCACACTCACATTCATACCTATGGACAATTTGGAGTGGCCAATTAACCTAGCATGTTTTTGGAATGTGGGAGGAAACCGGAGTACCCGGAGAAAACCCACGCATGCACGGGGAGAACATGCAAACTCCACACAGAGATGGGTGGAATTGAACTCGGGTCTCCTAGCTGTGAGCAGCGACCGCCCAAGTGTGAAATACAGAAAATACATTTCCACCATTCTTAATGTAGGCTCCTTCCTAGTTGTGTATGATAGAATTCTACTAGAATGACATCGGTCTCGTATCCAGAAGGTGAGATAAAGTCACACGCTGAGTCTGAAGGCCTGAAGTGCGTCTCTTGGCTGGATGTGGGGGGGCAAGTGTGGGGGGGGGGGGGGGCTCGCAGTGCCAGCTCGTCCTCCACGACGGACGAGTCCCGCTTGTCCCATCAAAGCCTGCGAGCCTTTGAAGGCCTGATAGGCATCAGTAGGCCAGGGGAAGCGCTCCTGACAGACGGGGCGGGCCACTCCTGGAGACCAGCACCAATGCAGATCAGTGATGATCACCTTGATGTGCTACACCCAATCCACACACACACACACGTCTGCTGATGCATCGTAATGATGGCTGCTCGTATGAAATGATCACATGACGTGATGATGACTTATTGTTGGTTTCATGTGGAAGCCGTGATGCACTCATGTGTCATCTTGACAAGGCAGCAGATGTTAACCAGCTTGTCATTCAAGACGTGTGTGTGTCTGGGGGGTGAGGGGGGGTGGGCGGGAGTGTCCATAGTAGAGTCGCAAACAGGCCCATTGAGACATGAAAGAGTCTGAATGGAGACAATCAAAGGGTGGCTCAGCGGGGGGTTGGCGGGGGCACCGATGATGAGATCAGACCACATCCATGCTTCAGTTCAACGTGCTGGATGAGCTTGTGGTGTGAGAAAGTCATGGCTCCGTGTGCTGATTGGTGCGCTCCAGGAGTCCAAAGTCTTCATCTGTTGTTTGTTTGGCTCCTAGATGGACCTCATTAACGTGTCCCCCATGCACCCCCCCCCCCCCCCGACCCCCATGCAGACAGGACGTCTGCCAACTGGTGTTTAAGAAGACCAGCAAGTAATGACCTCCACCAATTTACAATGATTTCTTCTTGCAGACCATCTAATTGTTATTTATCTTTTTTAACTCATCAACACAAATGTTGGCAGGTAAATTCCTACTTGATCACTCAAATGATTATTACAACATATATCAATATATATTACGTGGTATATGAATATGTATTACATCATATGTCAATATTTATTATTACATCATATGTGATTATTCTAAATGAGCCCGTCACAATAATGCACCAATAATGTTTCCTTTTTCTGCCTGGCCAGGAATGTTTGAAACCCTTTTAATACAAAGTACTAAGTATACAAAGTGCAAATACACACTATATGTACAAAGTACTATACATATACAAAATACAACATATACAAAGTACAAAGACACACTATAAGTACAAAGTGCTACATTTACCAAGTATAAATACAAACTACATATACAAAATACATTATCATAATACCAATAATCAATAATATATACCAATAACCAATAATCATAATCAATATACCAAGACGAAGACAAAATACTCATATTTATTTAACCAAACAGTACTTTATTTGAAGTCATTGTGGAACTGAGTAAAATGAATAAGTATGGTCATATATTGATTAATGGGTTATCAATAACTAGTAAAATAAGTTACAGTAGGTTAGATATTGATTAATGGGTTATCAATAACTAGTAAAATAAGTTACAGTAGGTTAGATATTGATTAATGGGTTATCAATAAGTAGTAAAATAAGTTACAGTAGGTTAAATATTTATGAATGGGTTATCAATAAGTAGTAAAATAAGTTACAGTACGTTAGATATTGATTAATGGGTTATC
The DNA here is from genome assembly GCF_037039965.1 of Doryrhamphus excisus. Taxonomy (NCBI): domain Eukaryota; kingdom Metazoa; phylum Chordata; class Actinopteri; order Syngnathiformes; family Syngnathidae; genus Doryrhamphus; species Doryrhamphus excisus. The sequence continues at coordinate 11,897,075 of NC_136366.1, read as the reverse complement.
AATAACTAGTAAAATAAGTTTCAGTAGGTCAGATATTGATGAATGGGATATCAATAACTAGTAAAATAAGTTACAGTAGGTTAGATATTTATGAATGGGTTATCAATAAGTAGTTAAATAAGTTACAGTACGTTAGATATTGATAGGTTAATTATCAATAATTGGATGATTGTTTAAATTAACAGAATGACTATGAAGGCAGATCATGTGGGATGATCCCGGGATGATCCCAGGATGATCCCAGGATGATCCAGTCAGCAGTTAACACACGGCATGGTGATGCCGTGTCGGCCATGTTTTTTATGCCACTGAGACGGCCCATCAGGATGTTAGGAGTATTTTCATGGGCGTGCATGAGGACGTGCACGGCTGAGGTGTCTATTATCTTTAGGAGGCAGGAAGGTGGGGGGCAGGGCAAGGAGGTCCAGACTAAGTGGAGCCATGGTGGAACAGCCTCATTGAGACTGAAAGAGACGCTTTCATGCCTGCCGTTGGGACAAGTCAAGGGACGGGGGACGGGGGGTGGAGGACGTGTGCTTTGATGTGCGTCGAGGTGGGACGGGGCCTATAAGTACAGAGGAGCATCTTGAGGAACCTCACTTACCTGCATGCTTACAGAGCTCCTTTTGACGTCATGTGGGGACACTTCTCCATCGAGTGGATGGCACAAAGCAGCCAGAAAGCCGCCTCGGACGCTGCTGCCGGACCTGTGGCATGCGGGACCGATGCGGAGAGTCTACCTGGTTTTTACCGACGTCCAAAAAGCCAGAGTGGACTTCAGCAGGAACGCCATGATGCCAGGAAGCCTGAACTTCATTTGCATGGACCATCCGACAGCGTGCAGCAAGGAGGTACTTCAGAGGCCTTACTAAGCATTTCTTAGATCATATTTGATATTATTCCCAACTTGACCACTAGGTGAAGTACAGTATCATTCATCTAACATCTAACATCATCTACACCAGGCCTTAATATCATTCATCTAATATCATCTACACCAGGCATTCTTAATATCATTCATCTAACATCTACACCAGGTCTTCTTAATATCATTCATCTAACATCATCTACACCAGGTCTTCTTAATATCATTCATCTAACATCTACACCAGGCCTTCTTAATATCATTCATCTAATATCATTTACACCAGGCCATATTAATATCATTCATCTAACATCATCTACACCAGGCCATATTAATATCATTCATCTAACATCATCTACACCAGGCCATATTAATATCATTCATCTAACATCATCTACACCAGGCCATATTAATATCATTCATCTAACATCATCTACACCAGGCCATATTAATATCATTCATCTAACATCATCTACACCAGGCCATATTAATATCATTCATCTAACATCATCTACACCAGGCCATATTAATATCATTCATCTAACATCATCTACACCAGGCCATATTAATATCATTCATCTAACATCACCACCCTTTCATCTACCATCATTTACACCATTTTTTTTCTTCTTCCAGGGTCTGAGGCAGATTTCAGCAGCGGGACAGAGGAGGAAACGTCAGGTTATGAGAGCGAGGGCGAGCGTTCCATCTCGCCGTCAGCCCACAATGCGGACACGGCACCCACCTCCTTACCGCGGACCCCACCCTCAGGGAGGAGACCCCGCACAGCCTTCACGGCGGAGCAGATCAGCAGCTTAGAGCGAGCCTTCAAGAGGAACGCCTACCTGGGGACACAGGACAAGGCAGAGCTCTGCAAGAAGCTTAACTTGTCTGACAAACAGGTCAGAATCTTCTTGTGGTCCCCCTTGTGGTCCATCATCTCTTGACGTGTCTGTGTTTGGCTTCCAGATCAGAAACTGGTTCCAGAACAGGCGCATGAAGCTGAAGAGGACGGTTCAGGATGCGCTGGCGCACACCTGCCAAGCCAATGGCACGTCCCTCTTCACGTCGTACTCGGAGCTGCAGGCGTTCAGGCCGGCGCCGTATCCCAGGTATCACTCGGCGCCATCGCAAGACGCCACTTTGACTCATCCTCACAGCCTTCAGTACTCCTCGCTGCCTCTGGACTCCCTGTACCAATATGGCGGACTGACGGGTGCCATATTGCCAGCTGCCACACCCCCTCCTCTCATGGGCCCCTACCCAACATACTCGCAGTACTACTGACCTATGCTTTTATTTTGAAACAGGAAGTGTGTTTTTATGCTGATGAGATTAAGTGTAATTGGCATTGTAGAACTTTTGGAGGCTTGTGTGCAATATTGTGTTTGGTAATTGCAATTAAATCAATATTTCAATTCAACCGTTTATATTTCTTCTATGCTAACTACTTCATGCTAACGACTTTATATGCTAACTACTTTATATTTCTTCTATGCCAACTACTTTCATACTCAATGCCAAGTCATTCAATATTTCCATATCAATAAGGGTGTAGCAACTTTAAGGGTGTATAGTGGTTAGCGTGCAGACCTCACAGCTAGGAGACCAGGGTTCAATTCCACCCTCGGCCATCTCTGTGTGGAGTTTGCATGTTCTCCCCGTGCATGCGTGGGTTTTCTCCGGGTTTCCTCCCACATTCCAAAAACATGCTAGGTTAATTGGCGACTCCAAATTGTCCATAGGTATGAATGTGAGTGTGAATGGTTGTTTGTCTATATGTGCCCTGTGATTGGCTGGCCACCAGTCCAGGGTGTACCCCGCCTCTCGCCCAAAGACAGCTGGGATCGGCCCCAGCACCCCCCGCGACCCTCGTGAGGAAAAAGCGGTAGAAAATGAAATGAAATAATGTATACCCTGCTGATAAAAACAGTATAGACCAGCATACCAGCAAGACCACCATGTTGTGTTTTCGTCTTCTGGAAACCAGCTCCCAGCATGACCAGCACAAAAACACAATTTATGCTGGTCTTGCTGGTCTGGAGGCCAGCATACCAGCACAAAAACACGACATATGCACAAAACGTATGCTGGTCTATGCTGTTTTTTCCAGCAGGGTGCTCCCACTACCTTTTGGTCTCCACTGGTGCAGTGGAGCAGCATAGCATGGAAATGATGCTGGTCTGTGCTGGTTCATTAGTATAAACCAGCATACACCAGCATGGAAATTATGCTGGTCAGTGGTGGTGTATACTGGTCCATCAGCACTAGCTAAACCAGCATACACCAGCATGGAAATTATGCTGGTCAGTGGTGGTGTTTACTGGTCCATTAGCACTAGCTAAACCAGCATACACCAGCAGGGTGTGTCATAGTTTATCACGGAGATGTAAGTGTAGTGTTTATGTACTTACGTATTTATATTTGTGACGTTTGTTCGAAGCAAAAAGCTTTTTAGCTGACGAACACTGAAAAGTTGTTTAAAGTCCACTTTGGCCCACGTGGTCTTCCGCCCACTTGTCATCACGTGACTGCCGGCACTTCCTCAAACTTGACGCAGGAGCGCGTGCAATCACGTCGTAGCCTTGTTCCTCGTCCTCTTTTTTGGTGCTGGGTTTGGTTGGTTCTGGTGTCATTGGAGATTCGATGATGATGATGATGATGGTGAGGAGGAGTAGTGGTACCGTGCGCGTCATGGTGGCTCTCGTGGGCCTGCTTACCTGCTGCGTGAGGCGCGTGCACAGCGGAGGGGCTAGCAACATCCTCCTCATCGTCACTGACGACCAGGACCTCCAGCTGGGGGGCATGGTGAGACCACCCAAAGTCAATTGTCACAAGACAATGATGAATATGAATAAGTCATAATTCATATCATGTTTTGATGCTTTATGATGTAGCATTTAATCCTAAAATGCAGGCAAACTTCTATTAAACATAGAAGTGGACATTTGACAATTTGGAGTAAAAAATGCTGTGGACGTTCTTAATGGACAATGTTGTCGTTCTCACGCCATAATGCTTTTTATGGCGTTAGAACGATCATGTGATCTGGTCTTCACAAATCAAATGTGATTTAATGCAAACACGTCCACAAGTTTGTTGACACTTTCTGTTCCTCTTCCTCAGACACCAATGAAGAAGACAAAGGAGCTGATCGGAGACGCAGGAGCGACCTTTGTCAACTCGGTGTGTACTTTGGGTCTCTCCAAAGGTCAAGTCAAGTCAAGGTGTTTAATTGACTTCTCTCTTCCATGAAGTTCACAGTGACGCCACTGTGCTGTCCAAGTCGGAGCAGCATCCTGACGGGCCGCTACCCACACAACCATCAAGTGAGGAACAACTCGCTGACCGGGAACTGCTCCAGCGCTCTGTGGCAGAGCGGCGCCGAAACGGACGCCTTCCCTGTCTACCTCAGCAAGCTGCAATACCAGACCTTCTTCGCCGGGAAGTATCTCAACCAGGTCTGGACCTCGTCGTGAACACTTTGATTTCCTTCCATTCAGGCAGGGCTGTCCAAAGTTCCTCCAGTAAAGTCTGCATGCATAAATATGAAAGGATGGGGGGGGGGGGTTGATACATTTTGTAAATGAAAGATACTCAAAGCAACCCAAATATAGACCCAAATATATATCATAATATATGGCAATGGTAATGGTTTTATTTCATTTGAACATGCATCCGATTACAATTGAGTGCATCCCATAATCAGTTCCCAGTTCCACATGTCCAAAAGGAGTAGGAAGAAGTAAAGCTTATTAAATCCTACCCCTCCATCTGGTACTTTTACAATCAGTAACTGTTACATTTGTGCACTTCCTGCTTTCCATAATACAGTTAAAGGTTTTTTATTTTATTTATTATTATTATTTTTTTAATAATGTATCTTGTACCGAAGTACGAGGTGATACGACCATACAATGACATGATGTGTACTATAGTAAGTGTCAATATAGTGATATATATAGCACATCATGACTGGTTCAAGACTCTTATAGGTAGGTATAGATATATACGTCTATTATATATAGGTCTAATTAATGCGCTCTAATAAAGGGCCAATAAAAGACAAGCTGTGGGCTGAGAATGGCCCACAGCCGTACTTTGGACACCCATGACAGCATGGACGTTGATGATGTTGTCAAAGGAAGGAGTGCCACTAAGTACATCACAACATACCATAACAATAAATGCTACAATGCAATGCTAACACACGGCAAGAAAACACTCTGTGCTTTTAATTTGCCCCGCCCCTTTTTGCTATACAAACATGGTGTAGAATCACATGGACACTTACTTTAATAAGTAAATAAGTAAACAGTATACACGTGTGTACTTGAGTGTACTGTCACCGTCCCCCCTTTTCTGCCACCTTGTGGCCAAGATGGTGTATGAGTATGACACTACAACAGTGGTGGGCAAATATTTGGACTCATGGGCCGCACTGAGTTAACAAAATTGTCTGGGTGGCCGGACCATATATTTAACACACACACACACACACACACACTATTTTATGCTTATAATTTTCCTTGAATTATTAGTCTAATTTTATCTGTAAAAGTGTTATACTATCAGCTGTATGTTAAACATCAGACCACATCAAACTATGTCATTTAATTTTGTTACTAAATAAGACATCCGACTTGCAAGTCATGTTGCCAGTTTATATGTTAAAAGTTGAAATTCGAACGCTTGGTGTGCCGCAAGTGGCCCCCGGGCCGTAGTTTGCTCACCCCTGCACTACAAGCTTGTTACACAGCTAAGTCTCACAAAGGCCATCTAGTGGACGTTCAGCCACATTGCAGCCATGTTTTCTTGCGTCCACAGTACGGGAAACAGGAAGCGGGCGGCGTCGGCCATGTTCCACCAGGCTGGGACCAGTGGCACGCACTGGTAAGAGTTTCACATGCGCACACACACACAAACACACATACACAATGCTCTCTGTCGCCACAGGTTGGGAACTCACGGTACTACAACTACACGCTCTCCAACAACGGACAAGAGGAGAAGCACGGTGATAATTACAGTGACGACTACCTCACCGACCTCATTGTAAGCGGACTCAAACACGTGCACGTTTATACTAATTAGCGCTTTATGATGGCAAAATGTCCAAATCAGCAGAAGAATAAAATGTCTGCCAGTCAGGTGACTAGTTAATCATCAACATCACCAGCCGAGAGGATCATCGCCTTTACTGACCACGTTCTTCTCACCAGGCCAACAGGTCGCTTCACTTCCTGGACAATCGAAGCCCACTGCACCCCTTCTTCCTCATGTTGGCGCCCCCGGCCCCCCACTCCCCATGGACCACTGCACCACAATACCAGAAGCACTTTGAGGACATCAAAGCCCCCCGAGACGGAAGCTTCAACAAAGCAGGAAAGGTGAGCGGACTGTCGGGAGACCTTAAAGCAGGGGTCTCAAACTCCCGCATTTGGCTAGTTTGAGGCCCCCACCAGATACCAACAGAAGTTTAATGTTGAAATGACAGCTTAAAACTGTGTGCACACCGGACACAATTAACATGATTTTGCCCCACCAATACTGTTACCCTACCCTGTTACCCCGCCCTGTTTTGCTTTGGATTAGCAATGAAGCTAAAGGCTTATGACTGGGTACAAATAAATGCAGGAAATGATTTGGAATAAAACGGAAAATACACGTCAAGCTTGTTAAAGTTACGACGCTGCTCCCAGATGGAACTGAGTACGATGCTAACTTGCTAATTGGGTAAAATTATTAAGTTTCATTAATGTTCATGTTAAAGGTTAAATAACTGTTAATACTGTACATTTGAATCTGAAAAAAATAATTTCTCTACCAACTGTATGTGGTTTCTTACGTTTTTTATATTTGCTGTTTTATTATTATTTTACTTATTACTGATTGATTGATTTATTTTCTTTATTCTTTATTTATTTTTTTAAAATCTTGTTTTGTGTATAGAAAAATAAAAATTAAGATATTTGAGAACAGTAGAATGTTTTATCAGATATTTTGGTGTGGAAAACCGGAACCAAAGTACTGAAAAAGTGTAGGGCAGGGGTCTCAAACTCAATTTACCTGGGGGCCACTGGAGCTAGGGTCTGGGCGAGACTGGGCCGCATCAGGTTTTCCAAAAAAAAACGCATTTATTAAAAACAGAAAAATGAATAAACTTTGCTTTGGTTTCGATTTTCTGCAAGAAAAGCTCTCATAAAACATTCCACTGTTCTCAAATATCTTACTTTTTATTTTTCTACACAAAATAAGATGAAAAATAAATAAACAAATCAAGAATAAAGAAAATCAATCAATCAGTAATAAATAAATATAATAATAATAATAAAAACTTAAGAAACCACATATAGTTGGTGGGTAGACAAATTATTTTGTTCAGATTAAAATTAACAAAGCATTATTAGAGCCCTGTAGACATGACAAAACACGACTATAGTCACATTTATACTTTTTTTATTTACAACATATTGCGCAACTGCAGGGTCTTGAGACACATGCTAACTCGCAAACTAGAGACCTAGCGACCTAAACGGTAGCTTTCAAGTTATTTCCTTAACTTAAATAGCCAAAAACTAACCACTTCCACACGGATAGGGAGGATAACTATTAACAGTTATTTAACCTTTAACATGAACATTAATCAAACGTAAAAAAATTTTCTGGGTACATGATACCGTACAGCATCCATATCAAACTTGCGCGGGCCGTACTAACATTAAACTTTAAACTTTCATATCAAGCCTCAAACTAGTGTCCTGCAGGCCACATTTGGCCCACGGGCCGTGTGTTTGAGACCCCTGTTTAACCAATTTTATTTTTTATATCTATCTTGAGACCTCTGGTGTAGGGTATAGCAGAAGCAAAAGCATTGAAGATAGTTTGTTTTTTTTCCCGGTTTTTAATAAATGCGTTTTGGGTTTTTTTTGAAAACCTGATGCGGCAGAACCTAGCTCCGGTGGCCCCCAGGTAAATTGAGTTTGAGACCCCTGCTTTAAAGAGACATCCAGCTTGTGTGTGTGTTTTTCAGGACAAACACTGGCTGCTGCGCCAGCCCATCAGCCCCATGCTAAACACCTCGCTCACCTTCCTGGATGACGCGTACAGGAAGAGGTGTGTGACTTCCTGGTGCGGAGGATGACATCATCACTGACTCGTGTCTCCGCCTCAGGTGGAGGACGCTGCTGTCTGTGGACGACCTGGTGGAGAAGCTGGTGAAGAAGCTTGAGGACATCAAGGAGCTGAACAACACTTATGTACTTTTTACATCTGATAATGGCTACCACACAGGTGAGAGGTCACTTCCTGTCTGCAGAGTGTTCATTAAGACGGTCGCCATGACAGCCGTGACATGTTTGAAGCTTTTCTCTCTTGTGCAGGTCAGTTTTCGCTGCCCATCGATAAGCGCCAGCTTTACGAGTTTGACATCAGGACACCGTTGCTGGTCCGTGGTCCCGGCATCAAACCCAAACAGACGCTGAAGGTCAGAGCATTCCCTCACCCCCCAAACAGCAACGTCATCTGGAATCCTTGTTCTTCCTTCTCCAGGCTCCCGTGCTGAACATCGACCTCGCACCCACCATCCTGGACATTGCTGGCATCAACATGTCTGCCGTCAACATGGACGGCCAGTCCTTTTTCCCGATCATGGTGAGCCGGCCGTCCTGTTGATGTCATCGTCTTTAAACATCTCAGTGAGCTAACGTGTCTTCTGTCGTCAGGCGCCGTCGCTGAGGAACGGCTCGGCACGGCCGTTCTTCCTGGTGGAGTACACGGGAGAGGGGCTCACCAGCGCTGAGCCCGCCTGCCCCAAACTGGGCCCCGGCCTGTCGGTGAGTCCGCCGCTATGATTGATTGATTGACTGATTGATTGATTGGTGTTGTCATCCTCAGCAATGTTTCCCCGACTGCGTGTGCGAAGACGCCTTCAACAACACGTACGCCTGTGTCAGGACGCTCGACGGCCGTGATGATTTGCAGTACTGCGAGTTTGCCGACAACGAGGTAACAATATGGCCACCTCAGCTTGACAGGAAGTGACGCTTCGCCTCTTGTGTCCGCAGTCCTTTGTGGAGGTGTACAACTTGACCGCTGACCCCCACCAGTTGGAGAACGTGGTCAAGAAGGTGGACCCCAACGTGCTGCAGACCATGAACCAGCGGCTCATCAAACTCCAGTCCTGCCAGGGCACCGGCTGTTGCTCTGTGTCGTAGCGGTCATCCCAGATGCCAAGATGGCTGAGCGTGTAACTTCTTTTACAGACTGAGCCGAAGCTGCCTAGACACGTCCCTGAACACACCGTCAGATTTCTCCCAATCAGCTTTTATTCTTCAAATTGGAATCAAGTTGCCTGTGGATACTTTTTTTTATTCAGTCTTCATGCTGAGCTAACGGACACTTGCTACACATTAGCTTAGCATTGTTGCTTTTATTGTGATTGGATTTGTGTTGTCTCTGTGCCTCACACTAAGGTTTTGTGACTTTCACAATGATTTGTGATTTTTTTTTGGAAGAATTTAGCACTGAATGTATAAACGTCAGCAGACGCTGCTGGTCAGATAGTCAATCAAAGTTTAGCAAGCCTTTAATTCTTTGTATTACGTACACAAACACATCACGAGGTGACACACACAAACAGGAAGTGAAAAAGTCTTAGAGATACTTGTAGACTTGTTTGTCCTGTAGCGTCTGAATGTCCAACTTGACGGGACACTTGTAGAAGTGTGACAGCAGCGACTCGGAATAGCCGATCAAGAAGTAGAACTTGGGCGGTGGAAGCTTTTGAAGCATTAAGGCGCACACCGTTAGCATGTTGCCACGCCTCTTGATCACGACTTCATTGGCCAGGCAGCCGTGGAACGTCCCAAACATGAACCTCCTGATGAATGATTCCTCCACGGCCCGATCTGCCGCTCCTCTTTCTCCTTTAAGGTTACCTGCAAGAAGCCCACACACGGTGGAACATAGGAAGCCAAACACCTGAGTTTGTACGATTGAGAAGAGACTCACTGGTATGCTGGGACAGCCATCCTTTGCTGTGGCCAATGTGATGCGGTTTCATTGCCCGCTCGTAGGTCACAGGTCGGTCTCCTTTTCCCACTCGTACACGAGCAGCTTGGTTCTACGAAATATTCAAAAAGGAGCTTCTTAGAACATGAAGGCATATGCTGTACCGACATTTGCCGGCTGATCATGACTGTTTACCTTGCAGCAAACGGCAGTGACGTGAAGGCATCTGCTTGGTGGAGAAATACTCAAACAATTAAGCTTGCTAAAGAGAGCCTGTAGAGAACACAAACCACACTACAGTTTAATAGTGACCTTCATTAAATAGACGAGGCCACTACTAGCCTGCCTAACGTCAACACAGTATTACAACAGCTTCATAACTACAGTCTGCCGAACTTCTAAGCAGACTCCTCCGTCAGCTGAGTAAAACACAATTTATTTGTGTCCAAACCTTACACCGTAACACGAAACACACACTTATCTATATATTTTTTTACTCACCAGGAGCCTACCACCCTCTGTTCTGTTCAAGGACGCCGCCATCTTTTTTTTTTAGCTACAACCGGGAACAATGCTAACGCTGTTTTCATTCACCACTCCTTTTTGTCTGATCCGTGTAAAGATTTGGATTTCATGCACTGCGGAATAGTTATCAAGCTTTTAAGAAATAATAAAGAAGAAAATAATCAGCTTCTTGTATTTTTTTTTAAATAAATGTACAAATCAAAATGGAACTATTTATTGCCACAGACACATTGTTCCCAACGGTTGAATTAAAAAGTAACAACCGGATATTGACAAAATAATATGAAATATATTTTTGATATAGTGTAAAACAGTGAGCTTACGTATTAACAATTGAATCGTTTTATTAGAATGTAATTTATATATATGGGTTGTTTTTGTGATTTTTTTGACATCTTTTGAGTGTATTTGTGCCACACTTTTATTCTTCTTAAGAGGGACTCGTTCTTGTTTTGAAAGTGTCTAACCGGATGTGGGACATTGTTCTGGAAGGAAGAGCCCAGACGTCAACAAATACCAACTTTCCGACCTAAGCACACAGTGTTTATCACAAAAATCATTTTTTAAATATTTTATCCGTCAGCTGATTGACTTTAAAGTTAGTTTGACGGCTCTAAAAGGAAACATTGTCATGTCGTCGCCGCTGGAGATGTCAGAAATGTACGACAACGCTTTGCTGGGCATTCTGCAGCACGTTGGAAACATCCAGGACTTTCTTCAAGTCTATTTTGGGTTTTTGTACCGAAAGACGGACTTTTATCGCCTTCTCTCCAGTCCCAGCGACAAGATGGGCTTCCCGCCTGGTGTCGCAGAAAAGATGGTTGTCAAGGTGGAGCTCTGTCGCTAAGCTATCTTGCAATGCTTTCTTAGAAATACATCAACTTGACCTAACAACTTGGTGGGCCGCTATTTGTACTCATCTTGTCTTTAAGTAGCATTTAAGCAGCTAATTATTAAGCAACGGTGCCACTAGTCTTCAGTCATTGCATTGTGATCACGATAATGGTGATTTTGTGCAATGGGTTTTTAAGGTGGTGAACAAATGAAGTGTCTGTTCCATCTAGTATGTTTCATTCAGTCAGAGACTGGCTTTTATCAGTCCAGTACTAACCACGACCCTGACTTCTTCTCCTTTCAGACGTACAAATTGTTTGAGAAGGTGGCCGAACACAACCGTGAGCTGCAGAGAAGACAGGAGGAGACTAGAAGTGTTCCTCCGGTGGCCCAGGAGCTGGAGGTCACCTCTGAAACTCAGCAGGCAAGTCTGACAGAGGCCAGCTCCTCCTCGGATCCCGTTCCTGAGCCCGAACCCCGACCCGGTCCACTGACTCAGGGGGACCAGGTGGCTGCATCCGACACGGCAGAGTGAGTCAATCACGTCATCATACGAAGAGATCATATTTCATATTGGTTTTTGTTGTGCTTGAGGGTCCACCTAAGTGGAGGAGTACTAAGGAGTATTGAAGGACGCTGTGTGCTTACAGTCCGCAGACGCTCCAGCCCGATTCAGAGAGTTACAACGGCGCCGTGAGGGAGAAGTACAAGTGGTCTCAGGACTACACGGACGTGGAGGTCCGCGTGTCTGTGCCCAAGTCGGTGGTCAAGGGCCGACAGGTGAGTGTCTCACATGGCAGCGTCGCTCTCTAGTGTGAAGTTTAGACTTTCATGCGTTTGTGTGTCGGCCGGCCAGGTGAGCGTCACGCTGCACAGCGACAGCGTGCGTGTTTGTGTGAGGGCGGGGCCACAAGAGGAGACGCTGATGGAGGGACAGCTCACGCATAAGATCAACACAGAAAACTCTATGTGGAGCCTCGAACCCGGCAACTGTGTCAACGTTAGTACACCGCAGCTCACTCTGTCACCTTTGACCTTTCAGCCTGAGACACTATTTCTCTCTCGCTCTCTGTGATGTCCAGCTGTCACTCAACAAGACGTCAGAGGTTTGGTGGACAGCCATCCTCAAAGGCGAGGAGGAGATCGATGTGAACCAAATCAACCGCGAGCGCTCCATGGCGACAGTGGACGAGGATGAGCACGCAGTCCTGGATCGCCTGACCTTCGACTACCATCAAAAGCTGCAGGGCAAACCCCAGAGTCACGAAATGGTGAGGAAGCCCCGCCAGTGGCTCACGTGAAGGACAACAAGTGAACATGAAACGAAAGCACTAACACTTTATTGTCTGTGCAGAAAGTACACGAGATGCTGAAGAAGGGTTGGGACGCTGAGGGATCACCGTTTAAAGGGCAGCAGTTTGACCCCTCCATGTTTGACATCCCACCCAGTGCGGTCCAGTTCTGAGGCGCCACCCAAACGGGACAAAGGAACTGAATTGTGCTGCTGGATATTCAGGTGTGTGTGTGTGTGTGTGTGAGTGAGTGAGTGAGAGAGAGAGATGGAGAGCCACATCAGACTGCAACATGATTGGATGATTTAGTTTTTTTGGCCAACTGGGAAGCCATGTTGTCCAGTTTAGGCTGTTGGAAGGATTGCATGGGGGGGGGTCATCTGTTGAAAAAGCCCCATGACATCATAGTGTGACCTGACAGCATTAGATACCAATCAAACCAACAAAGGTTGCTTTCAAGAACTGATCATTGTCTGTCCTCCAATCAACACACTGCGCTCTATCTAGCGCCGCCCACTTTTCAACCCCCCAGGAAAGAAAGCAAGCGTATAGCGCTCGGAGACACACATATTCAACTTGACAAACGTGTGATGGCTTGTAAATGAAAAATAAATAACTTGTTGATGACTCTCTCACGTTCTATGGTCTCCTCACTCCTCGGTTGCATGCGGCGTCTGTGTGGTTTTCTGGTGGTTGTCATAGCAACAGTGTGGTTATTGATGATGAGTATTGTTCTACAGTGTAGTCAGTCAATGTTGGCTGCTGCTGTGTTCATGTGACTTCTTTTTCTCCTTTCTTTGAGATGTTTAAATGACACTTTTCTGGTCCTGGAGGTGGATAAAACCTACCACACATTCATCAGGGGTCCCGGCAGGACCTAAAGAAGGCGAGAAATCCCACTTTTCTGACGGTTCTGTTTCTAAAGTCGGACACCTTTCCCACGCAACTTGGTCGTGTTAAAGTCAGAAGAGGAAGCTGTGAGTAACAATTCAATTGTGTCCCAACTACTCACTTTCTTTATTGTCATTGCACAATAACACAGCAGTGAAATTACCAACCAAATGTCGTTGCCTGGCTCCCGTATAATAATAAATAATAGTGTGGAGAATAAATAGATCACTGCGGAGTGGGCTAGTAATGGTTGGAATAGTGGAATGGTAATGATTGGATGGATTATTTTGTATTTTGTTTGTAAGCGTTAACACTGAAAGGAAGGAAAACAGCAAATCAAAGAAGGAAAAAGATCATTTAATACTGCTGCTCAGGTTTTTATTGACGTGATTCATATTTCTGCAGTATCATGGATGTACAGTGAAGAAAATAAGTATTTGAACACCCTGCTATTTTGCTATTTCTCCCACTTAGAAATCATGGAGGGGTCTGAAATTTTCATCGTAGGTGCATGTCCACTGTGAGAGAGATAAACTAAAAAGAAAAATCCAGAAATCACAATGCATGATTTTTTAACAATTTATTTGTGTGATACAGCTGCAAATAAGTATTTGAACACCTGTGTATCATCTAGAATTCTGACCCTGAAAGACCTGTTAGTCTGCCCATTAGAAGTCCACCTGCACTCCATGTATCATCCTGAATCAGATGCACCTGTTTGAGGTCGTTAGCTGCATAAAGACACCTGTCCACCCCATACAATCAGTAAGACTTTAACTTGTAACATGGCGAAGACCAAAGAGCTGTCCAAAGACACCAGAGACAAAATTGTACACCTCCACAAGGCTGGAAAGGGCTACGGAGCAATTACCAAGCAGCTTGGTGAAAAAAGGTCCACTGTTGGAGCTATCATTAGAAAATGGAAGAAGCTAAACATGACGGTCAATCTCAATCGGAGTGGAGCCCCATGCAAGATATCACCTCGTGGGGTCTCAATGATTCTAAGAAAGGTGAGGAATCAGCCCAGAACTACACGACAGGACTTGGTCAATGACCTGAAAAGAGCTGGGACCACCGTTTCCAAGGTTACTGTAGGTAATACACTAAGACGTCATGATGTGAAATCATGCATGGCACGAAAGGTTCCCCTGCTTAAACCAGCACATGTCAAGGCCCGTCTTAAGTTTGCATATGACCATTTGGATGATACAGAGGAGTCATGGGAGAAAGTTTTATGGTCAGATGAGACCAAAATAGAACTTTTTGGTCATAATTCCAATAAGCGTGTTTGGAGGAAGAAGAATGAAGAGTACAATCCGAAGAACACCATCCCTACTGTGAAGCATGGGGGTGGTAGCATCATGCTTTGGGGGTGTTTTTCTGCACATGGGACAGGACGAGTGCACTGCATTAAAGAGAGGATGACTGGGGCCGTGTATTGTGAGATTTTGGGGAACAACCTCCTTCCCTCTGTCAGAGCATTGAAGATGGGTCGTGGCTGGGTCTTCCAACACGACAACGACCCGAAGCACACAGCCAGGAAAACCAAGGAGTGGCTCCGTAAGAAGCATATCAAGGTTCTAGCATGGCCCAGCCAGTCTCCAGACCTGAACCCAATCGAAAATCTTTGGAGGGAGCTCAAACTCCGTGTTTCTCAGCGACAGCCCAGAAACCTGACTGATCTAGAGAAGATCTGTGTGGAGGAGTGGGCCAAGATCCCTCCTGCAGTGTGTGCAAACCTGGTGAAAAACTACAGGAAACGTTTGACCTCTGTAATAGCAAACAAAGGCTACTGTACCAAATATTAACATTCATTTTCTCAGGTGTTCAAATACTTATTAGCAGCTGTATCACACAAATAAATTGTTAAAAAATCATGCATTGTGATTTCTGGATTTTTCTTTTTAGTTTATCTCTCTCACAGTGGACATGCACCTACGATGAAAATTTCAGACCCCTCCATGATTTCTAAGTGGGAGAAATAGCAAAATAGCAGGGTGTTCAAATACTTATTTTCTTCACTGTAGGTGCCTAAATATGCTTTTAGTTAATTAAAATGTGGATAAAAGGTGATTCTGGTAAATTGAGCTATTTTACAAGTCAAATGTAATGTATTTATTGGAGTCAAAAGTAAATTAATTTCACTAAATGTGAATTTATTGTGCACTGTATATATTTAATTGCTTGACCCAGAAGTAGTTGGGTAGTGATATAACCCGGAAGTAGTTGCGTCAGAGCAAAAAAAATGTTGACCTCACTCTCGCGCACGAACCTACTCTTTGTTTTAAATGCCAATACGTTTTATTCTTAAAGTCGTTCGTTTATGCTCCAACAACAGGAATTTAGACTTTAGTATGGGGTGGTGGCTCTTAAAAGAGCCGTTATAGTTTAGAAGAAAGTCGAAAAGTTTAAGCTCTCTCTCCGCGGATACGACGGGCCAACTGGATGTCTTTGGGCATGATGGTGACTCTCTTGGCGTGGATGGCGCACAGGTTGGTGTCCTCGAACAGACCGACCAGGTAAGCCTCGCTCGATTCCTGCAGAGCCATGACGGCGGAGCTCTGGAAACGCAGGTCGGTCTTGAAGTCCTGAGCGATCTCCCTGACCAGACGCTGGAAGGGCAGCTTGCGGATGAGCAGCTCGGTGGACTTTTGGTAGCGACGGATCTCCCTGAGAGCCACCGTCCCGGGCCTGTAACGGTGAGGCTTCTTGACGCCGCCGGTAGCAGGGGCGCTCTTACGGGCAGCCTTGGTGGCCAGTTGCTTCCTGGGGGCTTTACCTCCGGTGGACTTACGGGCGGTCTGCTTGGTTCTTGCCATATTTGACTACGTCTTCCCTTCAAGAAGTGTGCTAGTGAGGAGCAGACCAGCGGCGTCTCTTAAAGAGAGAGGGCAGCGCTGTTGGTCCGTTTGGGATTGGGCCGCGCAAAAACTGCTCTCCCATTGGACGAAAGGAATTTGAAATAAGCCAATCAACAACAACAACTGCCCAACGACTTCTGAAAGCCGTCAGAATTTAAAGCGATACCGTCACATTAAGAAAAGGTTGTAGACATATTCACAAATGTGAAACACGGTGTATCATGAATCATAACTGTTAGATTAAGATTGTTTACATCTAGTATAGCCACTTTATAAGGTGACATATTCAGTTGTGTAGCAACAAGAATACGTTACGAATAATCATGTAATTGGTGTGAAGTGTTTTGCGATAAAATGCTAGTTACTCTGGTGCCACTTGGTGGCGACACAACATATTGCAGCAAAATGTGTAGTTTTTGCTGTTGACTTATTGCTAAGAAAGTTGGATTGGGACTGTGTGTTTTGTGTATATGACAAGGAGAAACGTTGCTATTTAAAGGTGATTTGGTGGCTCTAAAAAGAGCCTTTTGAAATATTGAAAAGAATAACTTCTTCTTGGGTGTCTTCTTAGCTTTGTGCTTGGTCACCTTCTTTGTCGTTTAGTTCTAGTTTTACGTTTTCCAAAGTGCAATTGAACTAGGTGGGAAATATATGTACCTCACATTTTAGCAGTAATTTTGCATAAGAGTACATCATCTCTCTGGACAATAACATGGATGTACTTTAGAGTAGTCAGTGTACAGCATGATAGTAATTGGTACTTTTACTATCCACTGAAAGAGTCAACATACAAGTCTAAATAGCCGCCAACACCAGTCAAGCATGGTGCTGCTAGGATCATGGTCTGGGGCTACATGAGTGCTGCCGGCACTAGAAAGCTGTGGTTCATCCGAGGGGAACATTAGCGCTTTCACTGTTTTGGCCTGCGCTCATTCCAATATCAATTTTAGCAATGCAGTCATCCCTCGTCGCTGTTAGAGTTGATTACTTTATCTGGAGTCGGCCATGACGTGTCCCACACCCTCCGTGTCATGTCTACAAGGTGAAGTTCTCATCCCTTTGGACGTGTTTACGTCCTGTGAAATTAGAATTGTAAAAGTAAAAAGGCGTTTTGTGTATACACATTCATTCCAGTCAGGTGGTGTTAGCACAGGAAGTTTTCATTATCAAAACAAAAATCAAGCACCTGTCAGTTTCAGATTTACCATCTTAGATTTATTTTACAATGTGATTGAAAGCAAAAAGAAAAAGGGAGACTATATAACTATATTCAAATAAAAACAAACAAAAGTCTCGAGGATATATGCATACATATGACCAATTGCTATGTATACTGTACATATACCATACCAATGTATATACTACACACGTCATTGTTAGCATTAGCATGTTTCTGTATGACTGATATAGCCTTAATTGGGGGTAATTGGTAATACTAACATCTATTTAGTGCATTTAGGTTTTTCAAACACTCACATTGATTAGCTCTTAGCATGAAAGGAGTTCACAATTTGACCCTCACAGGCCATTGTACTCAAATGGCACCAGTCATTGGCGGGCTAACTAGCAGGAGCTAGCTCACATATAACATTCAAGGTAGGTTGCTCTGCAGAGGAAGTGCGTGGCTCTTAAAAGAGCCGTTGGGTCGAATTCTAGCCTTTTTACTGGAGCCGTTTACTTGGAGCTGGTGTACTTGGTGACGGCCTTGGTGCCCTCAGACACGGCGTGCTTGGCCAGCTCTCCGGGAAGCAGGAGACGTACGGCGGTCTGGATCTCCCTGGACGTGATGGTGGAGCGTTTGTTGTAATGAGCCAAACGCGACGCCTCGGAAGCGATGCGCTCAAAAATGTCGTTGACGAAGGAGTTCATGATGCTCATGGCCTTGGAAGAGATACCGGTGTCAGGATGCACTTGTTTAAGCACCTTGTACACGTAGATAGCGTAGCTCTCCTTCCTGCGACTCTTTCTCTTCTTGCCGCCCTTCCCGGCCGCTTTGGTGACGGCTTTCTTGGATCCCTTCTTAGGGGCAGATTTTGCTGGTTCAGGCATCGTTGTAAATACGATTGGACCTTGCGATAGGAATGTGATTTCGGCAGCGAGAACGAGTGGTCTTGTAGAAGCCTTCATGCAAATCAGGATGTGCCAACGCTGTTCTCTGATTGGCTGACACTATCTCTTGCTCTGATTGGTGGAGTTTAAGCAGAAAAAGGCGCGTGACTGAAAGGTTCATGAAGACGTCACACCCCCTTTGTTGCACTGTGAAGCACTTTGTAGAGTTTATGTACAACTTAGAGAGAAAATAGTTTTGTTCCAAACACTAATTTACTTTAGTTTTAAGATATAAAAGTTGTTGTTAGATATAAAATCACCAATGGGTACTCACACTCTCTGATATTGGTCTCTGATACTCACTCATACTCGCCAATACTTGCTCACTGATGCTTGCTGATAGTATCTGGTGCTTGTTGGTACTCCCTGGTGCTGGTTTGTGTTGTGATGTGAAATCAGCAAGCGGACTGACGCCATTCTTGACATATTCTCAGAGTGGAGAATGTGAGAGATGCTTTTGTGTGACACATTCCACATTCTACTCGTCTATAAATGTCATATTTGCTGTCAATGCCACATTCTATCCAAAGTGTGTTCACAAAGTAAACAGTTAGGGTGTTATTGTTATGTGTGTTTTAGCTAAGTGTCCGCCATGTGCTGCTGTAACACAAACATGCTTTCCATTCTGTTTTTCGCAGCAACCGCAGAGACGTAACACACACACACACACACACTGCAGTCCGAACTACAGTCCGAACTGCCATTGTGTTAAGTTTGTTGTGGCTTATCTCATCCAAGGGTTATCTCATAGCACGTTACACACGGCGGTGACAATCATTAAAAAAAAAAAACAACGAAAGCAACTCCAACCCAGCTTGGTGACGGAGGCGAGGAAAAACTCCCTCTGGAGAATCAAACTGAATGAAATGCCGCTTTGATTGTAACCTGAGTATCCACATTCCCGTCCAATCATCTTTCACATCATTAACACGTAATTATAGAATAATCATGATTGCATTCATGGCACGCCTGAAAAGCGTAAAGACCAGTTGCATTTGCTCAACTCGTAAATTACACGCTTGGCACGCAATTCCTGACTGAAATTCACGTTGTATTCACCATACGTTCGTGTTGCGTTCATGATACGTTCGTGTTGATAAGATCAGATCAGATATTAGTTATTATTAGTCCCACAAGGGGAAATTCCAGCTTTAGATGTCACCATCTCAATGTTGCGTTCACGGTATGCTGACATTGTGGTGACCTTGCGTTTGAGCACAAATTGTTGAATTCTTATTATTTATTGCACAGAAAATAGTGGGAAGAAAGTCCGGCTTTGGTTTTGATTTCTGACAGACATGTTTCCTCAAGGGCATCCATCATCAAGACGCATCGGCATGATGTCATCCGTAGCTAAAGAGGATGTTTGTCTTTCATCAGACATCAGTGTCTGCTTTGTTAGGTGACTGCTAGCTAATAAACATGTAGCTTTAGTTAATATGCTAGCGGTCACTACCTGCTTTAGTGGAAAAACTATGCTTTTCTTGACGTTAAAAGGCGCTCGTAGACTCCTCCGAGCGTAGCGGGCCTTCACACCGAAGCTCTGCTGTGAATCTGAGCTACGCAAATAAAACGCATCCATGTGGTGAATTTTGGTGACATGTTGTCTGATGACCGCTTGCCCAAATCTCCTTCCTGTTAAACCAGCTCTGCCGCGTATGTTGAAATTGCAATGTCTCAACATCTTTCACCTGAACACTGATAAATATCATCGCGTCATCTTGACTGACACCTCTGTCACTATGGATGCATCACAACTTTTATCAGTCTCTTCTCTGCCAGATATACAAACAGGTAAAAAAAAAATGGGACACAGCTATTCAAAAAGGTACATTGATGATAACATGTCATACTTCCTGGGTGCATTGATTTCACATAGCAACATAGAAAGGAAGGCCACACCTACCCTACAAAACAAAAAGCTCCAATATGTAGCGTCACCTTTGGCGTGCCTGGTGTCACTACACCAGTAAGGTAGTTCTTGGGCGTAACAACGTTGATAAGAATAACAATAATAATAACAATGTGCTTCATATGCAGCTCACATGATGGACACAGAGCCTGGCTGGAGGTGGACGAGATATATTTTGGACATACAAGAAACATTTAATGGGGAGGAAAAAATGTACTAAGTGTGGAGCGAAGGCGCACTAACTGGTTCTGGTGTCAATTAAAAGCAATTAGCCACCGCGTATTCCATGCTGGCATGCAAGCGCCACATCCTGCACTGCCACCACCACGCCTTGCTGTGCCAATTATGACTTTACTCAGCATGGGGCGTTGGGGGGGTGATTGAAATACCAACGACTACGCACAGACAAACAAATGAAGCAATGAAATACCCGCTCTGTCATCTAACCTCAGCCGACCCAAAATAGACGCTGAGCCGTTGAAATGTGGCATTTCCTGTTAATGCGCTGATAATTATCATCATTAATATGATGACAGATGTTGTGATGACATCTCAGCACAGCAATCCGACTCTCTGCAAAGCTAAATGGAGCCATTCCCTACCTGGAATATTTATCAAGGAATTTGAGCCGCTTTTACTGTGTGCTGCTAATAATAACAAAAACAAATATGTTTTCTCCAAAAGTCCAAATAAAGACGAATCCAATTACAAGCAATGATCACAGCGACCTTGGAGATGGAAGCAGCAACCATGTGGTTGGGAAACAACTCCTCTCCCACGGAATGTTAGGTGTACTTTTCAAGGGAAAATTGAATTGATTTTCACTTCGGCATGGTGGTCAAGTGGTTAACGCGCAGACCTCACAGCTAGGAGACCAGGCTTCAATTCCACCCTCGGCCATCTCTGTGTGGAGTTTTCATGTTCTCCCCGAGTGTGAATGGTTGTTTGTCTATATGTGCCCTGTGATTGGCTGGCCACCAGTCCACGGTGTACCCCGCCTCTCGCCCGAAGACAGCTGGGATAGGCTCCAGCACCCCCGCGACCCTCGTGAGGAAAAGCGGTAGAAAATAAATGAATGAAGGAATGATTTTCACTTCGGCACGGCGGTCGAGTGGTTAGCACGCAGACCTCACAGCTAGGAGACCAGGGTTCAATTCCACCCTCGGCTATTTCTGTGTGGAGTTTGCATGTTCTCCCCGTGCATGTGTGGGTTTTCTCCGGGTACTCCGGTTTCCTCCCACATTCCAAAAACATGCTAGGTTAATTGGTGACTCCGAATTGTCCATAGGAATGAATGTGAGTGTGAATGGTTGTTTGTCTATATGTGCCCTGTGATTGGCCCGAAGACAGCTGGGATAGGCTCCAGCATCCCCGTGACCCTCATGAGGAAAAGTGGTAGATTAACCTAGCATGTTTTTGGAATGTGGGAGGAAACCGGAGTACCCGGAGAAAACCCACGCATGCACGGGGAGAACATGCAAACTCCACACAGAGATGGCCGAGGGTGGAATTGAACCCTGGTCTCCTCGCTGCGCGCTAACCACTAGACCGCCGTGCTGCCCTCACTTGGAAATATTGTTTGGAAAATGTGTGAATTTGCGGGAACAAATTAGTTTGAAGCTTCCACCAGGACTGAAGATGGACGCAGCAACCATCACCTGAGCATGTCACCGTGGAGAAGAAGTGGAACGATATCCTTGAGCGGCACATATGGTGTATATACTGTACCAGGAAATATGGATGGCGTGTTGTTGTGTGAGTCACATGACATAGCCATGTTCATGAATATATATATTGTCCCTTATGATATTTCACCATCCAGCCACGCCGCATCATGAAGCTGCCAAACAGGACCAAGAAATCAACAAATATCAATTCTTAATCATCAACTGCAATCCTCCTCCTCCTCCTCGATCTGCCAATGTACGCCATGCGTGCTCCATTCCAGCGCTTCAGTTCTTTGATAGCAGGTCGGACTGGTCCGACCACGTCCAAATCTCAGCAGCGGGACGTTGAAGTAGGCGTCCTCGCTGTCAGTGTTGCATATTTGCCAGCAGCAGCCGCCAGGACGCACGCGTCTTGTCTGTATTGTTGGCGCTCCGTGGACGTCCTGAGAAGCTTCATGGAAAGACAGGTGAGTTCTCACACTCGGCTTCAGTTTTTCATCCCAAAGGCCAAACGGATACGATGCAGGTAGCGTCATGGAGATGAAGAACGGTCCTGAAAGGATGCACTCGTGCTACGTTGTCTCAGCTTTGATTTACATTGTTTTGGTCACATGTCTTCCCAGGTACGCATGACCATGACCCACCTGGGGGTCCAGGAGGAACATCGCAGGGAACCAGCGGACACCAGCGAGGAGCAGTTCCTTAAAGGTCTTTACCTTTTCATGAAGAAGCGAGATACTCCCATAGAGAGGATCCCTCATCTGGGTTTCAAACAAAGTACGTACCCTGCTAACGATCACCTTCAACGGGATTAGAGCACATCTGCCCATGTTGGATTAGAGCATATATCCTGATGTTGGATTAGAGCATATGTCCTGATGTTGGATTAGAGCATATGTCCTGATGTTGGATTAGAGCATATGTCCTGATGTTGGATTAGAGCATATGTCCTGATGTTGGATTAGAGCATACGTATATCCTGATGTTGGATTAGAGCATATATCCTGATGTTGGATTAGAGCATATATCCTGATGTTGGATTAGAGATTATGTCCTGATGTTGGATTAGAGCATATATCCTGATGTTGGATTAGAGCATATGTCCTGATGTTGGATTAGAGCATATGTCCTGATGTTGGATTAGAGCATATATCCTGATGTTGGATTAGAGCATAGAGCATGTTGGGTTGGATTACAGTACATGTGCTGATGTTGGATTGGATTAGAGATTATGTGCTGTTGTTGGATTAGAGCATATATCCTGATGTTGGATTAGAGCATATGTCCTGATGTTGGATTAGAGATTATGTGCTGTTGTTGGATTAGAGATTATGTGCTGTTGTTGGATTAGAGCATATATCCTGATGTTGGATTAGAGCATATGTCCTGATGTTGGATTAGAGATTATGTCCTGATGTTGGATTAGAGATTATGTCCTGATGTTGGATTAGAGCATATATCCTGATGTTGGATTAGAGCATATGTCCTGATGTTGGATTAGAGCATATGTCCTGATGTTGGATTAGAGCATATATCCTGATGTTGGATTAGAGCATAGAGCATGTTGGGTTGGATTACAGTACATGTGCTGATGTTGGATTGGATTAGAGATTATGTCCTGATGTTGGATTAGAGCATATATCCTGATGTTGGATTAGAGCATATGTCCTGATGTTGGATTAGAGCATATGTCCTGATGTTGGATTAGAGCATACGTATATCCTGATGTTGGATTAGAGCATACGTATATCCTGATGTTGGATTAGAGCATACGTATATCCTGATGTTGGATTAGAGCATATGTCCTGATGTTGGATTAGTGCATATGTCCTGATGTTGGATTAGAGCATATGTCCTGATGTTGGATTAGAGCATATGTCCTGATGTTGGATTAGAGCACATCTGATGATGTTGGATTAGAGCACATCTGACGATGTTGGATTAGAGCACATCTGATGATGTTGTATTAGAGCACATCTGCCGATGTTGGATTAGAGCACATCTGCCGATGTTGGATTAGAGCATATGTGCCAATGTTGGATTAGAGCATATATGTTGATGTTGGATTAGAGCACATGTGTTGATGTTGGATTAGAGCTCATCTGCTGATGTTGGATTAGAGCACATCTGCCGATGTTGGATTAGATTTGAGCATATGTGCTGATGTTGGATTAGAGCATATCTGATGATGTTGGATTAGACCATATGCACTGACGTCACATTGGATTGGAGCACATCTGCTGATGTTGGATTAGAGCATATGTGCTGTTGTTGGATTGGATTAGACCATATGTTCTGATGTTGGATTAGACCATATGTTCTGATGTTGGATTGGATTAGAGATTATGTGCTGTTGTTGGATTGGATTACAGTACATGTGTTGATGTTGGATTAGACCATATGTTCTGATGTTGGGTTGGATTAGAGATTGTGTGCTGATGTTGGATTAGAGCAAACTGTAGGTGCTGATGTGTATCTACATAAGAGGAAGTGGGAAGGCTAAATAATTACTAGCTTCTTTTCCCCAGGCAAAATGAAAGACTTGTCTGTGACACGTTGTAACACTCAGGGACTTTGGCAAGGCATCACAGAAGCATGAATGGGTTTGTTGTTTGTGAAAATGAGTGACTTATGTTTGTTCTTTCCCTCAGTTGATCTATATGTCATGTTCAAGACGGTCAGAAGCTTGGGAGGCTACCACCAGGTCAGATTCCTAATTTGGTCAGATGTTCATGCATTTCTCACACTGAAGGGGTCAAAGGGCACACCTCATGTCCTCTATGTCCGTGCTGACAGGTGACAGCCCAGCAGCTTTGGAAGCAAGTCTACAACTCGCTGGGGGGGAACCCACGCAGCACGAGCGCAGCCACCTGCACCCGCCGCCACTACGAGAAGTAAGTCGCACGTCGAGGAAGCGGAACGTGTCGAAGTTAGGTGTTCTCTCACCTGACACGCGTCTTGTCTTCATCACGTCTAGGCTGCTGCTGCCGTATGAATGCCACCTGAAGGGGCAGCTGATGAGTGTCATACCGCCACATGCCATCGAGCGCTTCCGTTACCATGGCTACAGCTCAGAGGACAGCATCGTCGACGATCCGAGACCCGCCAAACGCAAGCTGATGTCAATGCCGCTGCACCACCAGGTTGGTCCGATGTTCCTAAGTATGTTGTCCATCATTCACATCCTGCCTTCTAAAGATATACAAAGAGGTAAAAAAGAGGCAGTTGCGTCATGAGTCACGCATCTATTCCACATCCAACCAGGCTCCATGTCCGTCATGTGAGCTGCATATGAACCATATTGTTATTATTATTATTATTATTATTATAATAAAAAAGGTGATGCTACATATTGTAGCTTTTTGTATTGTAGCCTTCCTTTGTGTGTTGCTATTTGAAATCAATGCACCCAGGAAGGAAGTATAACATGTTATCATCAAAGTACTTTTTACTACATGCTCACAGCATGGTTAGAAAACCTTGGTGGAGCATTTTGAATAGCTGTGTCCCATGACCTGCATTCATTAGCTGCCTCTTTTTACCTGTTTGTATATCTTTAGAAGGCAGCGAAAGTGTGTTGATGTCTCACATAAGGATTGGGGATGATGGGTAAGATTCCCAAAAACTGTGGACTTTTCCTTGAAGTTTCCTGTCAGGGTGGAAGAAGGCGTCTCATTTTCTGAATGTTGGCTCTGATGGAGAAAGGTTGGAATCCCAAATGCCAACAAACAACCAAATGTTTTTCATCTCCAACAGAACCATGCCAACCTCCATCTGGGCCCCCTTCGCAGCCTCTTTCCTCTACCGTTCCGACATCCGCACTTCTACCACCCGGGCCACTCAGTTCTGCCCCCCTATGTCCCTGTGCCAGCCTCAGTTCTGGCATCACACGGCCAACCGACAGCTCCCCCACCCAAATTCCCTTTCCCCCCATGTGGTCCCAACCCAACAGAGCGGGTGAAGGAGCCACTGGAGCATTTGCGCTACCTGGCAGAACAGTACAAGACTTCGTCTGGCCTCGGGGAGCCCCTCAACCTTAGCATCAAAGCACAGAACCAGAGGAGCGACAAGAACCCGAAGTCGTCCTTCTCGCTGCCCTCGCTCAGCAAAACCCCAAAGTTCCTGAACACGCCGTCCTCGTTGTACACGCCACAATACCCGCCGGGGTCAAAGAAAGAAGGCGGCAGAAAGCCAGATGATGGAACGGTGGCGTACCATTCCAAGGCGAGGGATGACCCAGTCGTGGACCTGACCTCCATGAGCAGCCCAGAGTACGAGCAAACCTCAACAGAGGGCAGAAATCAGACAGAGGAGCAAGTGGAGAATCCAGAAGGAAGGAGGTTCAGCCTGCCTTCCCAAAACAACAACAACAAGATGGAGATCGAGATCCCTCTGTCCGTATTCCACAACTGGCTGCAGCTGTACGGCCCCCCGGGGGCACCAAGTGACACGAAGCAGCTACCTCGCCCCCTGCAGGCGGAGCAGGAGTTGCATCGGAGCAAGGACATGCCAACCAATCTATCATTTCACGTCCACCCCCGCCAGCACGGCGCCACGATCCAAGATGGCAGCGTGGAGAACACAGAAGCACCAAGCCCGAGGTCGAGTCAGCACATCCCGAAGCGCCATCACTGCAGCAGCCGCCTTAGCGACCCCGCCGCCTCCGTGGTGGCTTCCCAGCAGGGAACATCGTCTTCACGCGCCACCAAACCCCCAACCTACTGGGAAGCTCTCGCGAAGGAGAGACCCCAGAGCCCCGTCGCTGCTCCGCAAGACCTCACAGTAACGACGAGCCGCCGTGGCGAGGCCGAGCCGGTGAGTCCGAAGGCGGCGGAATCGAGGCTCCCGTCGTCGTCTTTGCTGATGATGAATTCTGGCTCCGCCTCCATGCTGCAGCTCACCAGCGAGGAGGTAATGAAGCTGAAGAAGATCATCTCAAACTCATGATGGACGCTACCATGTTTCCAACCCGCCTTTTTTTTTTTTTGTCCATCTGGCCAATGAGCTTGTTCGATTGAACGCAGTAAATCAGCGATTTACACCAAATGTAAAAACTGCTAGCATAAATTCCCCTTCTGTTATTCATTTCATATGAACGTGTGGGAATGTAACATGTATGAATAAATGTTCACAGCTAATCTTCACGCGGTGACGCTTGATTCCACATCTTTACGACGGCATCTAAACTGGCAGAGCAGCGTTAACAACAACCATTATTGCAATGACACCCGCTCACGCCCATAATTAGCTCAAACATAGCTCCTAAATATTTAACAGCCGTTCCTTTAACGTTTCGTTCCGGGCCTGGGAAGTTCAAGTATTTCAATCACGCGTTCGACACATAAACCGACTGGAAAGATCGGCAATCAAAACATGCATCCGCTTATATAATATCGACTCCGCTTATGATGCATGTTTATCTACACTGGAGATATTCTTCCTCTTATGGCGCATAGTTATACTTCTGGTGTGCTGTGGAAATAGTAATACCTTTATATGTATTCTTGTAATAAATGTGTGTACTTTATTAATATCCAAGTGAAATTCAGGTTTCAAATATAATGTTATGTTATTATTATTCATTCATTCATTCATTTTCTACCGCTTTTTCCTCACAAGGGTCGCAAGGGGTGCTGGAGCCTATCCCAGCTGTCTTTGGGCGAGAGGCGGGGTACACCCTGGACTGGTGGCCAGCCAATCACTTGAGATAATTGGCCCAAGTTGAACAAACATATCATTACTACTTTAAAGACCATCAACACAGTCAGGGTATCTCACCAGCAACTAAAATATCAAGCTAGTTTAGCATTGTCACAAACGCAGGAAACAGTGTGGCTTGGTCACAAGGTAAGGTAACACCGCCACCAAAAATATGAAGCCTCAGATCCCTGTGGGTGTCTTTTTAAAATATTGTCCCAGGCTAGCCTGCAAAAATAATTTTGTAACAGCGCACAGAATCCATGACCCTCTAGTATTCAATCATTTATTCATTTCCTACCACTTATTATCACAAGGGGGTGCTGGAGCCTATCCCAGATGTCTTCGGGCGAGAGGCGAGGTACACCCTGGACTGGTGGCCAGCCAATCACAGGGCACATATAGACAAACAACCATTCACACTCACATTCATACCTATGGACAATTTGGAGTCGCCAATTAACCTAGCATGTTTTTGGAATGTGGGAGGAAACCGGAGTACCCGGAGAAAACCCACGCATGCACGGGGAGAACATGCAAACTCCACACAGAGATATGGCCGAGGGTGGAATCGAACCCTGGTAGCTCCTAGCTGTGAGGTCTGCACGCTAACCACTCGACCTCCATGTCGCCCATGTTATTATTCATTCATTCATTCATTTTCTACCGCTTTTCCTCACGAGGGTCGCGGGAGTGCTGGAGCCTATCCCAGCTGTCTTCGGGCAAGAGGCGGGGTACACCCTGGACTGGTGGCCAGCCAATCACAGGGCACATATAGACAAACAACCATTCACACTCACATTCATACCTATGGACAATTTGGAGTGGCCATGTTATTATTATATTCTAATAATATATCATAGTATATGAGGGGGTAAAGGTCCAAGAGCCAAACTCTAATTTGAAGCTTTGGGCCATTTGTTCCACTTTGTTACATCTTTTTGTAGGACCTTTTTGTACAGACCTAAAGATGTTGTAAAAAGATGATTGATTTCATCTTCCTGGCTTTAAAATGGAGGTTGAATAAAAGCGACTCATCATCCATCAGTGACGTTGCCTGCCATGCAATCAATCTCTTAAATGTCAAAGTAACAAACATAAAGGTCAAAAATGATTGACGCCATTCGTAAATAGCATCCACCCTCACTGGGCCCGTTCCAGTACCTCAATCTGCTGTGGAATGCTGCTGATACTTTCTACTTGACTCCCCTACCCAACCCACACACACACACACACACACACAAGCACGCGCGCAATGCTATGAGGATATGAAAGCACACAAAAACAGCGTTGGTGAGATAAATGTGTTTGGGTTGGCATGACGCTACACTTCTACAAATATTATATATATATATATATATATATATATATATATATATATATATATATATATATTATATATGCAATACTCATAGCAATATACTAATACCTATATACAGCACACATATCAATATACTATACTCATACCTATATACGACATCAATACTCACATATTCTACATCAATACTCATAGCAATATGCTATAGTCGTGCATATATACTACATCAATACTCAAAGCAATATACTATACTCATACCCATATACTACATCAACAACAATATTCTGTACTCATACCTATATAGTACATCAATGCTCATAACAATATATTATACTCATACTCATTACTATATAACATTTTATACTCATACTTGTACGACATCAACACTCATATGACTATACTATACTCACATGTAGATACTACATCAATAATCATTTCAATATACTACATCAACATTCATATCAATATACTACACTATATACTAATATACAACATCAGATTTCGTATCAATATACTATACTCCTAAATATATACTACATCAACACTCATATCAATATACTATAGTCATATCATAGCAATATACAATTCTCATATACGACATCAATACTCATAGCAATATATTATACTTATATACCACATCAATACTCAAAGAAATATACTTGACACACTATACTCACACCTATATACTACATCAATATAGTATATTGCTATGAGTATGTGACAATACTCATACAATGTGGCTATATACTATATACTATATATATATATGTGTGTGTATGTGTGTGTGTGTGTGTATATGAGAATTGTATATTACTGAGTATGTGACTTTTTTTAATCATTCACCGGCTGTGGATGCAATTGACGGGTGAAATAAAATAGATAATCCAAAAATTAAAAATAGATTCAACTCGATGCGTGCGTTGGTATCTATAAATCTGATGCAAGCGCCGTTTTATGAACGTTAAACCTCGCCCCATATGCCGTTTCCCAGGTGTATTGAATGCATCATCATCCGCATCTGGTATTGAATACGGACGGAAGCCGTGAGGCACATACAACTACTAGTAAAACAGCGAGGAACTTTCTATAGTTAAAGCACCCGCAACGTTTAAATGCTATGTTTGGAAACACTACGGATTCACAAAGAACGACGGGAAGCTCCACAAAACGTCCGTCATTAGCAAAGAATGCCACGTTAAGAAGCCGACAAGTTCACGGAGAAGTCTAGCGGCCTCCCCGTCCAGTTCCTCGTCGGACACCGGGGAAAAGCAAAGCAAATGAGGTGAGAAGTGGATCTTCCCCTGCAACAAGTGGCCCCTCTGGACGAGTGTTCAGCACAGCAGGTGACATTAGAACAGCAGAAAAAGGGTAGAAGTAGTTTGACACTTTCTGCTCCTCACTACTGTATTAGCCTACCTCCTAATGCATTCGTATTAGCAGTATGTTTTACAGAAAAGGAATAGAAACAAACATTGATTGCACTGTTGAAAGTGTCACTTCAACTTTTTGTTATTATAATTATTATAATAAAAATTATAATTATTGTTAATTGTTTTACTCCACCACTGAACTACTGTGATTGTCATTTTTGTCAAACATCACCAACCTCAAACATCTGGCATTTTATGCACTTTTTGGGTGCTTCTGGGCCCCCTGTTGAGTGTGTGTGAGGGTTCCTCCATGTTTTTGACCAGAAAAGTGCATTACAAGCAAGTAAAAAAAACTGGGAAAAAATGAAAAAAACGACATACTAACCCCTTACGTTTTTTTTCAAAAATCACCAAATTGAAAATCTGGCATTTTATGCCATTTTTGGATGCTTCTGGGTCCCCTGTTGAGTGTGTGTGAGGTTTCCACTTTTATTTTTGACAGAAAAGTGCATTAAAAGCAAGTTGAAAAAAATGAAAAAAACGACATACTAACCCCTTACGTTTTTTAAAAAAATCACAAATTGAAAATCTGGCATTTTATGCCATTTTTGGATGCTTCTGGGCCCCCTGTTGATTGTGTGTGAGGTTTCCACTTTATTTTTGACAGAAAAGTGCTTTAAAAGCAAGTTGAAAAAAAATGAAAAAAATGACATACTAACCCCTTAAGTTTTTTTCGAAAAATCACCAAATTGAAAATCTGGCATTTTATGCCATTTTTGGATGCTTCTGGGTCCTCTGTTGAGTGTGTGTGAGGTTTCCACTTTTATTTTTGACAGAAAAGTGCATTAAAAGCAAGTTGAAAAAAAATGAAAAAAACGACATACTAACCCCTTACGTTTTTTTAAAAAATCACCAAATTGAAAATCTGGCATTTTATGCCATTTTTGGATGCTTCTGGGTCCCCTGTTGAGTGTGTGTGAGGTTTCCACTTTTATTTTTGACAGAAAAGTGCTTTAAAAGCAAGTTGAAAAAATGAAAAAAACGACATAAATAGTAATGCGATTACTTTTGTAATCAAATAACAATAGTGATCAGATTACTTTTGTAATTTTTTTGTAATTTTTTAAATTTTTTTCGATTTTTCTTGTTTTTCATGTTTTTCTTGTTTTGCAGGAAAAATGAGAAAAAGAAAAAATGAAAAGCAAGAAAAATTGAAAAAATTACAAAAAATTACTAAAGTAATCTGATTACAAAAGTAATCCAATTATAAAAGTAATCCGATTACAAAAGTAATCCGATTACGAAAATAATCCGATTACGATTGTAATTGGATTACTTTTGTAATCAGATTACTTTTGTAATGGGATTAATTAAGTAATTTTTTGTAATTTTTTGTAATTTTTTGTAATTTTTTCAATTTTTCTTGTTTTTCATTTTTTCTCTTTTTTCTCATTTTTCCTGTAATTGGATTACTTTTGTAATCGGATTACTTTTGTAATATTTTTGTAATTTTTTTCATTTTTTCTTGTTTTTCATTTTTTCTTGTTTTTCATTTTTTCTCTTTTTTTTCATTTTTCCCGTTTTTGACTTTTTTCTCATTTTTTCAGTCATGTCATAGATTACAATATTGTTACTATTGTAAGCTGATGTAGTCAGTAATTGTAATCTGATTACCGAAATAATCAGATTACAAAGGTAATCAAATTACTACTGTAATCTGATTTCCTCAGTAATCGGATTACAATAGTAATTTGATTACTATTGTAATCTGTTTGCATTAGTAATTTGATTACTTTGTAATCTGATTACTTTAGTATTTTTTTTCAATTTGTCTTGTTTTTCATTTTTTTCTCATTTTTCTCATTTTTCCCGTTTTTGTCCTTTTTCTCATTTTTTTCAGTCATGTCATTTTTCGAATTTCACATTAGTAAAAATATTCACAATAGTAATCAAATTACTATTGTTACAGTAGATTACAATATTGTTACTATTGTAATCTGATGTATTTAGTAATTGTAATCCGTTTACTGAAGTAAACAGACTACAATAGTAATCTGATTACTATTGTAATCTGATTACTGAAGTACGAATAAAGGCATATCTTAAGTAATCAGATTTTATTGTAATCTGATTACTGAAGTAATCAGATTACAAACGACATACTAACCCCTTACGTTTTTTTCAAAAATCACCAAATTGAAAATCTGGCATTTTATGCCATTTTTGGATGCTTCTGGGTCCCCTGTTGAGTGTGTGTGAGGTTTCCACTTTATTTTTGACAGAAAAGTGCTTTAAAAGCAAGTTGAAAAAAAAATGAAAAAAACAACATACTAACCCCTTACGTTTTTTTCAAAAATTACCAAATTGAAAATCTGGCATTTTATGCCAGTTTTGGATGCTTCTGGGTCCCCTGTTGAGTGTGTGTGAGGTTTCCACTTTTATTTTTGACAGAAAAGTGCTTTCAAAGCAAGTTGAAAAAAATGAAAAAAAAACGACATAAATAGTAATCGGGTTACTTTTGTAATCGGATTACAATAGTGATCAGATTACTTTTGTAATTTTTTTGTAATTTTTTCAATTTTTTTCAATTTTTCTTGTTTTCACGTTTTTTTTTGTTTTTCAGGAAAAATGAGAAAAAAGAGAAAAAATGAAAAACAAGAAAAATTGAAAAAATTACAAAAAATACTAAAGTAATCTGATTACAAAAGTAATCTGATTACAAAAGTAATCCGATTACAAAAGTAATCAGATTACAAAAGTCATCTGATTACTTTTGAAATCTGATTACAAAAGTAATCTGATTACTTTTGTAATCAAAAAATCCCATTACAAAAGTAATCCGATTACAAAAGTAATCTGATTACAAAAGTAATCTGATTACAAAAGTAATCTGATTACAAAAGTAATGGGATTACTTTTGTAATGGGATTACTTTTGTAATGGGATTTTTTGTAATGGGATTACTTTTGTAATGGGATTACAATAGTGATCAGATTACTTTTGTAATTTTTTGTAATTTTTTCAATTTTTTTCAATTTTTCTTGTTTTCACGTTTTTTTTGTTTTTCAGGAAAAATGAGAAAAAAGAGAAAAAATGAAAAACAAGAAAAATTAAAAAAAATACAAAAAATTACAAAAAAATACTAAAGTAATCTGATTACAAAAGTAATTGGATTACAAAAGTAATCAGATTACAAAAGTAGTCAGATTACTTTTGTAATCGGATTACAAAAGTAATCTGATTACAAAAGTAATCTGATTACAAAAGTAATCGGATTACAAAAGTAATCGGATTACAAAAGTAATCGGATTACAAAAGTAATCGGATTACAAAAGTAATCGGATTACAAAAGTAATCTGATTACAAAAGTAATGGGATTACTTTTGTAATGGGATTACTTTTGTAATGGGATTTTTTTTGTAATGGGATTTTTTTTGTAATGGGATTACTTTTGTAATGGGATTACAATAGTGATCAGATTACTTTGTAATTTTTTGTAATTTTTAAAATTTTTTTCAATTTTTCTTGTTTTCACGTTTGTTTTGTTTTTCAGGAAAAATGAGAAAAAAGAGAAAAAATGAAAAACAAGAAAAATTGAAAAAATTACAAAAAATTACAAAAAAATACTTAAGTAATCTGATTACAAAAGTAATCCGATTACAAAAGTAATCCGATTACAAAAGTAATCAGATTACTTTTGTAATCAGATTACTTTTGTAATCGGATTACAAAAGTAATCTGATTACTTTTGTAATTTTTTGTAATTTTTTTAATTTTTTTCAATTTTTCTTGTTTTCACGTTTTTCTCTTTTTTCAGGAAAAATGAGAAAAAAGAGAAAAAATGAAAAACAAGAAAAATTGAAAAAATTACAAAAAATTACTAAAGTAATCCGATTACAAAAGTAATCTGATTACAAAAGTAATGGGATTACTTTTGTAATGGGATTACTTTTGTAATGGGATTTTTTTGTAATGGGATTACTTTTGTAATCGGATTACTTTAGTAATTTTTTGTAATTTTTTTCAATTTTTCTTGTTTTTCATTTTTTCTCTTTTTTTTCATTTTTCCTGTAATCGGATTACTTTTGTAATCGGATTACTTTTGTAATATTTTTGTCATTTTTTTCATTTTTTCTTGTTTTTCATTTTTTCTCTTTTTTACCTCATTTTTCCCGTTTTTGACTTTTTTCTCATTTTTTTCAGTCATGTCACAGATTACAATATTGTTACTATTGTAAGCTGATGTAGTCAGTAATTGTAATCTCAATACCGAAATAATCAGATTACAAAGGTAATCAAATTACTACTGTAATCTGATTTCCTCAGTAATCGGATTACAATAGTAATTTGATTACTATTGTAATCTGTTTGCATTAGTAATTTGATTACTTTGTAATCTGATTACTTCAGTATTTTTTTTAAATTTGTCTTGTTTTTCATTTTTTTTCTCATTTTTCCTCATTTTTCCCGTTTTTGTCCTTTTTCTCATTTTTTTCAGTCATGTCATTTTTCGAATTTCACAATAGTAAAAATATTCACAATAGTAATCAAATTACTATTGTTACAGTAGATTACAATATTGTTACTATTGTAATCTGATGTACTTAGTAATTGTAATCCGTTTACTGAAGTAAACAGATTACAATAGTAATCTGATTACTGAAGTACGAATAAAGGCATATCTTAAGTAATCAGATTTTATTGTAATCCGATTACTGAAGTAATCAGATTACAAACGACATACTAACCCCTTACGTTTTTTTTCAAAAATCACCAAATTGAAAATCTGGCATTTTATGCCATTTTTGGATGCTTTTGGGTCCTCTGTTGATTGTGTGTGAGGTTTCCACTTTTATTTTTGACAGAAAAGTGCTTTAAAAGCAAGTTGAAAAAAATGAAAAAAATGACATACTAACCCCTTACGTTTTTTAAAAAAATCACCAAATTGAAAATCTGGCATTTTATGTCATTTTTGGATGCTTCTGGGTCCCCTGTTGATTGTGTGTGAGGTTTCCACTTTTATTTTTGACAGAAAAGTGCTTTAAAAGCAAGTTGAAAAAAATGAAAAAAAACGACATACTAACCCCTTACGTTTTTTTCAAAAATCACCAAATTGAAAATCTGGCATTTTATGCCATTTTTGGATGCTTCTGGGTCCTCTGTTGAGTGTGTGTGAGGTTTCCACTTTTATTTTTGACAGAAAAGTGCATTAAAAGCAAGTTGAAAAAAATGAAAAAAATGACATACTAACCCCTTACGTTTTTTAAAAAAATCACCAAATTGAAAATCTGGCATTTTATGTCATTTTTGGATGCTTCTGGGTCCCCTGTTGATTGTGTGTGAGGTTTCCACTTTTATTTTTGACAGAAAAGTGCATTAAAAGCAAGTTGAAAAAAATGAAAAAAATGACATACTAACCCCTTACGTTTTTTAAAAAAATCACCAAATTGAAAATCTGGCATTTTATGTCATTTTTGGATGCTTCTGGGTCCCCTGTTGAGTGTGTGTGAGGTTTCCACTTTTATTTTTGACAGAAAAGTGCTTTAAAAGCAAGTTGAAAAAAATGAAAAAAACGACATACTAACCCCTTAGGTTTTTTTAAAAAATCACCAAATTGAAAATCTGGCATTTTATGCCATTTTTGGATGCTTCTGGGTCCCCTGTTGATTGTGTGTGAGGTTTCCAGTTTTATTTTTGACAGAAAAGTGCTTTAAAAGCAAGTTGAAAAAAATGAAAAAAACGACATACTAACCCCTTACGTTTTTTTCAAAAATCACTAAATTGAAAATCTGGCATTTTATGTCATTTTTGGATGCTTCTGGGTCCTCTGTTGATTGTGTGTGAGGTTTCCACTTTTATTTTTGACAGAAAAGTGCTTTAAAAGCAAGTTGAAAAAAATGAAAATGGTGATTTTTCAAAAATCACCAAATTGAAAATCTGGCATTTTATGTCATTTTTGGATGCTTCTGGGTCCCCTGTTGAGTGTGTGTGAGGTTTCCAATTTTATTTTTGACAGAAAAGTGCATTAAAAGCAAGTTGAAAAAAATGAAAAAAACGACATACTAACCCCTTACGTTTTTTTCAAAAATCACCAAATTGAAAATCTGGCATTTTATGCCATTTTTGGATGCTTCTGGGTCCTCTGTTGAGTGTGTGTGAGGTTTCCACTTTTATTTTTGACAGAAAAGTGCATTAAAAGCAAGTTCAAAAAAATGAAAAAAATGACATACTAACCCCTTACGTTTTTTTAAAAAATCACCAAATTGAAAATCTGGCATTTTATGTCATTTTTGGATGCTTCTGGGTCCCCTGTTGATTGTGTGTGAGGTTTCCACTTTTATTTTTGACAGAAAAGTGCTTTAAAAGCAAGTTGAAAAAAATGAAAAAAACGACATACTAACCCCTTACGTTTTTTTTAAAAATCACCAAATTGAAAATCTGGCATTTTATGCCATTTTTGGATGCTTCTGGGTCCCCTGTTGATTGTGTGTGAGGTTTCCACTTTTATTTTTGACAGAAAAGTGCTTTAAAAGCAAGTTGAAAAAAATGAAAATGGTGATTTTTCAAAAATCACCAAATTGAAAATCTGGCATTTTATGCCATTTTTGGATGCTTCTGGGTCCCCTGTTGAGTGTGTGTGAGGTTTCCACTTTTATTTTTGACAGAAAAGTGCTTTAAAAGCAAGTTGAAAAAAATGAAAAAAACGACATACTAACCCCTTACGTTTTTTTTAAAAATCACCAAATTGAAAATCTGGCATTTTATGCCATTTTTGGATGCTTCTGGGTCCCCTGTTGATTGTGTGTGAGGTTTCCACTTTTATTTTTGACAGAAAAGTGCATTAAAAGCAAGTTGAAAAAAATGAAAAAAATGACATACTAACCCCTTACGTTTTTTAAAAAAATCACCAAATTGAAAATCTGGCATTTTATGTCATTTTTGGATGCTTCTGGGTCCCCTGTTGATTGTGTGTGAGGTTTCCACTTTTATTTTTGACAGAAAAGTGCTTTAAAAGCAAGTTGAAAAAAATGAAAAAAACGACATACTAACCCCTTACGTTTTTTTAAAAAATCACCAAATTGAAAATCTGGCATTTTATGTCATTTTTGGATGCTTCTGGGTCCCCTGTTGAGTGTGTGTGAGGTTTCCACTTTTATTTTTGACAGAAAAGTGCTTTCAAAGCAAGTTGAAAAAAATGAAAAAAAAACGACATAAATAGTAATCGGGTTACTTTTGTAATCGGATTACAATAGTGATCAGATTACTTTTGTAATTTTTTTGTAATTTTTTCAATTTTTTTCAATTTTTCTTGTTTTCACGTTTTTTTTTGTTTTTCAGGAAAAATGAGAAAAAAGAGAAAAAATGAAAAACAAGAAAAATTGAAAAAATTACAAAAAATACTAAAGTAATCTGATTACAAAAGTAATCTGATTACAAAAGTAATCCGATTACAAAAGTAATCAGATTACAAAAGTCATCTGATTACTTTTGAAATCTGATTACAAAAGTAATCTGATTACTTTTGTAATCAAAAAATCCCATTACAAAAGTAATCCGATTACAAAAGTAATCTGATTACAAAAGTAATCTGATTACAAAAGTAATCTGATTACAAAAGTAATGGGATTACTTTTGTAATGGGATTACTTTTGTAATGGGATTTTTTGTAATGGGATTACTTTTGTAATGGGATTACAATAGTGATCAGATTACTTTTGTAATTTTTTGTAATTTTTTCAATTTTTTTCAATTTTTCTTGTTTTCACGTTTTTTTTGTTTTTCAGGAAAAATGAGAAAAAAGAGAAAAAATGAAAAACAAGAAAAATTAAAAAAAATACAAAAAATTACAAAAAAATACTAAAGTAATCTGATTACAAAAGTAATTGGATTACAAAAGTAATCAGATTACAAAAGTAGTCAGATTACTTTTGTAATCGGATTACAAAAGTAATCTGATTACAAAAGTAATCTGATTACAAAAGTAATCGGATTACAAAAGTAATCGGATTACAAAAGTAATCGGATTACAAAAGTAATCGGATTACAAAAGTAATCGGATTACAAAAGTAATCTGATTACAAAAGTAATGGGATTACTTTTGTAATGGGATTACTTTTGTAATGGGATTTTTTTTGTAATGGGATTTTTTTTGTAATGGGATTACTTTTGTAATGGGATTACAATAGTGATCAGATTACTTTGTAATTTTTTGTAATTTTTAAAATTTTTTTCAATTTTTCTTGTTTTCACGTTTGTTTTGTTTTTCAGGAAAAATGAGAAAAAAGAGAAAAAATGAAAAACAAGAAAAATTGAAAAAATTACAAAAAATTACAAAAAAATACTTAAGTAATCTGATTACAAAAGTAATCCGATTACAAAAGTAATCCGATTACAAAAGTAATCAGATTACTTTTGTAATCAGATTACTTTTGTAATCGGATTACAAAAGTAATCTGATTACTTTTGTAATTTTTTGTAATTTTTTTAATTTTTTTCAATTTTTCTTGTTTTCACGTTTTTCTCTTTTTTCAGGAAAAATGAGAAAAAAGAGAAAAAATGAAAAACAAGAAAAATTGAAAAAATTACAAAAAATTACTAAAGTAATCCGATTACAAAAGTAATCTGATTACAAAAGTAATGGGATTACTTTTGTAATGGGATTACTTTTGTAATGGGATTTTTTTGTAATGGGATTACTTTTGTAATCGGATTACTTTAGTAATTTTTTGTAATTTTTTTCAATTTTTCTTGTTTTTCATTTTTTCTCTTTTTTTTCATTTTTCCTGTAATCGGATTACTTTTGTAATCGGATTACTTTTGTAATATTTTTGTCATTTTTTTCATTTTTTCTTGTTTTTCATTTTTTCTCTTTTTTACCTCATTTTTCCCGTTTTTGACTTTTTTCTCATTTTTTTCAGTCATGTCACAGATTACAATATTGTTACTATTGTAAGCTGATGTAGTCAGTAATTGTAATCTCAATACCGAAATAATCAGATTACAAAGGTAATCAAATTACTACTGTAATCTGATTTCCTCAGTAATCGGATTACAATAGTAATTTGATTACTATTGTAATCTGTTTGCATTAGTAATTTGATTACTTTGTAATCTGATTACTTCAGTATTTTTTTTAAATTTGTCTTGTTTTTCATTTTTTTTCTCATTTTTCCTCATTTTTCCCGTTTTTGTCCTTTTTCTCATTTTTTTCAGTCATGTCATTTTTCGAATTTCACAATAGTAAAAATATTCACAATAGTAATCAAATTACTATTGTTACAGTAGATTACAATATTGTTACTATTGTAATCTGATGTACTTAGTAATTGTAATCCGTTTACTGAAGTAAACAGATTACAATAGTAATCTGATTACTGAAGTACGAATAAAGGCATATCTTAAGTAATCAGATTTTATTGTAATCCGATTACTGAAGTAATCAGATTACAAACGACATACTAACCCCTTACGTTTTTTTTCAAAAATCACCAAATTGAAAATCTGGCATTTTATGCCATTTTTGGATGCTTTTGGGTCCTCTGTTGATTGTGTGTGAGGTTTCCACTTTTATTTTTGACAGAAAAGTGCTTTAAAAGCAAGTTGAAAAAAATGAAAAAAATGACATACTAACCCCTTACGTTTTTTAAAAAAATCACCAAATTGAAAATCTGGCATTTTATGTCATTTTTGGATGCTTCTGGGTCCCCTGTTGATTGTGTGTGAGGTTTCCACTTTTATTTTTGACAGAAAAGTGCTTTAAAAGCAAGTTGAAAAAAATGAAAAAAAACGACATACTAACCCCTTACGTTTTTTTCAAAAATCACCAAATTGAAAATCTGGCATTTTATGCCATTTTTGGATGCTTCTGGGTCCTCTGTTGAGTGTGTGTGAGGTTTCCACTTTTATTTTTGACAGAAAAGTGCATTAAAAGCAAGTTGAAAAAAATGAAAAAAATGACATACTAACCCCTTACGTTTTTTAAAAAAATCACCAAATTGAAAATCTGGCATTTTATGTCATTTTTGGATGCTTCTGGGTCCCCTGTTGATTGTGTGTGAGGTTTCCACTTTTATTTTTGACAGAAAAGTGCATTAAAAGCAAGTTGAAAAAAATGAAAAAAATGACATACTAACCCCTTACGTTTTTTAAAAAAATCACCAAATTGAAAATCTGGCATTTTATGTCATTTTTGGATGCTTCTGGGTCCCCTGTTGAGTGTGTGTGAGGTTTCCACTTTTATTTTTGACAGAAAAGTGCTTTAAAAGCAAGTTGAAAAAAATGAAAAAAACGACATACTAACCCCTTAGGTTTTTTTAAAAAATCACCAAATTGAAAATCTGGCATTTTATGCCATTTTTGGATGCTTCTGGGTCCCCTGTTGATTGTGTGTGAGGTTTCCAGTTTTATTTTTGACAGAAAAGTGCTTTAAAAGCAAGTTGAAAAAAATGAAAAAAACGACATACTAACCCCTTACGTTTTTTTCAAAAATCACTAAATTGAAAATCTGGCATTTTATGTCATTTTTGGATGCTTCTGGGTCCTCTGTTGATTGTGTGTGAGGTTTCCACTTTTATTTTTGACAGAAAAGTGCTTTAAAAGCAAGTTGAAAAAAATGAAAATGGTGATTTTTCAAAAATCACCAAATTGAAAATCTGGCATTTTATGTCATTTTTGGATGCTTCTGGGTCCCCTGTTGAGTGTGTGTGAGGTTTCCAATTTTATTTTTGACAGAAAAGTGCATTAAAAGCAAGTTGAAAAAAATGAAAAAAACGACATACTAACCCCTTACGTTTTTTTCAAAAATCACCAAATTGAAAATCTGGCATTTTATGCCATTTTTGGATGCTTCTGGGTCCTCTGTTGAGTGTGTGTGAGGTTTCCACTTTTATTTTTGACAGAAAAGTGCATTAAAAGCAAGTTCAAAAAAATGAAAAAAATGACATACTAACCCCTTACGTTTTTTTAAAAAATCACCAAATTGAAAATCTGGCATTTTATGTCATTTTTGGATGCTTCTGGGTCCCCTGTTGATTGTGTGTGAGGTTTCCACTTTTATTTTTGACAGAAAAGTGCTTTAAAAGCAAGTTGAAAAAAATGAAAAAAACGACATACTAACCCCTTACGTTTTTTTTAAAAATCACCAAATTGAAAATCTGGCATTTTATGCCATTTTTGGATGCTTCTGGGTCCCCTGTTGATTGTGTGTGAGGTTTCCACTTTTATTTTTGACAGAAAAGTGCTTTAAAAGCAAGTTGAAAAAAATGAAAATGGTGATTTTTCAAAAATCACCAAATTGAAAATCTGGCATTTTATGCCATTTTTGGATGCTTCTGGGTCCCCTGTTGAGTGTGTGTGAGGTTTCCACTTTTATTTTTGACAGAAAAGTGCTTTAAAAGCAAGTTGAAAAAAATGAAAAAAACGACATACTAACCCCTTACGTTTTTTTTAAAAATCACCAAATTGAAAATCTGGCATTTTATGCCATTTTTGGATGCTTCTGGGTCCCCTGTTGATTGTGTGTGAGGTTTCCACTTTTATTTTTGACAGAAAAGTGCATTAAAAGCAAGTTGAAAAAAATGAAAAAAATGACATACTAACCCCTTACGTTTTTTAAAAAAATCACCAAATTGAAAATCTGGCATTTTATGTCATTTTTGGATGCTTCTGGGTCCCCTGTTGATTGTGTGTGAGGTTTCCACTTTTATTTTTGACAGAAAAGTGCTTTAAAAGCAAGTTGAAAAAAATGAAAAAAACGACATACTAACCCCTTACGTTTTTTTAAAAAATCACCAAATTGAAAATCTGGCATTTTATGTCATTTTTGGATGCTTCTGGGTCCCCTGTTGAGTGTGTGTGAGGTTTCCACTTTTATTTTTGACAGAAAAGTGCTTTAAAAGCAAGTTGAAAA
Organism: Doryrhamphus excisus; assembly: GCF_037039965.1. Lineage (NCBI taxonomy): Eukaryota > Metazoa > Chordata > Actinopteri > Syngnathiformes > Syngnathidae > Doryrhamphus > Doryrhamphus excisus. The sequence goes on along the minus strand of NC_136366.1, from coordinate 11,854,814 downwards.
AAATGAAAAAAACGACATACTAACCCCTTACGTTTTTTTCAAAAATCACCAAATTGAAAATCTGGCATTTTATGCCATTTTTGGATGCTTCTGGGTCCTCTGTTGATTGTGTGTGAGGTTTCCACTTTTATTTTTGACAGAAAAGTGCTTTAAAAGCAAGTTGAAAAAAATGAAAATGGTGATTTTTCAAAAATCACCAAATTGAAAATCTGGCATTTTATGCCATTTTTGGATGCTTCTGGGTCCCCTGTTGAGTGTGTGTGAGGTTTCCACTTTTATTTTTGACAGAAAAGTGCATTAAAAGCAAGTTGAAAAAAATGAAAAAAATGACATACTAACCCCTTACGTTTTTTAAAAAAATCACCAAATTGAAAATCTGGCATTTTATGTCATTTTTGGATGCTTCTGGGTCCCCTGTTGAGTGTGTGTGAGGTTTCCACTTTTATTTTTGACAGAAAAGTGCTTTAAAAGCAAGTTGAAAAAAATGAAAAAAACGACATACTAACCCCTTACGTTTTTTTCAAAAATCACCAAATTGAAAATCTGGCATTTTATGCCATTTTTGGATGCTTCTGGGTCCTCTGTTGAGTGTGTGTGAGGTTTCCACTTTTATTTTTGACAGAAAAGTGCATTAAAAGCAAGTTGAAAAAAATGAAAAAAATGACATACTAACCCCTTACGTTTTTTAAAAAAATCACCAAATTGAAAATCTGGCATTTTATGTCATTTTTGGATGCTTCTGGGTCCCCTGTTGATTGTGTGTGAGGTTTCCATTTTTATTTTTGACAGAAAAGTGCTTTAAAAGCAAGTTGAAAAAAATGAAAAAAAACGACATACTAACCCCTTACGTTTTTTTAAAAAATCACCAAATTGAAAATCTGGCATTTTATGCCATTTTTGGATGCTTCTGGGTCCCCTGTTGATTGTGTGTGAGGTTTCCACTTTTATTTTTGACAGAAAAGTGCATTAAAAGCAAGTTGAAAAAAATGAAAAAAATGACATACTAACCCCTTACGTTTTTTAAAAAAATCACCAAATTGAAAATCTGGCATTTTATGTCATTTTTGGATGCTTCTGGGTCCCCTGTTGAGTGTGTGTGAGGTTTCCACTTTTATTTTTGACAGAAAAGTGCTTTAAAAGCAAGTTGAAAAAAATGAAAAAAAAACGACATAAATAGTAATCGGGTTACTTTTGTAATCGGATTACAATAGTGATCAGATTACTTTTGTAATTTTTTTGTAATTTTTTCAATTTTTTTCAATTTTTCTTGTTTTCACGTTTTTTTTTGTTTTTCAGGAAAAATGAGAAAAAAGAGAAAAAATGAAAAACAAGAAAAATTGAAAAAATTACAAAAAATACTAAAGTAATCTGATTACAAAAGTAATCTGATTACAAAAGTAATCCGATTACAAAAGTAATCAGATTACAAAAGTCATCTGATTACTTTTGAAATCTGATTACAAAAGTAATCTGATTACTTTTGTAATCAAAAAATCCCATTACAAAAGTAATCCGATTACAAAAGTAATCTGATTACAAAAGTAATCTGATTACAAAAGTAATGGGATTACTTTTGTAATGGGATTACTTTTGTAATTGGATTACTTTTGTAATGGGATTTTTTGTAATGGGATTACTTTTGTAATGGGATTACAATAGTGATCAGATTACTTTTGTAATTTTTTGTAATTTTTTCAATTTTTTTCAAGTTTTTCTTGTTTTCACGTTTTTTTGTTTTTCAGGAAAAATGAGAAAAAAGAGAAAAAATGAAAAACGAAAAATAAAAAAAAATACAAAAAATTACAAAAAAATACTAAAGTAATCTGATTACAAAAGTAATTGGATTACAAAAGTAATCAGATTACAAAAGTAGTCAGATTACTTTTGTAATCGGATTACAAAAGTAATCGGATTACAAAAGTAATCGGATTACAAAAGTAATCGGATTACAAAAGTAATCGGATTACAAAAGTAATCGGATTACAAAAGTAATCGGATTACAAAAGTAATCGGATTACAAAAGTAATGGGATTACAAAAGTAATGGGATTACTTTTGTAATGGGATTTTTTTTGTAATGGGATTTTTTTTGTAATGGGATTACTTTTGTAATGGGATTACAATAGTGATCAGATTACTTTGTAATTTTTTGTAATTTTTAAAATTTTTTTCAATTTTTCTTGTTTTCACGTTTGTTTTGTTTTTCAGGAAAAATGAGAAAAAAGAGAAAAAATGAAAAACAAGAAAAATTGAAAAAATTACAAAAAATTACAAAAAAATACTTAAGTAATCCGATTACAAAAGTAATCAGATTACAAAAGTAATCAGATTACTTTTGTAATCAGATTACTTTTGTAATCGGATTACAAAAGTAATCTGATTACTTTTGTAATTTTTTGTAATTTTTTTGTAATTTTTTAAATTTTTTTCAATTTTTCTTGTTTTCACGTTTTTCTCTTTTTTCAGGAAAAATGAGAAAAAAGAGAAAAAATGAAAAACAAGAAAAATTGAAAAAATTACAAAAAATTACTAAAGTAATCCGATTACAAAAGTAATCTGATTACAAAAGTAATGGGATTACTTTTGTAATGGGATTACTTTTGTAATGGGATTTTTTTGTAATGGGATTACTTTTGTAATCGGATTACTTTAGTAATTTTTTGTAATTTTTTTCAATTTTTCTTGTTTTTCATTTTTTCTCTTTTTTTTCATTTTTCCTGTAATCGGATTACTTTTGTAATCGGATTACTTTTGTAATATTTTTGTCATTTTTTTCATTTTTTCTTGTTTTTCATTTTTTCTCTTTTTTACCTCATTTTTCCCGTTTTTGACTTTTTTCTCATTTTTTTCAGTCATGTCACAGATTACAATATTGTTACTATTGTAAGCTGATGTAGTCAGTAATTGTAATCTCAATACCGAAATAATCAGATTACAAAGGTAATCAAATTACTACTGTAATCTGATTTCCTCAGTAATCGGATTACAATAGTAATTTGATTACTATTGTAATCTGTTTGCATTAGTAATTTGATTACTTTGTAATCTGATTACTTCAGTATTTTTTTTAAATTTGTCTTGTTTTTCATTTTTTTTCTCATTTTTCCTCATTTTTCCCGTTTTTGTCCTTTTTCTCATTTTTTTCAGTCATGTCATTTTTCGAATTTCACAATAGTAAAAATATTCACAATAGTAATCAAATTACTATTGTTACAGTAGATTACAATATTGTTACTATTGTAATCTGATGTACTTAGTAATTGTAATCCGTTTACTGAAGTAAACAGATTACAATAGTAATCTGATTACTGAAGTACGAATAAAGGCATATCTTAAGTAATCAGATTTTATTGTAATCCGATTACTGAAGTAATCAGATTACAAACGACATACTAACCCCTTACGTTTTTTTTCAAAAATCACCAAATTGAAAATCTGGCATTTTATGCCATTTTTGGATGCTTTTGGGTCCTCTGTTGATTGTGTGTGAGGTTTCCACTTTTATTTTTGACAGAAAAGTGCTTTAAAAGCAAGTTGAAAAAAATGAAAAAAATGACATACTAACCCCTTACGTTTTTTAAAAAAATCACCAAATTGAAAATCTGGCATTTTATGTCATTTTTGGATGCTTCTGGGTCCCCTGTTGATTGTGTGTGAGGTTTCCACTTTTATTTTTGACAGAAAAGTGCTTTAAAAGCAAGTTGAAAAAAATGAAAAAAAACGACATACTAACCCCTTACGTTTTTTTCAAAAATCACCAAATTGAAAATCTGGCATTTTATGCCATTTTTGGATGCTTCTGGGTCCTCTGTTGAGTGTGTGTGAGGTTTCCACTTTTATTTTTGACAGAAAAGTGCATTAAAAGCAAGTTGAAAAAAATGAAAAAAATGACATACTAACCCCTTATGTTTTTTAAAAAAATCACCAAATTGAAAATCTGGCATTTTATGTCATTTTTGGATGCTTCTGGGTCCCCTGTTGATTGTGTGTGAGGTTTCCACTTTTATTTTTGACAGAAAAGTGCATTAAAAGCAAGTTGAAAAAAATGAAAAAAATGACATACGTTTCTTAAAAAAATCACCAAATTGAAAATCTGGCATTTTATGTCATTTTTGGATGCTTCTGGGTCCCCTGTTGATTGTGTGTGAGGTTTCCACTTTTATTTTTGACAGAAAAGTGCTTTAAAAGCAAGTTGAAAAAAATGAAAATGGTGATTTTTCAAAAATCACCAAATTGAAAATCTGGCATTTTATGCCATTTTTGGATGCTTCTGGGTCCCCTGTTGAGTGTGTGTGAGGTTTCCACTTTTATTTTTGACAGAAAAGTGCTTTAAAAGCAAGTTGAAAAAAATGAAAAAAACGACATACTAACCCCTTACGTTTTTTTCAAAAATCACCAAATTGAAAATCTGGCATTTTATGCCATTTTTGGATGCTTCTGGGTCCTCTGTTGAGTGTGTGTGAGGTTTCCACTTTTATTTTTGACAGAAAAGTGCATTAAAAGCAAGTTGAAAAAAATGAAAAAAATGACATACTAACCCCTTACGTTTTTTAAAAAAATCACCAAATTGAAAATCTGGCATTTTATGTCATTTTTGGATGCTTCTGGGTCCCCTGTTGATTGTGTGTGAGGTTTCCACTTTTATTTTTGACAGAAAAGTGCTTTAAAAGCAAGTTGAAAAAAATGAAAATGGTGATTTTTAAAAAATCACCAAATTGAAAATCTGGCATTTTATGCCATTTTTGGATGCTTCTGGGTCCCCTGTTGAGTGTGTGTGAGGTTTCCACTTTTATTTTTGACAGAAAAGTGCATTAAAAGCAAGTTGAAAAAAATGAAAAAAATGACATACTAACCCCTTACGTTTTTTAAAAAAATCACCAAATTGAAAATCTGGCATTTTATGTCATTTTTGGATGCTTCTGGGTCCCCTGTTGAGTGTGTGTGAGGTTTCCACTTTTATTTTTGACAGAAAAGTGCTTTAAAAGCAAGTTGAAAAAAATGAAAAAAACGACATACTAACCCCTTAGGTTTTTTTAAAAAATCACCAAATTGAAAATCTGGCATTTTATGCCATTTTTGGATGCTTCTGGGTCCCCTGTTGATTGTGTGTGAGGTTTCCAGTTTTATTTTTGACAGAAAAGTGCTTTAAAAGCAAGTTGAAAAAAATGAAAATGGTGATTTTTCAAAAATCACCAAATTGAAAATCTGGCATTTTATGCCATTTTTGGATGCTTCTGGGTCCCCTGTTGAGTGTGTGTGAGGTTTCCACTTTTATTTTTGACAGAAAAGTGCATTAAAAGCAAGTTGAAAAAAATGAAAAAAATGACATGCTAACACCTTACGTTTTTTAAAAAAATCACCAAATTGAAAATCTGGCATTTTATGTCATTTTTGGATGCTTCTGGGTCCCCTGTTGAGTGTGTGTGAGGTTTCCACTTTTATTTTTGACAGAAAAGTGCTTTAAAAGCAAGTTGAAAAAAATGAAAAAAACGACATACTAACCCCTTACGTTTTTTTCAAAAATCACTAAATTGAAAATCTGGCATTTTATGCCATTTTTGGATGCTTCTGGGTCCTCTGTTGAGTGTGTGTGAGGTTTCCACTTTTATTTTTGACAGAAAAGTGCATTAAAAGCAAGTTGAAAAAAATGAAAAAAATGACATACTAACCCCTTACGTTTTTTTAAAAAATCACCAAATTGAAAATCTGGCATTTTATGCCATTTTTGGATGCTTCTGGGTCCCCTGTTGATTGTGTGTGAGGTTTCCACTTTTATTTTTGACAGAAAAGTGCATTAAAAGCAAGTTGAAAAAAATGAAAAAAATGACATACTAACCCCTTACGTTTTTTAAAAAAATCACCAAATTGAAAATCTGGCATTTTATGTCATTTTTGGATGCTTCTGGGTCCCCTGTTGAGTGTGTGTGAGGTTTCCACTTTTATTTTTGACAGAAAAGTGCTTTAAAAGCAAGTTGAAAAAAATGAAAAAAACGACATACTAACCCCTTACGTTTTTTTCAAAAATCACCAAATTGAAAATCTGGCATTTTATGTCATTTTTGGATGCTTCTGGGTCCCCTGTTGAGTGTGTGTGAGGTTTCCACTTTTATTTTTGACAGAAAAGTGCTTTAAAAGCAAGTTGAAAAAAATGAAAAAAACGACATACTAACCCCTTACGTTTTTTTCAAAAATCACCAAATTGAAAATCTGGCATTTTATGCCATTTTTGGATGCTTCTGGGTCCTCTGTTGAGTGTGTGTGAGGTTTCCACTTTTATTTTTGACAGAAAAGTGCATTAAAAGCAAGTTGAAAAAAATGACATACTAACCCCTTACGTTTTTTAAAAAAATCACCAAATTGAAAATCTGGCATTTTATGTCATTTTTGGATGCTTCTGGGTCCCCTGTTGATTGTGTGTGAGGTTTCCACTTTTATTTTTGACAGAAAAGTGCTTTAAAAGCAAGTTGAAAAAAATGAAAAAAACGACATACTAACCCCTTACGTTTTTTTTAAAAATCACCAAATTGAAAATCTGGCATTTTATGCCATTTTTGGATGCTTCTGGGTCCCCTGTTGATTGTGTGTGAGGTTTCCACTTTTATTTTTGACAGAAAAGTGCTTTAAAAGCAAGTTGAAAAAAATGAAAATGGTGATTTTTCAAAAATCACCAAATTGAAAATCTGGCATTTTATGCCATTTTTGGATGCTTCTGGGTCCCCTGTTGAGTGTGTGTGAGGTTTCCACTTTTATTTTTGACAGAAAAGTGCATTAAAAGCAAGTTGAAAAAAATGAAAAAAATGACATACTAACCCCTTACGTTTTTTAAAAAAATCACCAAATTGAAAATCTGGCATTTTATGTCATTTTTGGATGCTTCTGGGTCCCCTGTTGAGTGTGTGTGAGGTTTCCACTTTTATTTTTGACAGAAAAGTGCTTTAAAAGCAAGTTGAAAAAAATGAAAAAAACGACATACTAACCCCTTACGTTTTTTTCAAAAATCACCAAATTGAAAATCTGGCATTTTATGCCATTTTTGGATGCTTCTGGGTCCTCTGTTGAGTGTGTGTGAGGTTTCCACTTTTATTTTTGACAGAAAAGTGCATTAAAAGCAAGTTGAAAAAAATGAAAAAAATGACATACTAACCCCTTACGTTTTTTAAAAAAATCACCAAATTGAAAATCTGGCATTTTATGTCATTTTTGGATGCTTCTGGGTCCCCTGTTGATTGTGTGTGAGGTTTCCATTTTTATTTTTGACAGAAAAGTGCTTTAAAAGCAAGTTGAAAAAAATGAAAAAAAACGACATACTAACCCCTTACGTTTTTTTAAAAAATCACCAAATTGAAAATCTGGCATTTTATGCCATTTTTGGATGCTTCTGGGTCCCCTGTTGATTGTGTGTGAGGTTTCCACTTTTATTTTTGACAGAAAAGTGCATTAAAAGCAAGTTGAAAAAAATGAAAAAAATGACATACTAACCCCTTACGTTTTTTAAAAAAATCACCAAATTGAAAATCTGGCATTTTATGTCATTTTTGGATGCTTCTGGGTCCCCTGTTGAGTGTGTGTGAGGTTTCCACTTTTATTTTTGACAGAAAAGTGCTTTAAAAGCAAGTTGAAAAAAATGAAAAAAACGACATACTAACCCCTTACGTTTTTTTCAAAAATCACCAAATTGAAAATCTGGCATTTTATGCCATTTTTGGATGCTTCTGGGTCCTCTGTTGAGTGTGTGTGAGGTTTCCACTTTTATTTTTGACAGAAAAGTGCATTAAAAGCAAGTTGAAAAAAATGAAAAAAATGACATACTAACCCCTTACGTTTTTTAAAAAAATCACCAAATTGAAAATCTGGCATTTTATGTCATTTTTGGATGCTTCTGGGTCCCCTGTTGATTGTGTGTGAGGTTTCCACTTTTATTTTTGACAGAAAAGTGCTTTAAAAGCAAGTTGAAAAAAATGAAAAAAACGACATACTAACCCCTTACGTTTTTTTTAAAAATCACCAAATTGAAAATCTGGCATTTTATGCCATTTTTGGATGCTTCTGGGTCCCCTGTTGATTGTGTGTGAGGTTTCCACTTTTATTTTTGACAGAAAAGTGCTTTAAAAGCAAGTTGAAAAAAATGAAAATGGTGATTTTTCAAAAATCACCAAACTGAAAATCTGGCATTTTATGCCATTTTTGGATGCTTCTGGGTCCCCTGTTGAGTGTGTGTGAGGTTTCCACTTTTATTTTTGACAGAAAAGTGCATTAAAAGCAAGTTGAAAAAATGAAAAAAATGACATACTAACCCCTTACGTTTTTTAAAAAAATCACCAAATTGAAAATCTGGCATTTTATGTCATTTTTGGATGCTTCTGGGTCCCCTGTTGAGTGTGTGTGAGGTTTCCACTTTTATTTTTGACAGAAAAGTGCTTTAAAAGCAAGTTGAAAAAAATGAAAAAAACGACATACTAACCCCTTACGTTTTTTTCAAAAATCACCAAATTGAAAATCTGGCATTTTATGCCATTTTTGGATGCTTCTGGGTCCTCTGTTGAGTGTGTGTGAGGTTTCCACTTTTATTTTTGACAGAAAAGTGCATTAAAAGCAAGTTGAAAAAAATGAAAAAAATGACATACTAACCCCTTACGTTTTTTTTAAAAAATCACCAAATTGAAAATCTGGCATTTTATGTCATTTTTGGATGCTTCTGGGTCCTCTGTTGATTGTGTGTTAGGTTTCCACTTTTATTTTTGACAGAAAAGTGCTTTAAAAGCAAGTTGAAAAAAATGAAAATGGTGATTTTTCAAAAATCACCAAATTGAAAATCTGGCATTTTATGCCATTTTTGGATGCTTCTGGGTCCCCTGTTGAGTGTGTGTGAGGTTTCCACTTTTATTTTTGACAGAAAAGTGCATTAAAAGCAAGTTGAAAAAAATGAAAAAAATGACACACTAACCCTTTACGTTTTTTAAAAAAATCACCAAATTGAAAATCTAGCATTTTATGTCATTTTTGGATGCTTCTGGGTCCCCTGTTGAGTGTGTGTGAGGTTTCCACTTTTATTTTTGACAGAAAAGTGCTTTAAAAGCAAGTTGAAAAAAATGAAATAAACGACATACTAACCCCTTACGTTTTTTTAAAAAATCACCAAATTGAAAATCTGGCATTTTATGCCATTTTTGGATGCTTCTGGGTCCCCTGTTGAGTGTGTGTGAGGTTTCCACTTTTATTTTTGACAGAAAAGTGCTTTAAAAGCAAGTTGAAAAAAATGAAAAAAACGACATACTAACCCCTCACGTTTTTTTCAAAAATCACCAAATTGAAAATCTGGCATTTTATGCCATTTTTGGATGCTTCTGGGTCCTCTGTTGAGTGTGTGTGAGGTTTCCACTTTTATTTTTGACAGAAAAGTGCATTAAAAGCAAGTTGAAAAAAATGAAAAAAATGACATACTAACCCCTTACGTTTTTTAAAAAAATCACCAAATTGAAAATCTGGCATTTTATGTCATTTTTGGATGCTTCTGGGTCCCCTGTTGATTGTGTGTGAGGTTTCCACTTTTATTTTTGACAGAAAAGTGCTTTAAAAGCAAGTTGAAAAAAATGAAAAAAACGACATACTAACCCCTTACGTTTTTTTTAAAAATCACCAAATTGAAAATCTGGCATTTTATGCCATTTTTGGATGCTTCTGGGTCCCCTGTTGATTGTGTGTGAGGTTTCCACTTTTATTTTTGACAGAAAAGTGCTTTAAAAGCAAGTTGAAAAAAATGAAAATGGTGATTTTTCAAAAATCACCAAATTGAAAATCTGGCATTTTATGCCATTTTTGGATACTTCTGGGTCCCCTGTTGAGTGTGTGTGAGGTTTCCACTTTTATTTTTGACAGAAAAGTGCATTAAAAGCAAGTTGAAAAAATGAAAAAAATGACATACTAACCCCTTACGTTTTTTAAAAAAATCACCAAATTGAAAATCTGGCATTTTATGTCATTTTTGGATGCTTCTGGGTCCCCTGTTGAGTGTGTGTGAGGTTTCCACTTTTATTTTTGACAGAAAAGTGCTTTAAAAGCAAGTTGAAAAAAATGAAAAAAACGACATACTAACCCCTTACGTTTTTTTCAAAAATCACCAAATTGAAAATCTGGCATTTTATGCCATTTTTGGATGCTTCTGGGTCCTCTGTTGAGTGTGTGTGAGGTTTCCACTTTTATTTTTGACAGAAAAGTGCATTAAAAGCAAGTTGAAAAAAATGAAAAAAATGACATACTAACCCCTTACGTTTTTTAAAAAAATCACCAAATTGAAAATCTGGCATTTTATGTCATTTTTGGATGCTTCTGGGTCCCCTGTTGATTGTGTGTGAGGTTTCCACTTTTATTTTTGACAGAAAAGTGCTTTAAAAGCAAGTTGAAAAAAATGAAAATGGTGATTTTTCAAAAATCACCAAATTGAAAATCTGGCATTTTATGTCATTTTTGGATGCTTCTGGGTCCCCTGTTGAGTGTGTGTGAGGTTTCCAATTTTATTTTTGACAGAAAAGTGCATTAAAAGCAAGTTGAAAAAAATGACATACTAACCCCTTACGTTTTTTAAAAAAATCACCAAATTGAAAATCTGGCATTTTATGTCATTTTTGGATGCTTCTGGGTCCCCTGTTGAGTGTGTGTGAGGTTTCCACTTTTATTTTTGACAGAAAAGTGCTTTAAAAGCAAGTTGAAAAAAATGAAAAAAACGACATACTAACCCCTTACGTTTTTTTCAAAAATCACCAAATTGAAAATCTGGCATTTTATGCCATTTTTGGATGCTTCTGGGTCCTCTGTTGAGTGTGTGTGAGGTTTCCACTTTTATTTTTGACAGAAAAGTGCATTAAAAGCAAGTTGAAAAAAATGAAAAAAATGACATACTAACCCCTTACGTTTTTTCAAAAAATCACCAAATTGAAAATCTGGCATTTTATGCCATTTTTGGATGCTTCTGGGTCCCCTGTTGATTGTGTGTGAGGTTTCCACTTTTATTTTTGACAGAAAAGTGCTTTAAAAGCAAGTTGAAAAAAATGAAAAAAACGACATACTAACCCCTTACGTTTTTTTCAAAAATCACCAAATTGAAAATCTGGCATTTTATGCCATTTTTGGATGCTTCTGGGTCCTCTGTTGAGTGTGTGTGAGGTTTCCACTTTTATTTTTGACAGAAAAGTGCATTAAAAGCAAGTTGAAAAAAATGAAAAAAATGACATACTAACCCCTTACGTTTTTTAAAAAAATCACCAAATTGAAAATCTGGCATTTTATGTCATTTTTGGATGCTTCTGGGTCCCCTGTTGATTGTGTGTGAGGTTTCCACTTTTATTTTTGACAGAAAAGTGCTTTAAAAGCAAGTTGAAAAAAATGAAAATGGTGATTTTTCAAAAATCACCAAATTGAAAATCTGGCATTTTATGCCATTTTTGGATGCTTCTGGGTCCCCTGTTGATTGTGTGTGAGGTTTCCACTTTTATTTTTGACAGAAAAGTGCTTTAAAAGCAAGTTGAAAAAAATGAAAAAAACGACATACTAACCCCTTACGTTTTTTTCAAAAATCACCAAATTGAAAATCTGGCATTTTATGCCATTTTTGGATGCTTCTGGGTCCTCTGTTGAGTGTGTGTGAGGTTTCCACTTTTATTTTTGACAGAAAAGTGCATTAAAAGCAAGTTGAAAAAAATGAAAAAAATGACATACTAACCCCTTACGTTTTTTAAAAAAATCACCAAATTGAAAATCTGGCATTTTATGTCATTTTTGGATGCTTCTGGGTCCCCTGTTGATTGTGTGTGAGGTTTCCACTTTTATTTTTGACAGAAAAGTGCTTTAAAAGCAAGTTGAAAAAAATGAAAAAAACGACATACTAACCCCTTACGTTTTTTTAAAAAATCACCAAATTGAAAATCTGGCATTTTATGCCATTTTTGGATGCTTCTGGGTCCCCTGTTGATTGTGTGTGAGGTTTCCACTTTTATTTTTGACAGAAAAGTGCTTTAAAAGCAAGTTGAAAAAAATGAAAAAAACGACATACTTAACCCCTTACGTTTTTTTCAAAAATCACCAAATTGAAAATCTGGCATTTTATGCCATTTTTGGATGCTTCTGGGTCCTCTGTTGAGTGTGTGTGAGGTTTCCACTTTTATTTTTGACAGAAAAGTGCATTAAAAGCAAGTTGAAAAAAATGAAAAAAATGACATACTAACCCCTTACGTTTTTTAAAAAAATCACCAAATTGAAAATCTGGCATTTTATGTCATTTTTGGATGCTTCTGGGTCCCCTGTTGATTGTGTGTGAGGTTTCCACTTTTATTTTTGACAGAAAAGTGCTTTAAAAGCAAGTTGAAAAAAATGAAAATGGTGATTTTTCAAAAATCACCAAATTGAAAATCTGGCATTTTATGCCATTTTTGGATGCTTCTGGGTCCCCTGTTGATTGTGTGTGAGGTTTCCACTTTTATTTTTGACAGAAAAGTGCATTAAAAGCAAGTTGAAAAAAATGAAAAAAATGACATACTAACCCCTTACGTTTTTTAAAAAAATCACCAAATTGAAAATCTGGCATTTTATGTCATTTTTGGATGCTTCTGGGTCCCCTGTTGAGTGTGTGTGAGGTTTCCACTTTTATTTTTGACAGAAAAGTGCTTTAAAAGCAAGTTGAAAAAAATGAAAAAAACGACATACTAACCCCTTACGTTTTTTTCAAAAATCACCAAATTGAAAATCTGGCATTTTATGCCATTTTTGGATGCTTCTGGGTCCTCTGTTGAGTGTGTGTGAGGTTTCCACTTTTATTTTTGACAGAAAAGTGCTTTAAAAGCAAGTTGAAAAAAATGAAAAAAACGACATACTAACCCCTTACGTTTTTTTAAAAAATCACCAAATTGAAAATCTGGCATTTTATGCCATTTTTGGATGCTTCTGGGTCCCCTGTTGATTGTGTGTGAGGTTTCCACTTTTATTTTTGACAGAAAAGTGCTTTAAAAGCAAGTTGAAAAAAATGAAAAAAACGACATACTAACCCCTTACGTTTTTTTCAAAAATCACCAAATTGAAAATCTGGCATTTTATGCCATTTTTGGATGCTTCTGGGTCCTCTGTTGAGTGTGTGTGAGGTTTCCACTTTTATTTTTGACAGAAAAGTGCATTAAAAGCAAGTTGAAAAAAATGAAAAAAATGACATACTAACCCCTTACGTTTTTTAAAAAAATCACCAAATTGAAAATCTGGCATTTTATGTCATTTTTGGATGCTTCTGGGTCCCCTGTTGAGTGTGTGTGAGGTTTCCACTTTTATTTTTGACAGAAAAGTGCTTTAAAAGCAAGTTGAAAAAAATGAAAATGGTGATTTTTCAAAAATCACCAAATTGAAAATCTGGCATTTTATGCCATTTTTGGATGCTTCTGGGTCCTCTGTTGAGTGTGTGTGAGGTTTCCACTTTTATTTTTGACAGAAAAGTGCTTTAAAAGCAAGTTGAAAAAAATGAAAAAAACGACATACTAACCCCTTACGTTTTTTTCAAAAATCACCAAATTGAAAATCTGGCATTTTATGCCATTTTTGGATGCTTCTGGGTCCTCTGTTGAGTGTGTGTGAGGTTTCCACTTTTATTTTTGACAGAAAAGTGCTTTAAAAGCAAGTTGAAAAAAATTAAAAAAACAACATAAATATTAATCGGATTACTTTTGTAATCGGATTACAATAGTGATCAGATTACGTTTGTAATTTTTTAAATTTTTTTTCGATTTTTCTTGTTTTTCACGTTTTTCTTGTTTTTCAGGAAAAATGAGAAAAAAGAGAAAAAATGAAAAACAAGAAAAATTGAAAAAATTACAAAAGTAATCTGATTACAAAAGTAATCCGATTACAAAAGTAATCTAATTACTTTTGTACTCAGATTACTTTTTGTCAGGTTCAAAACCCCGACACTTGTAAAAAACACTGCCTGTACAAAGGAAGACACAGAGAGGTGAGTTTCTTTTTACTTGCAAGGAGAGTGATCAGGAACCGTTCAGTAACAATTCGCCACCTCACTCTGAAGCAGCTCCTGCCCTCTTGCCTTTTTATTGAAGGAAGGCCCTGGTTACAATCAGGTTTCAATGGCTGAGGGAAGGGGGGTTTAATTATTCCAGTTGAAACCAGTTTCTTCGCACAACATGTTATCCATAATGTGTGGATATCTCATCCTTGGCATGTGATTCTCTGGACACACACACACACACACATACTCTTGAGGTCATATCTACTTCTGACCCGTGCCTATGTCCCCTGAGGGTGTTAAAACTATCTGCTGAGGAATGTTCTGTCATGTTCTGTTTTCCCTTAATCATGATGTACACCACAAGTGCAGGCGTCACAGCATTAATCTTACATTGTTATGTGAGTGATATGAAGCACATGTACAGCGTTAATCTTACTTTGTTATGTGAGTGATACGAAATGTTTGTAGGTCATAAGAAAAATAGGTCATAAGAATATAGTAAAAATAGAATAACTTTATGTACAATTCTTTTGTAATCAGATTACTTTTTATTACTTTTGTAATCGGATTACGTTATTAATCGGAGTACTTTTGTAATCGGAGTACTTTTGTAATCGGATTACTTTAGTAATTTTTTTAAATTTTTCTTGTTTTTCATTTTTTCTCATTTTTTCTCATTTTTCCCGTTTTTGACTTTTTTCTCATTTTTTCAGTCATGTCATAGATTACAATATTGTTACTATTGTAAGATGATGTAGTCAGTAATTGTAATCTGATTACCGAAGTAATCAGATTACAAAGGTAATCAAATTACCACTGTAATCTGATTTCCTCAGTAATCGGATTACAATAGTAATTTAATTACTATTGTAATCTGTTTGCATTAGTAATTTGATTACTTTGTAATCTGATTACTTTAGTATTTTTTTTTCAATTTGTCTTGTTTTTCATTTTTTTTCTCTTTTTTTCTCATTTTTCCCGTTTTTGTCTTTTTTCTCATTTTTTCAGTCATGTCATTTTTCGAATTTCACAATAGTAAAAAAATTCACAATAGTACTCAAATTACTATTGTTACAGTAGATTACAATATTGTTACTTTTGTAATCTGATGTATTTAGTAATTGTAATCCATTTACTGAAGTAAACAGATTACAATAGTAATCTAATTACTATTGTAATCTGATTACTGAAGTACGAATAAAGGCATATCTTAAGTAATCAGATTTTATTGTAATCCGATTACTGAAGTAATCAGATTACAAAGGTAATCAAATTACTATTGTAATCTGATTACTTCAGTAATCGGATTACAATAGTAATTTGATTTTGATTTTAATCAATCTTTAATTAGAACTGTGATCAACAGTATAAAGTTAAAATATTGACAGAAAAAAAGCAGTAATTTGATGAAAATAAAGCAGCATAAACTTAAAATATTATAATGAATAGTTGCAATTTTAGAAAAATTACATTTTGGAAAAAGTATGAAAGAAAATTTACAAGAAGAAATAAATTGTAAAGGAAACAACAACAGCAACTGTCATTTTATGAATAAGTTAAATATTCTTTTGTTACATCAATATTATGAGAAACACACAAAACTTAATAATTTTTAATTCTGACAAAAAAAGTCCAAATATGATGGGATTAAAGTCATAATATTGCAAGACGAAAATGTACAAGGATTATTCACAAACAAAGTTGAAATGTTCTGAAAAAAAACACTCTTTAACACCACAGTGCAGTATAAATCCTCTGAAAGTGACAGTAACAACTAAGCAGTGTACTGGTCTTATTATTTCAATGGAGAAGTTGCGAGTGCTTTGGTTTTTCATTTGTTGTTATATTTTGCGTTTTCTTACTGTTTCTGACGACTTTCATGTGTGAGTGTGAGTGACTTTGGTGTAATTTAGGTGTAAGATCCGACCAAAACTCGACTTACAGTATTGGTAAATGAATACTCTCTGACAGTGTAAGAAAAGTGAGCATTGTTTTTGTATCTCTAGTAACAGCAGCAACACAAATGTGAGATTTATTGTGTACTGACACAAACTAGACTTCTCCTTGGAGAACAAGGAGAAGTCTAGTTTGTCTACACCCAGAAGCATCCAAAAATGGCATAAAATGCCAGATTTTGAATTTGGTGATTTTTGAAAAAAACATAACGGGTTAATATGTCGTTTTTTTTCATTTTTTTCAACTTGCTTTTAATGCACTTTTCTGGTAAAAAAAACTCCGGCATTTTATGCGTTTTTTGGGTGCTTCTGGACCCCCTGTTGAGTGTGTGTGAGGTTTCCTCTGTGTTTTTGACCAGCAAAAAGTGCATTAGAAGCAAGTTGAAAAAAAACGACTGCTTCGGGGGCCCCTGTTGAGAAGAATGAATTGGAAAAGCATGACAGCTAAGTTATTGATCACCATGTGATCGCTGATACATGCTACACATTGAGGGTGTAGTATGTATTGTGTATTATGTATAGGAGCTTTGTGGGTGTATTATGTATGGTGTATTATGTATTTTATTGACTCAAGTGTTCTCACACAAATGTGGGCCGTTGCTTGACCTCGCTGTGCACACAAGTTCAACAAAGCAGCATGTTTGTGTACGTGACGACTCTGGCAACTTTTGTCTTTCCTGGACAAATGGTGCCTTATTGAGAAGTCTTTTGAGGAAAGGAAATCAACAATTGGGCTGTCATTGGATGGTGGAGGCGTCGGAGTGAAACGGCCGTGGCGGAGAGGCATTTCATTTGTCTCAGTCACGCCTGGCCGTGACTTTGTTGGCAGAACAATATGTGACTGATGATTTAATTGCAGTCATTAACATTTTGTTTGCGAGAAAGCAAACAGACCAAACAGGTCAGCATATTCATGAGCATATGATTCATGATAAATAACACCTGCACCTTTACCGCTGCCAACTTTTCACTGCAATGTCTTTTGTGTGTAGAAGAAGAGAGGCCACAACAGCCGCCCCCCCAGGCCCGGCGAACATGACCTTCATTCACAGATGATACAAGTCTCACCCGTTAAACGCTCCAATGGCCTTGGGTGCGAAGGTATGAAGTGAATATGAAAGTGAATATGAGTATGTCACATCCGCAGGAGAGATGTTAGTTTGCTGCTTCCATTGAAATAGCACACTGACATGTTTCAACATTCAAGCTATTCACACCATCAAAATTGACTTGTGACACACAGCAAACATACCAGCTAGACAATATCTTGTACAGCCATTTGCATCCCCCCACCACATAGTATCCGTGGGAGTACATGGTAAACAGTGTGTGTGTGTATATATATATATATATACATATATATATATACACACACACACACATATATATATATATACATATACATACATATACACATATACATATGTATGTGTGTATATATGTGTATGTATGTATATATGTATGTATATATACATATATATACATGTGTGTATATATACGTATATATACATATATATGTGTATATATATATATATACACGTATATATACATATATACACACACATGTGTGTATATATATATACGTATATATACATATATATATACACACACATGTGTGTATGTATATATATACACATACGTGTATATATACATACATACGTATATATATACACATACGTGTATATATACACATACGTGTATATATACATACATACGTATATATATACACATACGTGTATATATACATACATACGTATATATATACACATACGTGTATATATACATACATACGTGTATATATACATACATACGTGTATATATACATACATACGTGTATATATACATACATACGTGTATATATACATACGTACGTATATATATACATACATACGTGTATATATACATACATACGTGTATATATACATACATACGTGTATATATACACATACGTGTATATATACATACATACGTGTATATATACATACATACGTATATATATATACATACGTGTATATATATACATACGTGTATATATATACATACGTGTGTATATATACATACGTGTGTATATATATACATACGTGTGTATATATATACATACGTGTGTATATACACATACGTGTGTATATACACATACGTGTGTATATATATACATACACACATATATATATATATACATACACACATATATATATATATACATACACACATATATATATATACATACACACATATATATATATATACATACACACATATATATATATATACATACACACATATATATATATACATACACACATATATATATATACATACACATACGTGTATATATATATACATACACATACGTATATATATATATACATACACATATATATATACATACATATATATATACATACATATATATATACACACATATATATATACACATACATATATATATACATACATATATACACATACATATATATATACATACATATATATATACATACATATATACATATATATATATATACATACATATATACATATATATATATATACATACATAGGATACTAAAGCTAGGTCAGAGATTTTAGCTATCAGGTTCCACTCTGATGAACATAGTGAGGGAATTAATTTGATCAAAAATGATCAGGGGTGCCCAAACTTTTTCATACTTCTGTGTATATAGTGAATGTGATACATAGTGTAAATGTTTATAAGTAGCATAGTATATAAGATTGAGGACAGATAATTCCCAAACAGTCTTTTGAGTGAAACAAGTGAATATGTATTGACTAGTTAGAAAAATACAAATGCATTTAAATAAATGAAAATATCATCCAGTTGGATTCAGAGTTCTAGCAAAAAATGTATAGCGGTAACATACAGCCATGGTCATGTGTCCTGGATGTCAGTAAAAATGTCTCTTAGGAAGTACTGGGACACGTCAGTGGGTTCTTCTTGGACGGCCGTGCTGCTGTGGTCCTCACATACTGAAACCTGAAACACAAAATCCACACGTGTCACACTGAACACTCATGGCCTGTAGATGGTGCTCTGGGCTGCCACTTACCTCAGCTCCACGAGGAGCTGCATGCATTTCTGGTAGCCTGGTGTCCACTGGTGCTTCTGGTTCTGGTGTCCTGGTGTCCACTGGTGCTTCTGGTTCTGGTATCCTGGTGTCCACTGGTGCTTCTGGTTGTTGTATCCTGGTGTCCACTGGTGCTTCTGGTTGTTGTATCCTGGTGTCCACTGGTGCTTCTCGTTCTGGTATCCTAGTGTCCACTGGTGCTTCTCGTTCTGGTATCCTAGTGTCCACTGGTGCTTCTCGTTCTGGTATCCTAGTGTCCACTGTTGCTTCTGGTAGCCTGGTGTCCACTGCTGCTTCTGGTATCCTGGTGTCCACTGCTGCTTCTGGTTCTGCTGCTTCTGGTTCTGGTAGCGTAGATTCCACTGCTGCTTCTGGTAGCCTGGCGTCCACTGGATCTGGTAGGCTGGTCTCCACTGGTGCTTCTGGTTCTGCTTCCTCTGGTTCTGGTAGCCTGGTGTCCACTGGATCTGGTAGGCTGGTGTCCACTGGTGCTTGTGTGGTGGTGCTGGCGTTGTTGTGGCGTGGAGGTCTCTGTCTCTGTAAAGCTTTAACTGTTGGTCGTCTGGAAGCGGCTTTGAGTCGTGTGGACTCGGACTGGGTGGCACTGCCTGTTCCAGAGAGAAAGGACAGGAAGCCTTTGGGTTTCCTAAAAGAAAGCGTGGAAGTGAGGAGATTAAAAATGTAAGAAGAGAGCATTTGTCATGTGATCCAGGGTGAAAGCAAAGAAAACGGGAAGATAGGAGAAGAATGGAGAAGATCATTCCCAGCAAACGTCATGGCCATTAAAGCCTTGTTGGCGCTGCTTCTTCTTTGGTGTAAAAAAGCCAAAGAAAAAGTGCGAATGTGTTGATGCAAATTTAAGGTGGGAATGGATTGGAAGGACTTTAGATCTTGTACTTTATGAGGAGCACTACAGGATGCATGCGAGATGTTCCTCCCAGTGTTGCTCACCTTTTGGGAGAACTTGCTGCTCTCCATGGTGCTGCCGAGGTGCACGCCTGCGTCTGCTGTTCCTCTGGGAACGCTACAGGATGCTCCATGGCTGGACCCTGGTTCATCACAAACACACATATACATTAGCTGCTATACTACTACCATCTATGTACTACATACTCTTCTATACCTACACTATGCACAGCATACTGGATGTACTATATAGTACCTAGCGACTACATAATGTAAGCGCAAACAACAGTCAGGACCTGTCCCCTAAACTCGTACAAGTACAAGCAACGAGTCGGGGCGCAACAAGCGTTGCAACCCCTACCTGTTGTCTCTCAACGGCAGAGTGGAATAAAGTCCATCCCCTCTCCAGGTGACCGTTTTTTGAAGTGATGAACAAGAACGGTGGAGCTACTCATTACCAAGTCCTACTGAGACATTTTGTACTTCTGGTTTGGAGAGAAGATTTTGAACGTTTGATCATCTGAGTAACAGCCAAATTCACTAGAATTGTTCTTTTCAATAAATGGTAATGGTTTTATTTCATTTGTGCATCCCATAATCAGTTCCCAGTTCCACATGTCCAAAAGGAGTAGGAAGAAGCAAAGCTTATTAAATCCTACCCCTCCATCTGGTACTTTTACAATCAGTAACTGTTACATTTGTTCACTTCCTGCTTTCCATAATACAGTTTAGGGTTTTTTTTATGTATGGAAGTGTATGGTAATATCACCTCGTACCGAAAAAAACAAACAAAAAAAACCTTAAACTGTATTATGGAAAGCAGGAAGTGAACAAATGTAACAGTTACTGATTGTAAAAGTACCAGATGGAGGGGTAGGATTTACATGTGGACATGTGGAACTGGGAACTGATTATGGGATGCACTCAATTGTAATCTGATGCATGTTCAAATGAAATAAAACCATTACCATTACAATGCCATAATGTGTACCATAGTAAGTGTCAATATAGTGATATATATAGCACATCATGACTGGTTCAAGACTCTTCATCCTTGTATTGAGCAAACATCAACTGCTTGTATTGTTTCTTGAATTGGCTCATCGTTGTGCATTGTTTGATTTCCTCACTCAATCCATTCCATAGTTTGATTCCACATACTGAAGTGCTATGGCTTTTTAACGTAGTCCTAGCATAGAAGTGTTTCAAATTTACTTCTTCCCTGAGATCATATTTCTCCTCTCTTGAAGAGAAGTATTGGATGACATTTTTAGCTAATTGGTTGTTTTTAGGTAATTGGTTGTTATTGGTTGTTGTCATAAATGACTTTTCAAAGTGCTTTTTGTCACACCCCCCCTTCTTGCTTTTGTATATTGTAGCTCTATTAAAACCTCATTGAGATCCAAATGTGGAAAAGGTCTTAAGATTTTGATGAGGTCTGTAAGTGGCCCATGCCTACTTATGATCATAATGGATTCAACGATATTAAAAGTTACCGTGGTGGTGCACGTCTCATCATTGGATGGGAGGAGGTCGGGCGTGGAAGAAACTTGCCCTGCTGCCACGGTGTCCACGGCAAGACTGTAGGAGGGATGCCATGAGACAGCAAGAAGGTATGCAGTGTGTCCATCCTCACTTACTCACCTCTGCTGCCCTGACGCATGTGCTTCAGGGAGTGGAGGTGGCGGCTGCGGGGCGGCAGCCGGTACCTCCCCGGCACAGACGACTGGGATCTCAGTCAGGGAGAGGATAAAAAATGGTTCATCAGGATCCGAGGGCACCGACAGTGCTGTGAGGTGGGAGCAGATACGTTGCATCATCATAATAATCATAATCGTAACAACAACACACCTAACTGACTTACTGTCTGGAAATATCGAAAGACCTGCTGTAGTTTGGTTCTGTGCAGTCGTCAACGTGGGTTGATCCTGCAGTCATGGAGGGAAAGAAATGGAGAAGCAGCTGGACACGCACTCGTCATGCAAAGCACACGTCTCCACACGCTTACCTCAACAGCTCCCTCTGCTGGCACCACAGGGTTGGGCGTGTGCAGAGGAACAGGAGCACGCGTCAAGGCTGTCAGACCTGCATCTGCCACTTCTTGGGGCCGTGGGTGGCTTGTGGATGGGCTGGGTTTGGGTCTTCTAGTTGTTGTGGAGGTTTTTGGCAACGTAGGATTATCTAAGCTTTTGAGTGTAAGTGGAAAAAAAATATGTTAGCAGATGTTGATAGCCCGTGCCACAAAGAATGCTGAGCTTACCATCTAAGGGACGGCATGTTGACAATATCTTCACCTGGCTGGACATTTGAGGGCAGGGCAGGAATCACGTGGCCATCAGATTCCAAGGAAGTCCCGCCCTCTGCCTTGTCCTGACAAGGAGCTGTGTCGTTTGGCCTTTCTTTGCAAGCTGTTGCCACTTCCTCGTTATTTCCAGACTGTGGTTCTGACCTTTCTTCTACTAGCTGATGTTGTGAAGATATATGAGATGTTTGCTTTGAGGGTTCACCTCCATCCCCTGACTGCGACACACAGCGTATCGCTCTAGCAGGGGATCTCAAATAGGGTTTGACTTTGGGGAGGTGTTGCCGCCTTTGAGTTGTTTCTGGAGTGTACTTTGATGCCTCTGAGACAACATCCTTCTTGTTATCTCCAGAAGAAGAAGAAGGGTGCTCCGTTGTGGGCTCCAATGGCAAGGCTGGTGATGGGGCTTCTACGCTTGGGTGGCCAGAAGAGTCAGGCTTCAAGGCAGAGTTGGAGCTTTTCTCCGTGAGCTTGCCGCCTTGGTGAGATGCAGCCTGCTCTGCATGAGGGCCACATGCTGATGGAACCTCATTATTAGAAGAAATTGGAGTTCTTTCAGGGATGAAGCTCAGTGATTTAATTCCTTGATTTTCCTTTCCAGAATCCTCTGTTGGGAAACCCTGGTCAGCTTCTGCCTCCTGACGCGGACTAGGAGCCTCCTCTGAAGGGATCATGCTGGTGCTGCAGCCCACGGATGGTGTCACAGCTGAAGTTCTTTGACTGGGTTTATCTGTGGAGAAAGATTCTACTTTAGCTGCTCTTTTGCTGCTTGACTCTTGATTTGCAGACAGAAGCGTTTCTTTTGTGGTTTGATGTGTAGAGCGTCCGCTTTTTGATATCTGTGGAAGGTTTGGTTTTGGTTTGACCCTTGGGAATCGAGTCTTCCTGGTGGGTTGAGATGATGGCCGATTGCTAGAGTTGTGACATTGATTTACTTCTGGCGTGACGCCATGATCGCCACCTTCTTGGAGCAATGATGCGTTTGATTGTTGAGCTGGTGCTCCTGTGATGTTATTAGGGGCACATTGAATCTTTTCAGCATCTGTGGGCTGCGGCTCACTCCTGACCTGATCAGCAGGTTTGGTAGTCTTCTCCACATTACTAGAAGTCGCTTCCCCTGCAGACAGCAGAGTAGAGCTTACATCCACGGTTGGACTGGGACCTGTTTGGTCAGCATGTAAAGTAGATTGCAGATGTACTTCAGATGTGGTTTTGGAGGTTGATTCCAGATTGGAAGGCAGGCTAGCCTCTTTGGTGGCTTGATGTTTTGATATTTGGGGAATGTTGGGTTTTGGTTTGATCCTCTGGAATGGCCTCCTCCTAATGGCTTTAGATGACGGGGGTGTACTGGAGTTCTCAGGCACGGCGTCTCCAGCATCTCCACCTGATTGCTGAGCTGGTGCTTCTGTGAGTGCAGGTCCAGCATTTGGAGAGCTGCCATTTGTTTCAGCATCTGTACACTTGGCCTCCATGGTGGCCTGTTCCACGTCACATGTCTGTTCTTTGGAGGGCTGGATGTAGTGTGCCATGTTTGGAGTAGTTTCTTTAGACAAGTCAGGAGCAGCACTATGGATCTCCGCTGCTGATGTTTCGGGCTCTCTTGAGGCTCCGGAAAGGTCAGGTTTTGGTTTCACCTCGGATGAGTGAGCTTTTCTGGTATGTGGGCTTGATTGTGATGGTAGGGTTGAGTCAGGACCTGATGCTGGTCTCTGTTCTTCGCCCATGCCTTCACCAATCTGAGGTGAAGACTCTGTGTTGTATGTACTGGCAGCCTCCTGGTCTAAAGATACAGGCAGAACTGGTCTGGAATTGTTTTCTTCCATTAACTCCGCTACAATCTCCTCTTCCAAACGTAGACAAGTTTCATTTCCAACGTCCAAAGGTATGCCTGCAATGACACATATTAGTAAGACCTGAAACACTGGCACAAAGTAGACTTGTCAGGATAATCAACCAACCAGCCAATTAATCAATCAATCAATGAAGTGCAACACAATGCTTCTAGAAGGAGCCATGTCAGGATTGCTATCGATAGGAAGTACTTGGGTTATGATATCATTATGATATCATTTGTGAAAAAATGGTCTCCAAACAATGTTGTCAATATAATTTATCCATCAACCAATCAATTGTGGTGCAATAAAAGGTGTTGTGGTGAGTGATATGTGTGATTATCACATACTACAGTATTAATTGGCCCTGTACCCTGGAATGATACGGGAAAAGGCCAAAATGATACTGTGTCAAAGCCCAGGGCAGTGATACTGATAAAATATAGAGTTTAACCATGTCCAGTATCAGCCCCCGTAGCTGTCCACTCAGAGCGCGCTGCTCTGGTATCGTGCCCGTGAAACAACCAATCAGAGAACAGCGCGCGAGCGTGAACACACAGCGTTTGTTTTGCTGCCGTCTGTGCTCGGTCAGCGGTTGACACTCCCGGGGAAAGACAAATAGGGAAAATAGCAAACAGAATATTAGAAATGGAACGTTTTATCACCATTAATGAGGAGGACACTCTTGAAATGATCGAAAAAACTAAAAATGCAAATACAAGTCGGAAAACTAAGGGTGACCTCAAGCTTTTTTCTTTAACTTTCTAAACTCCGCGCATGTGACAGGAAATGTCACTGTAACTATAAATATTCCTAGTGCTTCTCCAGTCACCAAAAAACCCAAACTTGATTAATGGAACTTTAATTGTCAGACATTGATAAGATAATCAGCCATCGACCTTTGGTCTCGGGCTGATACTGGCACGTGGTGGTGTAAACACAATAATTGCAAAATTGCAAAAATATTTCAACAATAATAGTTTATCAACAGTCTTATCTCATCTATTATAATTATAACCTATAATTATCATTACATTTTTGAAAAAATGGTCTCCAAACAATGTTGTCAATATCATTTATCCATCAACCAATCAATTGCTGTGCAATAAAAGGTGTTGTGGTGAGTAACACGTGTGAGTATCGAACCTGTGTTTTGGTCCTGAGTGGGGAGCTGAGAGACATGGCCGATGGTGAGCAGAGTTTGAGCGGCCTCGTTGTAGCTCTGAGCCTCAGACACTGGATGGGAACAAGGCTCTGTCAGCATTTGTCTTTGACACCACAGTGCTTCAAAAACACAAACATCCTCAACCTGCCTTCAGTGTGCTCGGAGGAAAGGAAGTCTATGACATCCTGAAAGACAAAGACAATATTAGCTTCCTAATCAGCACCACCGTGAAGGACAGCTTAGCTTAGCAGGAACAATAACCACAAACACATGAGACATGAGACTGAATGAAAGGAAAACATAGATGATGCATGAGGTCGAGCACAAGCGTGGACATGCGGCTTGACCTTTGACAGGAAACACGTGTGCGAATGTAGATGGCACATTCTTAATGCATCCATCATACACATACCTTATACACATCCCTCATATACGTAATACCTCATTCCATATCTCATCTAATACCAGAATATGATACTTCATACCATACCTCATACCATACCACATACACACACACAACATATGATACCTAATTATAATACATAGTGGCTTTCCTACTACATTGAAGCAGTAATGCCAGTCGTCCATATCTGGGTCTCTTCTGACACATCCAGTGAAGAGACTCGGCCACGAGGGTACATAGTGCACTAGGAGCAGCACTCGTGGGCCCATCTAAAGCAATCCCAGATGCTAGGTCTTGTTTGCGGCATTAAAAACATGACAAAAAAGAAGCGATGGAAGAAAAGTTCATTCGACTATGCAATCGTTACGTCAGCTTCTCCCTCTAATGCCCACCACACAGATTGTAGTCCTGTGGAAAACACTTGTTGACAACTGGTGTTAAACTCTTGCAATGGACACTTACGACCAGAAGGTCCAACTGATGCACACAAGGTTCTCTTGACCCGGTCTCAATTTGGGCACGCTCACACGATGAGTTGAGGCAGAGTGCATCTTGGGACATGTCCAACACAGACATATCGGCAAAGATATCGAGCTTGCCGGGACATTGGGAGAGGAGAGAGGGGTGCGTGTGAGGCGCGAATTATGAAAAGCATGCCAAGACACAAATGATGTAGAAATGACAATAAAACACTTGGAAGAATGGGGGGGGTAAGTGGGGGGGGGGGGGGGGGTGAAGTCACCTCGTCCGCTATCTCCTCTTCTTCCTGTAGGATGGCGGCATGGGAAGATCCCAGGCTGGCAGACACTGGAGTGCTGCACTCCTCCCTGGCACCACCGCTGGAGGACCCCCGCTCCTCCATGTCGTCATCCTTCCCCTTGCTGGGTTCAGACCCAGATGCTATGGGCATGCCCAGTTTGGGCTTTTTGGCTGCCGGGGTAGCTGGCGATGCCTTGGCTGTTCTGCTCCTCTTGGGTTGGAGTTCAGGCTGAGTGGTAGGCGAGTCCTCCTTGGCGGAGTAATTTAAAAGTGCAGTAGGTTTGGGGACTCTGCCGTACCTAGCAAACATGCAAAGATAAATGCACAGCGGTGGAGAAGGAGAAGGAGAAGGAGGGGCTGCAACCTATGTCCTTGTATTGTTCCTTTACAGGAGGTTGGATGCATACCTGGTGGCTTTTGCAGGTTTAATGGGGTAGTCTTCATCGCCAGAGGAGTCGTCAATATCATCATCACTGGTTTCTCTTGAAGGTGATGTCCCCATGTTGGCCTGAAAAGGTAAGAAGGACCTTCAGCTAGGTCTACCTTTGCTTAAGTCATGGAAAGGGCAAGGACTTTCTGGCCACCACACACACAAGACATGTGCTAAATGCTAGCTGACACTCTTCTCCATGAAACGGTAAAAGTCACCTGCTCTTTAGAGGTGTTGTCCTGTTCAGCAGACGCACCATCTCCTCCTTGGTCTGCCGAGGGAGGAGATGAGAGCTTTTTACTCCGCTTTGGGCCCAGAGGCACGGCAGGTTTGGTCGCTCTGCCTCGAGAGAGCCTAGCAGCCTGAACCGAGGCTCCCTTTGACGTTTTCTCCATCTCAGCACTTTCACACCTGTTAGGGCAAATATATAACAACAGGAATCTTCCAGCAAAGATCAGAGATGATTCCTTACACTTCAGAGTTAGGATGATCCTCAGGAAGTGCAGCTTCTGTGTCTTTGGGGATGCAGGCCTCATCTGAGGAGACACGAGTAAAATAATAATCATCATCATCATTCATTCATTCATTCATTCACTACCGCTTTTTCCTCACGAGGGTCGCGGGGTGCTGGAGCCTATCCCAGCTGTCTTTGGGCGAGAGGAGGGGTACACCCTGGACTGGTCGCCAGCCAATCACAGGGCACATATAGACAAACAACCATTCACACTCACATTCATACCTATGGACAATTTGGAGTGGCCAATTAACCTAGCATGTTTTTGGAATGTGGGAGGAAACCGGAGTACCCGGAGAAAACCCACGCATGCACGGGGAGAACATGCAAACTCCACACAGAGATGGCCGCGGGTGGAACCCTGGTCTCCTAGCTGTGTGGTCTGCGCGCTAACCACTAGACCGCCGTGCCGCCTATCATCATCATAATCTTAATAATAATGATAATAACAACAACAATAATAATCAGACTTGTACCTTCTTTGTTGCGTGTCTTCCTTTTCCCCTTCATCAACTTTGGAGCAGAGACATCCTCCTCACTCCTGCGTTTGCGTTTCCTCTTGGCCTTAGAGACTAAGGCTCCTCCCTCCTTGCAGAGCTCCTCGTTCTCTTTCTCTCTGTCCTCCGCCTCAGAGCTAGAGAGGACATCCTCTTCCATGTCCTCTTCCTCCTCGCTGCCACTGAGCTCGCTGGCAGCTTTTTTCCCTTTTAGGGAGAAAAAAAGACTTGATGAGATGAATCGTTCATGTACAGTAATCCCTGGCAATATTGTCAAAATGTATTCATCAACGATTACTGTTTTGTGGTTGAATACAGCCTATTACTAGTCACATAAATACATATATAAGCAAACTGTATTCATTCTTGGCCTAAATAAAGCATTTTCAAGCATACAAATGACTAAATGATGTAACTCAATGAAGTCAAATACAAATACAAGGCAGAAGAAGCTTTGTAATTGTGGATGTAGTACTCTACATTGGCCACTAGGTGTCAGTGTTCAGTGAGACTCCTGGGTTCCCTATGACACTGCTACATTGGCTCATACCAGGTAAGAGCATTTCCAGCTGCAAGGGAGGAAGCTGTCCAAAAAAACAAGGAATTATCTATCTAATATGTCTTATTTTCTCTGATTACGAATATCTACTATGTTGGCTAATAAAGGTGGCTTATTTCATGTACTAAGGGCTCTGGTAAAGTTTAAAATCAATTTAGTATTTACGTTTTCTAAGTCATAACATGAAAAATGTTCCATTTTTCAATATTGAATAATTATAAATGATAAATTTATAATAAAATAATTATTAATAATAAATACACCCCCACAGTAGGCTGGGGTATTTATCACAGTGGGATCTGCAACAGGATTACTGTCAACATTTTAGGAAGCACTCACTCTTTGTGCCCTTTGACTTCCTCTGGCGCTTCCTGGGAGCGTTCTTCTCCACAAGCAGCTTGAGTTTCTTCCTGCTTTCCTGAAGTTCCAGTACCTTCTGCAGCAGCTTAGAAAAATACTCAATGTCCAGCTTGCGTCTCTCTTCTGGAAGAGAAAGACCACACTTCTTTAGAAACTATAATCAATCATTCATGCTTCTTTACAAAGTACTGTATAATCAATCGATCAAAGTACAAGTGATGTGATTCTTACCGAAGGCTTTGTCCACTCTCCAGGAATTCAGCCGCTCTTCTTTCTTAAATTTGTTCTGCAAGGTTGGATGACACCAACATCGATGTTGAGCGTCTTTTTTTTGGGGGGGGGGGGGGGGGTGGGGGGGGGGGTGTGAAACATGAAGACATGTCTTTGCCTTTTTCTAAGGAAAGAGACGCATGCCATTGGGAGGTGCCAGTTGGACTATGAAGCCCTCTACAAAGCCTCTACCAAGGGTGGAAGTACATTGATGGTAACGTGTATAATACTGCAATATCTGGCCGTATTTGGATTATTTCAAACATGTCGTATCTTCCAGCACCAGATCTTGTTGAGTCGTGGTATCCAAATGGAGAGCTCGGTATCCGCTCTTCAGTCTGTGAGTGATGCTGAGACGAGCGGCTAGTGAGGAGTCGTGTCGGTCCACCAGATAAATATAGCTTTGGTGTTACCAGCTACAGTAACAATATGGCTGCACTTCTACAAATGCAATGCTGTTGGTGTTTCTTTGTGGGGTTTTTTGTTGGGTACCTCCCATGACGTGCATTGTTAGCTAGCTCATAGTAAGTCTGAGTAGAAGATAAACGGAAAGACATAAGCATTGGGAATGACGGGCAACATTCCTTTAAGGTTATGAATAAGACAACAGTCATGCCCTGACGCACCCTTATCTCAGATCGAGTTCTGTTGGGGAAAAGCTGACAGATCATGGAGAAGTCCGTCCCCACCATGCTGATAGCCAGGAAGAACATGTCTGTCTCTGTAGCAACATAGACATAAAGTCAACATCTTAGTTGGCCACAAGAATGGGATGGTTGGCGCTTTCAAAGTATAACATCATCACATGATAACCATCATAGCACGTCTAGTGGAGTATATGGTGGTCATCATAGCATATCTAGTGGGGTACATGGTGGTCATCATAGCATGTCTAGTGGGGGTCATTATAGCATCTCTGGTGGGGTACATGGTGGTCCTTAAAGCATGTCTAGTGGGCTAGCTGCATGTTGTCGTGGTTCAAACCTTCACTGGACCAGGGCTTGCAGTACGTGGATGCCCTGAAACTGGAGTACATAGTGGTGGATCCGCGTTCAAAGATGGGGTCTCTGTCTTCTACAGGGTTAGCTCCTTTGGTTCTCTGGACCTCCACGGTCAAACTGAATACACAGATCGCATTCATCATTGTTTCAGCAGATAAGGAGTCTTACTCCAGCATTTTGTTTCATGGGTCCTAATGTGTACCAACCTCTCCTCGTCCAGGATCAGCGTGCCGTCTTCTGCCACTTTTACCTGCGGAACCATCAGCGCCTCATCTTCCTCTTCCTCCTGCCCCGCCTCCTCACCTTCCTCCTCTTCCTCCTCCGTCTGCTTTCCTGTCTTGGGGACAACCTCAGGTTCGGGTTTCTGCGTCCTCTCTGGTGGTCTACAGTGGACGGCAGGATGGTCCATCACACACGTCATAAGTGAAAGATACCTTTTATACACCACGCTGCAAACTTACATTTCTAGTCTTGGAGAAAATGGAATAACAGTCTCATTCTCCTGATTGCTGTCTTCAATACTGGACCTAAAACATGGACACAGTCCAGTCAACAACCATCCACATTTTCTCAATTCCAATCCAATGCCAATACCGCTAATAAACGCCTCTCTACTATATACATAACAGCTGGCTACGTTAGCATTGTTGATCTTGATGTGATATCCTACAAGCATCTCTTGTGTGGTAGGAGTTAGTGTTGTCTGACTGTTCTCTGTGGCTGTGAATGCGTCATGCCAAGAGTTTGTGTGTCCATGCACATGCATGCGTGCACGGTTGCGAGTGAAGGGGACGTCTACGCTTGCTGACAACGTTTAAGCACAGATGTGGCTCATGTTTGGTAAGTCGATATTGGACATTTCGCATATGTGAATTATGCTGGTATCGATACTGGATGGGATGCAGAGTGTTGAGTTTAAAAAAGTGGACTGCACTTACGACATAGGGTTGGACAGCGGTAGGTACCGAATGAGGTCCCTCATGGTCATTTTGGTGGGATCCACACTAAATTCCTTCAGGTGCTTCTTGGACCTCCTCCTAGCCTGTAAGAGTGTAGATGACGTGCCAATCACCTCAACACGCATGCCCTGAGATAACCACAATGTATCCCACTGGGCGATTGTTTCTAAAAGTTGTCAATGCTCACCTTCTCTTTGCGCATCTCCTGTTTGAGCAGGTCTCGTAGCTTCTGAGCCTTTTCCAGCCTCTGAACATCTGATGGATCATTTAAAAGTCGGCTCAGGGAGAATTTGGGAATTGATGACCTGCCCTTTGATGACAGAAGAGTCTTGGCCTTTTCTGAGAGTTCAGCAGATTCTCTGTCTGGGAGGGAAACTTTATCCAGAGGTCTAGGAGGAACTTTGATGAAACAGTCAGATGTCTTCTCTGGCTTTTTGCCACCTCTTGGCAGGGAGTGGCTTTCTTTTAGGGTGTCTTCAGACCCGTCAGAGGAGACAGAAGTGGATTGTACACAAAGCAGCTTGATATCTGCTGAGGGCTTCTGTGGCGATGGACACTGGAGGCTCTGTGTGGCTGCTGGAGTGTGAACTTCATTGAATGTTGTCGACTCAAGTTCTGAGACTTTTGCTGGACTTTCAGAGACCACCTTGGCGGGAGACTTGGGTACTCGAGGGAGGGTAGCGGGGCGACCCGGGGCCACTTTGGGCTTGATAGAAAAGCGCTTTCTTCTCTGGACTGCAGCTGCGGAGCTGCAGCCTTCCCCACTTGGATCGTTTCCATCTCTGCAAGAGAAAAACAGTTTAGATATCAGTCATATTTCACATTTCAAAACAAAAAAAAACCCAAAATATAAGCCCTCACCCTGAGGCGGCAGGTGCAGTGCCAGCAACAGATATAGAAGCACCGTCGCTGATGTCTTTGGGGGACCGGGGGGCCTCCTCCTGACCCACCGGGGCAGCTTCCTGTGGCGGTGCTGCTGTCCTCCCAGGTCCACCCACATTGGGTCGAACGCTGAACCTTGAGCGCCGAAACATCCAGACCTAAACATTTTAGAAGGCGTTTATTGAACATCATATTACAAATATTTAGTCATTATTTAGCCTAACCTAACACCGGGTAATCTCTACAGGAGGCTAGGTAAACACACCCAGACCCCATATAAGAAACTAGAGTGTTACTACGGTGTGAAATATGTACAGTATAACACATTTCAACATATTACGTCAAATGTGACGCTGCGTTTCAAACTATCGTAAAACATATACCAAACGACTTGACGAGAAAACACAGCTAATGCAAACAAAACACCTAAATACAATGTGTCAATAGAAGTACACACACACACACTCCAACCAGTGCGCTGTTGTTAGCATTGTGCTAACAAATGCCTTATTTCAGGTGAGGAAAAAGCAAACACTTCATTTCAGTAATTTCAAGCGTCGCTTCTAAACTCGTACCTGTTTTACGAATGTATTTCTTGGGAGAAACAAAAGGCCCTTAAATGACAAGTAACAGAACCATGTAGGTATCGGCTTGGTTAATCCGCCATCTTGCCCATGACGCAATAGTTCCTCGCCGCGAAAGGCCCTCTGGGAAATGTAGTCTGACTTTGAAGCTACACTGTAACGCGTCTACATTTATTTTTTTATTAACACCTTTAATTGTATTGCATAAAATTGGTCATTAATTGAATTCAATACAATTGGTCACTAGTTAGAATACATTTGCACCTGCCTTGTTAATTAATGTTAAACAATTAGATATAAAAATAATGCAGAGTGCGACTCAGATGTGTTAATAATTGTCAAAGTGTCAAATAATCAAGTAGAAAAGTAACAAATGAGGAAGAACGTTTTCAAGTTGGAGTAAAAGAGCAGATTCACACAGTTGCAGCTGTATCATTATTTTATTTCTTTAACAAAAGGCACCATCAGGACACATCTGGTTTTCTTTTCTCACTCTTCAGCAGATGATGACAAAACGTGTGTCAGATCAATGCTCTTAGGTAATAAGTAATCAGGCAAAAGAAATAACATCAGGAGGCGGCGACGTGAGAGATGTCTGGGCGGAATCCATCTTTTCCATGGTCTGGCGGCAGTGTTGTCTCCAGGAATTCATTTCAGCTACAAAAACATGACAGAGTTATTTTGTAATGAATCATCAAAAAGAAAGAACGGACTACGTACAAAATGTGTGATGGTCAAGCGAAGGGATTGCCAAAAGGATCTCCAAAGGCAGCTGAGCTCTGATCCACAGGAGAAGTCTTCCACAAGCAAAGGAAAAGCATCATTATTATCATTTATGATGACTGGCACTTAACATGGTGGCACTTTCAGGCGTTCCCTGGCTACCATTGCGGCTGGCGGCACCCCAAACGGATCGGAATCAGGGGCTCCGAATGCTTCATCGAACATGTTGGTGTTGCTGCCTTGTCCTTGTGCCCAGTTGTTTGTGGTGGGAACCGAGGCGAAGGCGGCGTCCAGAGGACCAGGGGCGCTCAGGCTGGGAGCCACTGCCGTTTTGGGAAGATCTAAATAGAAGAAGACTGTGAGGAAAGGACTGCTCTCAACGCCCTGCAGCGCCCCCTGCAGGTGTGTTACCATTGACAGTCGCTGATATTTGATTGATGTCAAAGTCATCGTGGTCTGCAGCGTCTTGAGCCACGCCCACTTTATTGGAGAAGTACTGGTCAAAAGCCCCCGATTCTTTGGGGGTCACCTGTTCGCCTTTCCGTGCCGGGATAGCAGGTGGTTTGGCGAGCTGGAAGTCCTTGAACATGTCCTTCCCAGTCTTCTTCTCTTTGACACCAAGGGGGTCCAAAGCGGTGAAGGCGTTGTTCTCAACTTTGGGGGGCTCCTTCACGGGTGGCCGAGGAGGCGGGCGGGACGGGCCTTGCTGTTCGCCCATCATGGGGAACGGGCTGGGTTGGAAAGGGTTGGTAGAGGCCGGCTGACCCCAACCTGGTGAGACGAGAGGGCCGGCCGGCGGTGGCTGACCCCAGGCATGGGGCTGGGCTAGATGCGGGGCACCAAACTGAGGGGGCATCTGCTGGCCCCAGGCTGCAGGTGGTATGGGGAGACCACCGAAGGCGGACGGCTGCGGGTAGGCGGGCCTGGGGGCCCCATACACGGAGGGTGCAGCGCTGGAGGCTCCCCAGAGGCCGGTGCTGGATGGTGGACCTAACTGAAGATCTCCTGGACATGAAAAGATCATCTAAACACTGAAGTACAAGAGCACTTGAATAAGAGACGTCTCCTACCTAAAGCTGCGATGGAGGATGGAGCGCAGGTGGACTTGGCCTCTGTGTTGTTGAAAAGGTCGGCATGCTGACCCGGAGCGGCAAAGAGTTCCGATCCAAACAAGTCATTCCCTGAGGGCTATGAAGGGATGGCAATGTGGTTAACGTTCGCCTGGGTTCATTTTTATTATTTTCAAGGGGTAACGGAACCTAGAACCACCGTATGAGCACAACAGGAGACACTTATTGAAGCTAACAAGCCGGCCCATGAATATGCCCGCCATGTGGCACAGCAGGCTTCTCTACCCATCTTAAAATGTTAACCTTGCATCAGTGTTGATATTGTGATTATTGGCCCAAATTGTAGTAGTCACGTCATGATATTTCATTCATTCATTTTCTACCGCTTATCCTCACGACGGTCGCAGGGGTGCTGGAGCCTATCCCAGCTGTCTTCAGGCGAGAGGCGGGGTACACCCTGGACTGGTCGCCAGCCAATCACAGGGCACATATAGACAAACAACCATTCACACTCACATTCATACCTATGGACAATTTGGAGTGGCCAATTAACCTAGCATGTTTTTGGAATGTGGGAGGAAACCGGAGTACCCGGAGAAAACCCACACATGCACGGGGAGAACATGCAAACCCCTCACAGAGATGGCCGAGGGCGGAATTGAACCCTGGTCTCCTAGCTGTGAGGTCTATGCGCTAACCACTAGTACGCCGTGCAGCCCCGTCATGATTTTCATTGTCATTTCTCCCAGTACTTCTTACCTCCAGGTGTGTACCAACTACACTTGCATCTCCATTCATAAAAGTAAATTAAATCTGGTATGATATTATATTGGCAACGTGTGGGTGTTGAGAAGCAGAAAGTTTGAAACAAAGTGTTAGAGTAATAAAATTGTTAAAAAAAAAAAAAAAAAACCTCCGTCCATCCAACCTCTCAAAGTAAAAGTTGCGAGTGTTTGGGATAGCAGAGAGTGAGATGTTGTTGAGCAAACATTTCCCAGCATGCTTTGCCACTCACCAGGGCTGTGCTGGCGGAAGCGTGACAGACAGAAGGAGGAGAGAAGAGGTCTGTTGTCAGAAAAGGAAACACCAAGACACCATGCAGATGCAGGTGAGGGCGGGGTTTTGGGCAACCAACCAAGTGCATCACGCATGCAGGGAATACACGTCCCACACGACAAGGTCACCTTTTGACTCCTTCCACTTCGTCCGGCCTTAGAACTCTGGGGAGGCGGGGTTAGAAGCACATAGTCCCTGCTAGGAATCTCTGGGGCTTCGTGGCTCATTCCGTTAGAAAAGGGTGTGGACAAGTCAAAAAAGGGGTTTTTGGTGGAGAGAAGCAGTCCAGACTCGTTCCCGTCCATCAGGGTGATGGCACCGCTGTCTGTTATCTTGCCCCCTAGTGGCCACTGGCCGTTACTGAGAGCCAGGATCATGTTCTTACTTGTCAGC
Source organism: Doryrhamphus excisus (assembly GCF_037039965.1). Lineage (NCBI taxonomy): Eukaryota > Metazoa > Chordata > Actinopteri > Syngnathiformes > Syngnathidae > Doryrhamphus > Doryrhamphus excisus. The sequence continues at coordinate 11,819,116 of NC_136366.1, read as the reverse complement.
ATCTGCTGGTCTTCAGTCTTTCCCTCCAAAGACTCGCCAGCCGTGCCCACTGGCTGAGCGCCCAGGGATGCGTGCCAATGAGCGGGCTCTTGGAAAAGGGTGGAAGAGGCATGGTCTGTGAAAGGGTCGCTGTGTGGGGCGGGGAAGTAGCCCGGTGTTGGACGCGAGGGGTTCTCTGTGTGGGGCGGCGCCCTTTGCTCAGGGGCACAGGATGTTAAAAGGCTTCCCTTTATGCAATTCTGATTGCTGTCCACTTGGGTGGAAAAGTCCAGCAAGAGAAAATCATTAGAGTCCTGGTTAACATGGGAGGGAGATGCAGGAATCAGACAAGCAGCATCACAATCACAAACCAGTTCAACCAGTTAAAGCTGCTACTGCTACCAGCTTGTTGTGCAGGTGGACAGTCATGGACCAGGGGTGTCCAAAGTGTGCCTGATTGAGTATTGGCCAGGGCCTTTCTCAGCGATACGGTATCGACCGCTAAGGCATTTATCCATGTGTGACATCACCAGCCTTCCTTGCCCCAGGTGGAAGAACATTGGACACCCCTGGAGTGTAACTTCCAGGCCTCTGTGTTCGCACACTGCTGTTTGTAGGACTGGTTGCCATGGTGACAGCATATGACCTTGCTTGAAAGCTTCTAGCAGCTTTAAATGTCGGCTGGTGTGACTAAGCAGCAACTGACTTCCAGAAGAACATCGTCTGTTCCAGAAGTGAGTTTATACTTAAGATTTGCACACAGATTACTTTGTGCTGTTGTTTGATGATGATGACGATGATGATGATGGTTGGTTATAGGCCACAGGAGATGCTGCCATGCCAAATGGAAGCTACGTAGCGTACTTACGTTTGCAGCTTGGATGTCTGGAGGTGTGGACATGTCTCCAAACAGGTCCATCTGCTCCACCGCCTGCACGCCAATGGCAGACAAACACACCAAGTTTTACACTCCACTGCTCACGCTACGCCAACTTCAGATTCTTACTTGGCTGCCTTTTCCTCCACTTTGCCCGCCGTTACTTCCATTCTGGGAAGACATTGGAATCATTAATGGGAGGAAATCCATCACTGAAGTCAATCGAGTACTTCCTTGTACTCACCTCAACTACTGCGCTGCCGTTCTCTCCCTGTCAACGAACAGAAGGAACATCAACACCGTGACAAAGGAAAAGTCATCAACACACTTCCCTCTCTCTCTTCTCTGCTTTCTACAGATATACAAACAGCTAAAAAAAGAGGCAGCTAATGAATAGCGGTCATGGGACGAAGCTATTCAAAAAGATTTTAAAGGTAAGATTTTACCTCTTTGTATATCTTTAGAAGGCAGAAATAGTAGAAAGATGTGTGTTGATGTCTGACATCAGGATTGTGGATTACTCCAAAAGAAAGTGCACGTGTCCTCGAGCAGCATGAGGATGATGTTGAAAGAATGACCACCAGGAGGCAGTGTTGCCTCTTTTTTTACCTTCAAGGAGTCCTCTGCCTCTTTTTTCCTCATGTTGAAGATGACTTGGAAGAGATCTTTTAGGTCCATGACCAGTGGCTCCGCCTGCTCGGTGACAGAACGAGCATGTCATGAGCATGGCGCAGCATTCGCTTTAGGGGGGGTGGGATGAGTAAGACGGACCTGTTGCGCAGTCTTGATGGCAAAGAACTGATGCTGGCCTTCTGCGCCGCACACGTAACCAAAGGCCCTGTTGTCCGTCACGTCTCTGGCGATGAAGGAGATCTTGTTGACAGCATGCTCATGTTCGATCACCTGCGGGAGAAGCCGTTAGCCAAGCATGTGCATAGCGTGACGGAAAAGAAAGCAACTGACCCACCCCTGATTTCTCATCAATGATCTTGATCCCAGACATGGAAATGTTGACCCAGATTCTCTGCTTGTGTTTGCCCTGAGAGCGAGCAGCTACCGCCATTCCCTGGAGGAAAGACATGACTCCAGTGCTGCTGTCATATCATCACAGTGTTTGCTTCCACACCTTCAGCTTCATCATGGAGTCCTGGCACATCTTGTCACCTCGGGCCTCAGGAACGTCGTCGATGCCGATCAGCTTGGCTTTGTACCTCACACCGTCCCCTTGAAACCTGGCCAGCAGGTACTCGTCTGTCTTGTCTGGAACTGGACAAGCCAACACCTTCACTTTGTGGTTCCAGACCCGACCATGATAAGTCCATTTCCACAAAGTAGGAACCCCCAATACCCGAGCCAGGTAAGCAGTGTAGATAATGAATAGATATTTTCATAGTTAGAGCATAGAACACCTGTTTACCACCTTCTAAATACACTTTTTAACACGATTAGAGCCCTCTAGACATGACATAACACCCCTATAGTCACATTCACACTCCTTTAGACAATATAATAGACATCATCAGAGATAAGCGTCACGGCTCGTGTCTCACCTTTCTTCTTGTCCCTGCGAAATGGGACCTTTGATGCGGCACTGGCAGGCGAGGCAGGAGGGGAGATGGAGGCAGATGCTGAGGTGGGGGACGTGGCGCCGGGATCGGCGGGGACGACCGCGTTGATCTCCACCTCTGTGGACATGGCGAATATCGCGTTGGACGGCGGCTCGGCTGGGAGAAGGCTGCTAAGAGTTCAGGAGGACACCTCTTAGCATCCACACATACTTCACTGCTTTATCTGCAACACAAGGTGGAAGAGATGCTTAGGAACGTTCTCCGAGCTCCTGAATGTTCCATGATGGCGTTTTAACAACCTGCAATAAACATTTACTAGCCTAACGTGACATGTGACCCATAAAACATCTTCACCTCACAGGACCGACAAATAAAACACATTTAGACTACACACATTTAAAGCAAAGACAACATCACCAAAGCTGCTGGAGACCACCACAAGGTAGCCCATCAGGCATCGGCAACACAAATCTCACTCCTCAAAATGGATGAAAAAGATATCATTGTCAACCCATGTGGAGATCCACAGGAACATGCGTTGAATGAAGCTGCCGTCAGAGTTCCTCACACAAGAAAACATCCATGATCACAATGTTGGACAACAACCCCCCCTTGTGGCTCACAGGACCACTGCACACATTGAGCAACATTAGCCAGGAAAAGCGGCAATGGGACTAAGCTAAGAAACGTACCTCCCGGAGCAGTTCCAACGCTACACTGGCTGCAGTGCTGGTCCAGGGAGGCTGCGAGCAGAAGAGCAAAGGTTGAACGTGGGCAAAGGTTGGCCAATAAGCTGAAGTTAATGTTCAAAAGATCTTGTGATGCATAGCTAAGCATCTACAGTCGGGAAAACACGCTCCTCTTCTATCCAGTCATGTGACCAATCTGATGACATCACAGCAACCTGACTGAATAACCACGAGGACGTTCTAGCAAGACGTTTGCAGAGGAATGTCAGGAAGGAAATAAATGATAAAGCCTGACAGTCGATTCCAGTTGTGTTCATTTGGTTTCCATCTTATCCCAGTTGGTCATGCTGGTTTGTTAGGGGAACATCTTTCAAGGAGACCTTCACCGCCAGCCTAAACCATCCTTCCTGATAAACGCCGGCCTTGGTGGAGGTCACCCGAGCCGCTGCACATTTCAAATGTTAACTGGCACCACCAAGGACAACTTTGAAGCGTCTGCTGGTCCTGATGTCTCCTCAAATCAGATGTCTACGCTAAGCCAGGGGTCTCAAACACGCGGCCCGCTAGTTTGAGGCCCGCGCCTTGATATGAAAGTTTAATGTTAGTGCGGGCCGCGCAATTTTGATATGGATGCTGTATGGTATCATGTACCCAGAAAAAATTATTACGTTTGATTAATGTTCATGTTAAAGGTTAAATAACTGTTAATAGTTATCCTCCCTATCCATGTGGAAGTGGTAAGTTTTTGGCTATTTAAGTTTAAAGGAAATAACTTGAAGGCTACTGTTTAGGTCGCTAGCTCTCTAGTTTGCGAGTTAGCATGTGTCTCAAGACCCTGCAGTTGCGCAATATGTTGTAAATAAAAAGAGAATAAATGTGACTATAGTCGTGTTTTGTCATGTCTACAGGGCTCTAATAATGTTTTGTTAATTTTAATCTGAAAAAAATAATTTGTCTACCCACCAACTATATGTGGTTTGTTAAGTTTTTATTATTTGCCGTT